>NC_052349.1:56874152-56876908 GCF_009727055.1 Benincasa hispida
CATCATGGGAGGGGCCCCGCAAAGGCTTACAACTCTCTTATTCGATCACCCTAGGGAGGATCTCGGAAAGGTCTACCTTGTAGCGCTGCTTATGTATCCTGATCGTCATGGGAGGGGCCCCGCAAAGGCTTAAAACTCTCCCACTCGATCATCCTAGGGAGGATCTCGGGAAGGTCTACCTTGTAGCACCTCTCGTGTATCCTAATTGTCATGGGAAGGGGCCCCGCTAAGGCATACAACTCTCCCATTTGATCACCCTAGGGAAGATCCTCGAAAGGTTTGCCTTGTTATGTTACTCCTTAATCAAAATTTGAAGATTAGGGAAATATGCCATTGAGTATTTGAAGATGAGGCGGATATGCCATCAAACCTTGAAAATGAGAAGAATGTGCCATCAAGATTTTGAATGGAGTTAGGTTGGCTAAAGTCGATCTCGCGTACAAGGCGGAGCCAGACGAACTGGAGTTGTCCTCGTATATGAGTGGAGCCAGATGGACAAGAGTCGTCTTCGCATATGAGGTAGAGCTAGACAAACCAAACTTGATCTCGCACATGAGGTGGAACCACACCCACATTTTTGGAGAGGAAGCGACGCTACACAAATTTTGGAGAAGAGGTGAAGTTGTACCAATATTTTGGAGAGGAAACGAAACCGCACCACGACTTTAAAGATGAAGCGAAGTCGCGTCATCAGTTTGGAGATGAAATGAAACCACGCCACGACTTGGAGATGAAGCGAAGCCGCGTCATTAGTTCAGAGATGAAGCGAAGCCACGCCACGACTTGGAGATGAAACGAAGCCGCGTCATTAGTTTGGAGATGAAATAAAGCCACACCACGACTTGGAGATGAAGCGAAGCCGCATCATTAGTTTGGAGATGAAACGAAGTCACGCCACGACTTTGAAGATGAAGTGAAGCCACGTCATTAGTTTGGAGATGAAACGAAGCAACGCCACGACTTTGAAGATGAAGTGAAGCTGCGTCATTAGTTTGGAGATGAAGCGAAGCCACGCCACGACTTTGAAGATGAAGTGAAGCCGTATCATTACTTTGGAGATGAAGTGAAGCCACGCCACGACTTTGAAGATGAAGTGAAGCCACGTCATTAGTTTGGAGATGAAACGAATCCACGCCACGATTTGGAGATGAAGTGAAGCCGCGTCATTAGTTTGGAGATGAAATGAAGCCATGCCACGACTTTGAAGATGAAGTGAAGCTGCGTCATTAATTTGGAGATGAAGCAAAACTGCGTCATGATTTTATAGACCGAGTCATTGAAGATGGAGCCGAGCCATGTACACTGACCTTGAACTTGAAGATGGAGTGGAGTCATGCACACTAACCTTTAACTTGAAGATGAAAGTGGGGCCATGCATGCCAATCTTGAACTTAAAGATGGAGAGGCATCAACGAAGACCTTCGCACTTGAGTTTGACAAAGCATCGATAAATTCTTCACATTTGAGTTTGACGAAACATCAGCCAATGCTTCGCATTTGAGTTTGATAAAGCATCGATAAATCATCGACATCTGAGCTTGAAAAAGCATCGACCAATCCTCTGTACTTGAGCTTGAAGTATCGGCGAATCCTTCACATTTAAGTTTGAAATATCGGCGAATCTTCTGCATTTGAGTTTGTTGAAGCATCAATGAATCTTTGGCAGTAGGCTTGACTTTGTGACTTTGAGCATGAAGATGGCATCACAAAACCTCCAGACTTGAGCATGAAGATGAAGCATCAATGAAGCCTCTAAACTTGAAGATGGAGGAGCATCGATGAAGCCTCTAAACTTGAAGATGGAGGAGCATCGATGAAGCCTCTGAACTTGAAGATTGAAGAGCATCGACGAAGCCTCTGAGATTGAAGATGAAGAAGCATCTAAGTTTGATTTTAAAGAGGAAAAGAAGCGCATTCCAAGTGTGTGCTTTTTATTTACTGTGCTGGCTCCTTACGAGGGATGAACATCTTCAATCCATTGTGTTGCCCCCAATAGGGATGAACATCTTCAATCTGGAGTGTCATTCTTTAACAGGGATGATCAACATCAATCTTGTAGTATTATACTTAGGTGGTTGTGGTACCTTTTCTGATGGACTAAACTTAAATTTCTTTAAGTTTCCTTCGTACCTTTAAAGAAAGGGATCAAATCATGACGTAGTTTAAGCTTTTTTTTTTTCTCTTTTTTTTTTCTTTTAACTGGACTGAACTTGAAGTTTCTTTCAAGCTGGCTACATACCCTTCTTAATGATAGGGATCAAGTCATAATGTAGTTCGAAAAGATTTTTTTTTTCTTTTTATGTGCGACTGATCTTAAATTTCTTTAAGTTGTCTACGTACCCTTTATAATGAAAGAGATCAATTCGTAACGTAGTTCATACAATTTTTTTTGTTGGTTCGTTCACATTTTAAGCTCATGTGGGCTAGAAGCATCATGCAGTTTAGGCTCGTGCGATGAGGAGCTTCTTCATTTAAACTTCAGAAGCTCTTATTTCATCATGGTTTTGATTATCCTCTTCATTTGTAGGATTCGTCAATATGATGAGTTTTGGCTTCACTATCAAGGAACCTTCTATACTTATGTCAATAGAAAATTTCCTCTTCATGCGTGAAGGGACACGACTGTGAATCTTTTCGTCATTGTTTTCTTCATGGAATGACGTTGGCTTCAAGATTTTCATCCTTCCTTTACGTTGATCGCTTGTTGTCTTGAGACGATCAAAAGCAGATGCTGGAGGTTAATCTTTCTTTGATGT
>NC_052349.1:56876993-56878920 GCF_009727055.1 Benincasa hispida
ATCTTTCTTTGATGTGGATATACTTAGCCTTTTGAAGGTTGAAGTTCGAGCAAAAGTAGTCGTTGGACATTGGTCTTCTTCTCCTACCATGGCCATACTCAATCTTTGAAAAACTAAAGATCAAGCACTTGAAGGCTCAATACGATCGAAGACAGAAGTTCTTTGCTTCATTTCTTCTAAGTCTTTGACTTCTTCAGCAGTCACATGATTGTTGTCGACTTCCACTATGCCGACAGTGTGACATGCAATAACTTCTGATACTTTCTTTGGATGATTATTGAGAAAGCTTCTTGGGAGAAATTCTACCGAAGTTGCCAGCCGTCGGAATTGAGGGAAGTCTTTGTCTTCTTTCTTAGCAGGCTTAGGCTTCCATGTCATCTTTTTGCCTTTCTTTTTATGAATCTTGTTTCTTTTTCTATAGCTTCGATAGGAACGCGATTCTTTTTGGGTGGAGTTTGGTTGTCTTCTCTTTCGATGAGTCACTATTATCCATCATTCGTTGTCGTCTTTAAAAAGCTCATCTTTCTTTTTGGAATTTTCTGTTTGAATCTCTTATTGGAACCGAACAACTATAGGCTCGAATTCTCCAAACTAGATCGGACTTTGTCTTTGTGCATGAGACACAGACAGTATTGGAACATTTGAAGTCACCGCTACTGTAGCGTGATTTGTTTGAGCTAATTCATCCAAATCTAGCTCAATCTTTTTTTCACGAGCCAACTTCATAATTCGTTCCTTCAGCACGAAGTACCTTTCAACTGGATGACTAATGACCTGATGATACTTGCAGTAGTTAGGATCATCTATTTTTCCTTCTTGTTCCGGTTGCTTGCATTCCGGTAGCTGAATAAGTTGTTTCTCTAGCAGTTGCTCCAACATATCTGCCACATAAGAGTCAAGGAATGGATAAACCTTCTCTTGTCATTCATTAAGAGTTGGATGACGCTTCTTACCTTCATTAGCCTTCTTTCAAATTTTGTTTGTTTTCCTTTGGAGGAAAATTTCAGCAGGGTCACATGAACGATCATAGATTCTTTTGTGGCACTACCCACAATCTATTCAATGCCCTTGGCATCATTTTTGTATTTTCTCCCTTCAGAGACTAGGAAATCTTTAGTTCCACTATTGGCAATGCTCGGCTCCATATCATGAGCGCGTGTTGCCAGCTCCTCAAACGTACGAGGTTTTATCTCTTGTAGGATGTAGAGGAGTTCCCAGTGCAGACCCTGCGTGCACATTTCTGCAGCAGAAGACTCGGTGAGTCAATCTTTGCAATCCAGACTCAGAGCTCTCCATCGATTGATGTAGTTGACAACTGGTTCCCCTTTCCGTTGTTTGGAGTTTGTCGGCTCCATCATGCTGACGGTGCGACTAGTGCTGTAGAAGCGATTCAAGAATTCTCTTTCAAGTTACTCCCAGCTGTCAATCACCTTAGGCTCTAAGTCTGTGTACCAGTCAAAAGCGTTCCCTTTGAGGGTTCTGACGAACTGTTTGACCTGTAGACCTCGTCTTGTTCCCACATTTTCGCATGTTTCTACGAAGTGGGCGATGTGTTATTTTGGGTTGCCCTTGCCGTCGAATTGTTAGAACTTTGGGGGCTGATATCCAGTAGGCATTCTCAGATTGTCGATCCTCTAAGTGTATGGCTTGGAATACATGAAGGAGGTTTAGGCCGGCCCTCCATATTGAGCTCTTATGGAGGTCATGATCATGTCTTGTAGTTGTTGGACCAACAAAGAGGCCACTGAGGCTGACTGTTGCGATTGGCTTTCTTGTAGCACGGTCTTCCCCTTGTCGATTGCTTTCATTGTGAGTGCTAGGCTTGATTGAGCAGCCTCTCGAGACTACATTTGTTCCTTCAGGGTAGCGATCTCGTGGTCTCGCTCCTCGACGGCTTTCATCAGGAAGTTAATCTTCCTTTCCATTT
>NC_052349.1:56880270-56898231 GCF_009727055.1 Benincasa hispida
CCTTACAAATGAAGAGAACTTCTCTATTTATAGAGTTCTCAGGTGGGCTTCGTGGGCTTGGTTGATCTTCAGGAGTCCTCTGCTTGTTAGTGCATTCTACTTGGACTACGTTTGTGTACCTGATGTAATTAAATCATGTAAACCTTAAGTGCGCATAAATAAATTATTTCAATCATAGATTTTTCTTTAGTTCAAACTGGTCCATCCCTGTATTAGCACGAAATCAAGGTGGCTTTTATCACTATCCTTATAACTAAACCTTTCTTGATCACCAGTACCAATACATTCAGTGACATAGATTAAGTATGGATAGATAACATAGAAGCTACATGCAAAGTGATCTAGATCATGCCTGGTTCCATCTAGTCTAAATTCCTTAATGAGATTATTATTCAAATCTTTATACTAACCACATTTGCAAAACCACATACATGATAAATAAGGTTCAGATAATAAAACATAAACTATCAACTTTATTCTATATAGAAAATAAACAAATAAGGTCAAAGAACATTCTTAATAACAAATTCCTACTAAACCATTGGATCAGAAAAGTGACTAACACCCATGTGAGCAATATGCTCATAAAAACCTTAAGTTAATTAAGGTTTCCATTAAACCTTAATTAACTAGGAATGAACTTCTACCCATTGAGTCCATACTTAATTAGAAATCTAGGTCCTTAATTAATCAGATCACGTAATAGAGCTCAAACAAATAAAATAACTCAATGTGACAAAATACTAACTTACATACATAGTCCATACTTTAATTATACATATTAAAATAAAACACGTCTAATATTATATACTTATGATCACCTTCATATCAAGCTAATTTGAGACTTTGGTCGCACTCTAACACAACTAAATAGTACAACATGTTAGGTTATGTCAATATTTGATGTGTTTAGGTCAATGTAGTGCTTACATGCAAGGATTAAAATATTGATGTCAACATCGATATTAATTTTTCAACTGTACGAATATATCGATAATATTTTTGTAAGTCAAAAGTTTATAAAATTTATTTAAATTAATAATTAAGTTGTTTTACTCCCAAACTAAGATATAGATAAGATTATTCATATTTTCATTCATATTGTACAAAATAGATGACTTTAAAAAAAATTACAAAGCATTTATAAAAGATATTAGACATATCAATAGATATTTAATATCAATGTCAAATCTTTCAATTTACATATATAGACATGTCATGAATATTTTCATCCTAACTTAGATGTCATAGTTGCAAATCACAAAATCTTTAAATGATTTTGGTATGAACATGATCTCATTGAGCATTGCATCTATTATTTCACAGGTTTGTATGGTTGTGATTAATCAATGAATTGCATCTATTTTGCAAGATTCTAAAACTATTTTGAAAATTCTTAGCTTTATATATCCCCAAATTCTAGAAAACTAGAAGGGGAAAAAAGGGCAGTTTCTTTGGTACAACCTTTTGGGCTGTATCTTTGAGTGGTAGCCTCAAAACATTTTGGGCTGCTTTATCTTCAAATCTATGGCCTAAAAAACGCTGCACAAGGAATTCCCCCAAGCTAGTTTATAAGAATTATGAAAAAAGAAAGGATTAATAATAGAAAATAATTACAAATTTGTGTAAATCTTAAAAATCTTCTTTCTTCCTTACTTCTACTATTTATGATACATAATAATGACAAGAAATTTAATAGAAATACTTCCACCTATAGCTCCCACCATAACACCTATTATTTATTGTTATTATTTTTTTAATGGTGAGGTTTTTATATAACTTCTGTTTGGTAGTTAAAAGGTTACGTGTTGTTGTTTAATTGTGTATTCAATCTTTATTTGGTTCTTCATTTTTTTAAATTGATCTCTAAATTCTAAATTTTCAATTTCCAATTTTTATCTTTGATTTTTCTATATTCACTTTTAGTCATTATTGTTAATTTAAAAAAATTAAATTAATTTTCATTAATTTTTCATCACTATTATAATTAATTATAATTTTTCATATTGTAGAGTGAGTAGCGGTAAAATTTCAAGGTAAAAATATAAAATATTTTGGACTAAATTAAAATTTAATCCAAAATTCATGAATAAAAAATGTAAAATTTTGAAATATAGAGACTAAATTAAAATGAAACTCGAAACTTAAGGGTAGAGTGTATTATTCTAAAAATTATAAACCAAAAGGAAATTAGACTCAAAACTTAGAGATTAAAAGAGAAAATTTTCCACTTATACGTATATACATATATACATATATATATAGATACACGTGTTATTCTCTTTTCTTCTTTGATATTTTTAGGATATGACATACTTTGCACCAAATCTATTACATGTAATGAAACTTACTACTGCTTTAGATTTAGAATGGTTCTAAATGTGTTCCATCTCCATGTCCTTAATTTTTTTTTTTTTTCAAGATAATAGGTGAAAGCTTAATTAAAAGCATAGTAACTACTGAAAATTTCAGCATTTAATTTAGAATCTACTTAATCTTTTTTGTTTGGAGTTTTACTATATGGTGAAATAATAAAATTGGACAATTGTTTATGACAAGTTCATGTGTAAGAATTTTATATAGGTAAGTATATTCATAAATCTAATTAATATAAAGTAAAGTTAGTCAATTCACCAAACATTTGAAAATTGCTTGCTTTTGAATATTACTTTGAGGAATTGATTGTGAAGAAGACAGCTTACCTTGAAAACCACCCACAGGCTCACAACTCAAAAGTTGACATTATCTGTCTCATATGCTTCTAATTCTAAAATATTAAATTTATCAAAAATGCAACAACATGCCATCATTTTTTTTTTAAAAAAAAAGGTTGGAGTTTTCACTCCATATTATTGTAAAATTAAAAAAAAGAACTCACAATATTTTTTTTTTTTAAAAAAAAAACTAAAATAAATAAAAATTTTGACAAAAAAAGTGGTATTTTTAAAAAAATAAAAAATTATGTTAAAAATATATATATATTTTTTTCATTGAACTTCCATGGAAGCAACAATTTAGTCCATGAAATTTAATAGTAACAATTTGTCTTTTTACTTTATAACTTGATACCATTAAGTTCATATTGCAAAATATATTATTAAGATTGAATGAAACTTCGAATACATATAGATTGATAGATTGATCATGGATCAAATCGATATATAAACTATAAATATTAAAATCCAATCTAGAAAATGCCTTTGACGTGTCCCTTCCACGTATCTAGAAGGAGATATGCGTGTCTGAGAATTTAAAGAAAAAAAATTAGATACTTCATTCCACGTATATGACACATATATCCCACGTATCTAGACATATCAATATCAGATATGTACTGATACCAATTCTCTGCACATTTTGAAGTATCTGTGTTTCATAATTATAAACAATGTAATAAAAATCTACGATTAGTTATGATGAGGTTTATCACAATAAAGACTAAATTATTTAAAATTTAAAATTTATGGACTAAATTATACACGTAACAATTTTAGGATTAAATTTTTGTGAATTTGATGTTCCCATATTAATAGATAAAAGAGTGTTCTTAATCTAGAAGGAAATAAAGATGTGTTTCAAATCAATTACAAATTAGGGATATTTATATTTATATATATATATATATATAATAAGAACAAAAGCAAGGCCTTTTATAAAATGAACAAAAGCAAGGCTTGGTGGCTCTTTTTGAAATACAAATGGCCTACCACCTCCCAATTTCACATCACATTCCTTCCAATATGTTTTGTAATTTATTCCCCAAAAATAAAATAAAATAAAATAATCTTTTGACTTTTCTTCCCCTCTGGCCCAATGAGACATTAAGAATCCATGAAACTTTATAATATAAAGTATTTATTCCTATTTCAAATCATTTCTTCTCAAACTATTCGCTAGTACTATTATGCACTAAATTTCTATTTTTAAATCCAACAATGTCATCTCTCTATTTATCACTATTTTTAATAGTTTTGTCTATCCAATCCTCTCATTTCAAATGCTTGTTACTGTTCAGAATTTTATTTTTATTTAAGAAAAAATAAATTATATTAACGGTTATTTGAAATATAGAAAAAATAAGCTAACTTATTTATAAATATAGTAAAATATCACTAATGATAAACGTTAATAAACAATGATATTTTGTTATATTTAGAAATATTTTTAGCAGTTTTGTCATTTAAAACAATTATCCTTATATTAAAGTTTTTAAAAAAAATTTTAGAATATTATATTAAAGTAAAATTGGTGAGTTAGTATATGTGAAATAAAGATGATTTTGATACTTAGATCTAATGAATCTATCAAAATAAATGAAATTTAACATTAGTGGGAAAAAAAAGAGAAGAGAGAAATAAAAAAGCTAGGGAAGCAAAGTAGGGTGAATTTTTTATTTTTAATTATGGTGGCTGCCTTTTTTTATTATTATTATTAATTTTTTAGAAAACTTTGTTGCTTGGAAGCAAGCATTATCATTGAGAGGGTTGCTTCATGTTTGGGCAAGCAATCACTCTGTCTTCTCTTATTCCTAAAAATTTTATTAACAAATAATGCTTTTTGTATATGCTAAGCTAAATCATACCAAATATTCTTCATCTAAATAATGTTTAAGACTTTCAATTCCCACCCCCCCCCCCCCCCCAAAAAAACAAAACAAAACAAAATTTTCTTATGATTCAAACTTTTAAAAACGATCATGTTTGATAGATTTCTCACATTAGTTTCTTGTTTTTAAATTTATTGAATGAAACGAGTTACTAAACTTCCTTTTGAAACGTTCTTGTTTCTAGTTCGTTTGTATCAAAGTACAGACTTGGTTAGCTGATAAGAAATCATTGCCCAAAACACTCCTCGACTTTATTCTTATAATCAAATCTTAGGTGAAATTTTGTTATTTTTCTTTCTTTCTTTTCCCTTTTTTCTATATTTTTTTATATCTCTTTTATAATTATTTATTTATTTTATTTATATTGATTTTTTTATATCTATATGTTAATTTAATTTTGAATTTGAATTTTCAAATATTTAGATTTATATATTATTTTGATTTTTAATTTCAAACTTTCAATAAGGTTATTTTCAAATAAAGGAAAATGAATCAAAATATTTACAAATATAATAAATCTAATTTTGAACTTTGAATTTTCAAATATTTAAGATTTATATATTATTTTGATTTTCAAATTTTAAATTTTTAATAGCGTTATTTTCAAATATAGAAAAATGAACCAAAATATTTACAAATATGGTAAAATTTCACTGTATGTGATAGACTACGATAGCCTATTATCTATGTCGTGGTCTATCGCAGATCGACAATGATATTTTGTTATTTTTTGTAACATTTTTAATAGTTTTGTCAGTTAAAATAATTTTCCTTTTCAATATGTATAAATAAATATATTTTGAATTTTAAATTTTGCATTTTGCATTATGCATTTTTATATATTTTTTAGAACTTATTATTTTTATTTTTCTTACATACAAAACCAATTATAATTTTACAATATACAAATTTTGTTTACTAAGACATTCATTTAGGTTCATTTTAATATTTTTGCAACCACAACATTTACATAATAATATAATTGAGTTATTTTCGAGTTTACATCATTTAAAACTTAAAAAAAAGAATGACTTGAGTGAGAAATAATATTATAAATCAAATTTTAACAATGTACGAATGATAGAAACAATTGTATTATTGTTATTAATTTTACATTAGAACTTATGTCCATTTGATAATTTAAATGTTTGATAATTATTTTTTATATTTTAATGCATGCTATATATTTTTTTATATATTAAATAATTAGATTATATTTAAACTATAAAATATGGAAAAATGTAAGGGAAAAAAATAAGAAACGAGAAATAAAAAATAGTTATCGAACGACGAACAAATTTATGTTCTTATTTCTTTTTTTTTTTTTTTTTTCAAGAAATAAGAAACATGGATATTTAACAAACATATACTTATTTCTTGTTCTCAAAAAAGAACAAAAATGAAACAATACATGAGAAACGAGAAATAGGAAATAAGAAACAGCCCTAAATTTCTATTTAATAGATTTATTCTTTTTACTAAAAAATGGAAAGGTATTTGAATTGGGTAAGAAATTTCATATTGTAAAAATCGTAACTTATTACTATTATTATTATTAAATCTATCGTCTATGGTTTTCAAATTCTTGTTTTGAAGGACACCATCGTAAATCAAATTCTTATTTTTATATATGGTATATACATAGTATGTTAATATAATTTTCATATTTTTATTAGTTTAATATCGACGAAAAAGGTGAATCGACATTTCTATCATATCATTAAAAGATACGAAACATACATAATAATATTTCTAATGTGAATATAATATAAATAATATAAATTTTAATTGTTTAAGATAAAAAAAAAAATATTATTTATCAATGATTTTTTTTGAATTTTTTATTTTTATAGTTTTCTTTTTCTAAAAATTTTCATCGATATCGCATTCTATCGATATCTTTATCAACCTTTTCATGGTAGATGGTGTTTGATTTATGCAAAAGAGGACCAAACCGTTGTAGATGTTTATGAGTGGGTCATATCATATGCTAAGTTATTATTATAAATTCCATCAAACAACAACCATACATTTAAATATTGTACTTGATAATTGATATGATGTTTCTTTTATATATATATTTTTTATCATCTTCTTTGTTTCCTATATTTATATTTATATTTATGTATTATATATTATTCTCTTCTCTCCATCACAACTCAATATATATATATATCAACTTGTAAAATTTTTAATATATTCAAGATTGAATTCAAATAATTAGATATTGGTAAACTTCTATACATGTAAAAATTTTATTATTTGAATTCAAATAACATGTCAGAAATGGAAAGATTTAAGACTATTATCTATCGATTAAAAGTATTTAAAATGAATGTTAATATTACTATAATTTATATATGCAATTATTAAAACCATCTCGGATGCTATTCAATCAATAATTCACTAACAAAATATAATCCATCAATAACCAAATTTTTTTATTTAAAAAAATCCCTATTTATTCCTAAAATATACCCCATGTTACCAAATATTGGACAATAATCTACTGATATATTGACCTACAAATTTTAACAATTTTTTTCTAATAAAATAACTTGTAGAAAATTTTTAATACATTCAATATGGAATCGAGAATTTTTTTTAACCAACAAAAATAAATATGCACATACCAGATTTAATTAAAATACCATCATTTTTCTTTCTATTTATTTTTCTAATAAATTTTTAAAATATAGTTAAACAATACCTAATTCAATTATGTAGTTTAAAGTCCATATAGTTCCAACTTTGTAACAATTTAGTCTCTATAAAAATTATATTTTTTAAGTTTAATTAAATTTTTATATGTGTTGATTGATAAACTATTTGAAGATCTAATTTATTTATGAACTATAAAGATTAAATTGCTGTATAATAAAATTTGATACTTAATTTGAAAAAAAAAATACTAATTTAATATAAATTTGAAAAATATAAAAACTAAATCGTAACATGTTATGGGATGTTTGGGGTAAGAACTATCTTAAAGGTTATAATGATCACCTCTTACTATTTGTCACCGTTTGTACTATTTTACATTCATAATTTTTTTTTGTATTTATTATTTCTTTTTCAAACTAAAATAGTTTACGTCTCAAACACATACTATTATAACCAAAACTAAAATAATATACACCTCAAACACAAATTATTATAGTCCAACTATGATAACCTAGAACTATAATAACTAACTAAAATAATATACACCTCAAACACAAATTATTATAGTCCAACTATGATAACTTAGAACTATAATAACTAACTCTTTGCCTCAAACGCTCTCTAATTCATGGACATAGGGAAATTGTCAGAAATAGCACATTCAACTTTCAATCTTTCAAAACTAGCACGTTTTTTGAAATGTCATTAAACTAGTTTTTCTCTATGGATCTCGAGCGAGATTGACCACAAAGATTTAGTTAAAAATTTTAATATTTTTCTAATTTATCCATTGGTTTGGTCTTTCTGGCCTTTCTCGATAGAGATTAAACGTCAAAATTTTAGTCATTTTTTCAAATATTTGATAATCTATCCAAATCTTATACAAAATCTTATATATTTTCAAGTTTTCTATGAATATTTTTATCGAATATTATATTCAATTCTTATGTAATTTTAGGTCAATTTCTATTTCTATGATTATATGAATTTCTAAATTTCCAAATGAATTTACCCATTATATTTTTCAGATGGATGATTGCATTTTGATTTTAAATTTTGTGAAAGATTAGATTTTACAAAAAAGAAAAAAAGTAGGAAATATATAAAATCTCGGTATTAATCTGCTCGAGATTCATACCAAGATTTTATATATTTTCCATATTTTACCTTTTTTTTTGAAAAAAAATTAATCTTTCAAAAAAATTTAAAAATCAAAATTAATCACCTGAAATCCATCTAAAAAATTCATTTGGATAATTGATAAATGGATTTGAAAATTAGAAATTTGACTAAAGATTTAAAAAATGATGTAAGATTTTGATATAATATTTGGTAATTATAATCGAATTTGGAGAAAATTTGAAAATATATAAAATTTGGTATAAGATTTAGGAACATCACATAATATTTGGGAAAAATTACTCTAATCAAGGTGTAGTATGTCCGAGATGCACCTAGAAAGACCGAAAAGGACCAAAATAATTTATAAATTAGAAAAAACTATTTTTTTTAACTAAATCTCGGTGGTGCGCGAGATCAATTGAAGGAAACTATTTGGACGAGTTTTAATAAAAGTACTAGTTCGTTAAATTGAAAACTTAATATTATTTCTGATAATTTCCACTAAAATGTTATAAATTTATAAGTATAAGAACCATACTACCTAATATTTAAAATGTCAATCTTTAAAAAAACATGTCAGATCCTAATTTACAGAAATATCATAAAATGTTTGTGCCAATAGAAATTGGTAGAAAAATCATAAAAACAAAAAAACTCAAAAAATGGTTTAAATTAATACATAAACATTTTATATCCTTTAAACTAGTTAATATATCTATTATTTATATTATATCAATATTAGTGATATTTTGTTATATATATTTCATGTCCATAAATTTTTTTATGAAATGATAAGAATGTCACGGTACCTTTCATGTCTTTTTTTTTTAATTTCTTTTTTAATATGTGAGGTGTGAAATTGAAATTTTGATCAGATTGCGTTTAACCAAATCATACTAAAAATTAGTGTAATTGTAATAGATTTGATAGATCAATCATAATGAGCATGAATCCAAAACATAATTGGATTGTTTTTATTGTGTTTATTAAAAATTGTGAATTTTGACTGTTATCATTAGGTCAAATTGTAACGGTAATAGTAACTGTGTCAAAATTCATAATTATTTCTTTGGAAGATCAATAATAAAGATAACGATAACAATATAGATAATTTTTAAATGCAATTAGATTAAAAATGCTCTACCTCAATCAGTTTACATTGTTTGATTACATATTTTTAACTGGGCTTTACTTGTCTATCCATTGAACACTAGAAAACCTTAAAAAAAAACATAAAAATTGGATTTAGCTGGATGCCGAAGAATGAAAATATTCACTGAAAATTTAATACCAAGCCCAATGAATCACATCATGAGAACGTGAAAAGAAAATTCCAAAAGAGTTAATTAAGGGAAGAAAAATTAAACAAATCTCACTTGCAATGCAATCATTAGCAGAATAGTTAAAAGAAGAAGATGATGTCTGTGGAGTCGTCTATGCCATCCAATTACAATAACAAACCAACCACTGTCTCTGCAAGAAGAAGAAGAAGAAGAAGAAGAAGAAGAAGAAGAAGAATCAGTGTGATGGTTTGATTTTAAAGAAAAAGCAAATGGGAACCGCCAAATCAAAGTGAGGAGCTGCAGAAACCTCCAGATTTGGCACCGAAAAGTTCATTCCCACTTCAAATCCATCGCTTTCAGCAAACCCTTTTCATTTTTTTTTTCTTCAACAACCCTTCTCTCTGTTTTACTATTCCCCAAAACCTCTCTTCTAATCCAAGTTTCACTTCTCTCTGCTGCTTAACTTAAGGCTTCTTCATATTCAAAACTTCCCTTCTTTTATTTTTTTTCTTTGGTTTGCTAGTTTTTGCGAGTAATGAAGTCTTCCCTGTTCTGGGTTTCATCTCATTTACTTTTAATGTACTGATTCAGTCTCTGTATTGAACTTGAACCCACTTCTCGAATTAGTAGATTACAGTTTTAGTAGGATGCAGAGTTATTTTCTCGATTTCCTTTGGCTGTTTCTCTCTTCTTCTTCATTTTGTTTGGGGGCTCTTTCGTTTCTCTGGGCAATGCGGGTTCATTGAGCTTTCTGAGTTTTGTTCTTCCTTGGGAAAATTGAGAGAGAATGGGATATTTTTCTTCTGTCCAGATTTTCTGTCTGATCTCTGCAGTTCTGATTGTGACCAGTGATTCCTTTGCGTTGAATGAAGGTAGATGAACTTCTCTGCCAGATCTTGATCCTTCGTTGGTATATTTTCTAAATTTCTTTAGAAGGGCAAATTCAAGAGATGATATGTATAGTTTTGTTTTAGAATTGGCTTCATAAAGACAGTCGGTTCAATAATGGTAAGTGAAAGTAAAAGGTTATGAGCAAATCCTGTGTCGTGAAATGATGCAGAGTTCTAGTGTGTTACTCAAGTAGTGGGATCCGGATCTTGATCAAATCATGCTTCTGTTTCTGCTTTCAGATCAAAGTTTACTATGTTTGTTTAGCTATGTTTCTATATCTGGCTCAAGTTATATCAATTTACTGAGCAGAAAGAAAAAAAAGAAGAAACTGGTTAATGTAATTATGTATAGCCTGTGACTGGGATGTTCTTTTTTTTTTTTCTACTTTTCTCTAGCATCGGCTCTTAACACCTTCAAAGAACAAATATCTGAAGACCCAAAGCGAATTTTTTCAAATTGGGATTTACAAGTTGAAAAAAATCCCTGTAACTGGTCTGGAATTTCCTGTTCTCCAGATGGAGGCCATATTATAAAGCTGTGAGTATGTTTCTTGGGCTTTGTGGCTCTTTTCCTTTTCTTTTGCTCTGCATTCAGCTATCATAGCTTAAATCTAAGACACTGGATTGGGTTCGATGTTGCAGTGACATTTCTAGGGCGTCATTGAAAGGATTTCTAGCACCAAGCTTGGGTCAACTCAGGTTCCTGCAAGAACTGTATCTTCATGACAACAATCTGCTTGGAACAATACCTAAGGAGCTGGGATTATTAAAGAAACTTAAGGTCCTTGATTTGGGGACGAATCGACTCTCTGGTCCGATCCCTTCAGAGATTGGGGGTTTAACAGATATTTTGAAAATGTGAAAACAAATAACTTTATTTTTCTTTTGATTGAGCTTTGAACATGCTTGTCCATGAACTTTTCTCACCCTTTTAGTTTCCTCTTTATTGTTGCAGCAACTTTGAATCAAACGGATTGACCGGGAGGCTACCGCCTGAGCTGGGAAATTTGAGATACCTCAGAGAACTTAGGTTAGATAGGAATAAACTTCAAGGATCTATTCCAGATGGTGACAGTTCAAAGTATACGTCCAATATTAGAAGGTAAGTATTTACATGTCTAATTGGAAGCAGGTAGGATGGCATGTTCTTTGAATTTTACAATTTTTAATATATGAAATAATTTTATCCAAAGGGAGATGTAAAAATATAGTGAGTAGGACTACTTTCATCTTAAGCCAACCAAAATGGAATTGGAGACTAAAAATTGGTTTTCTAGTTGAAATGAATGAAAAGTGGAGAATAACTATAGAACTATTTTGTGAAATGTTAAGGGAACACCGTCGAAAGGGAAGAAGAAAAAAAATGTTTAATCTCTTTCATCAAAGAAAGAAAAAAACGTTTAATCTCTTCCACCAGCCTTCAGATCTCCTTGAAGATCCATTAATTTCTCTTTGCAGGTTTCTCATAATAGGGCTGCAGAGATGGTAACTCACCAAATATAAATAAAGTTACCTTTAGATTCACCAATGGACATCTGGCAAACTCCTTAAAATTTCCACACACTCCTATAAGTTAGGAAATGCTACACTTCTGCACTATAAGTTCGTGGTCAATGTCCATAATCGACAGTAGTGTTAGATATGGATGACTAATAAGGCATAGTGAATACTTGTATGAATGCTCCTCATTTTGACTTGTGCACATAAGTGCATCAAGTTATAAATTGTGAAGTAATTCACCAGCAGATTCGTCAGGTCCAAAAAATAATTCTCTTTATGTTCATTATGTTGAGATCATGATGATGTTGCATAGATTCTCAGTTCATCCTTGAATATTTGTTTCCCCTTCAAAGTTCGAGTCTTCTTAATGGCTGAATAAACCTGTTTGGGAATTCTAGGTTTTTGGTCCCTTCCTTTAATAATCTATTTCTGTCCCTCGTCTCTTATCATCACATTTCAGGTATGCTCCAAATGCACCTGGATTCTGTCACTTAACTGAGCTCAAGGTTGCAGATTTTTCATACAATTTCTTTGTTGGGAAAATACCCAAATGCTTGGAGGACTATCTTCCAAAGTAATCTTTCGAGGTTTTCTTTCATCATAAATACTATTTACTTCATTCCTTTACTTTTGCTGATTACATCCGTTACAGGTCAAGTTTTCAAGGGAACTGTCTTCAATACAATTATCCTAAACAGCGTACTGCAGCTCAATGTGGTAAGATCGACATATATTCTTTTTTTCTTTTTCATTTTTTTTCTTTTGAATATTGGAAACATTGAAATAAGACAAACAACCAGATGGAAGATTGTCTATGGAAGACAAGAAATCACCCACTAATTCCATATTATGGTTTACTGAAAGAACTGGGAGGTAATAGCGTCTTTGCTATTTGTAAAACCACAAATGATATTGATGTCAAAGAAATCTGACATCCGTGAAAACTTAATCCTAAATATGTTTGTGTATATAAGCCTGTGAAGATGGATATACTGTAGGCTTCTAGTTGTTTCCTTAAGTTTATATTAACTGAATTTTGTAGACCAATATTTTGAAGTAACACACAGATATGCAACTATTTCATCTCTTGTTGGTTCAAAGTTGTTAAACCATTATGTTTGGTTTCTAAGCCACAAGTGGAAGTGGTCCATACAGAATAGTTTGTGGAGGCAGGTTTAATATATTTATTCAAAGGTCTTGGATTTGAACACTCAAATATGCAACTAGTTCATTTCTTAGATTTTTTACCTTATATCTGATTAATGGGTCATCACCAATAGCTATTAACAATTGAATTCTGGTAATTGGAGTTTGTGATTACAATTCTGTTGTAGGTGGTGGTGCTCCTCCTGCTCAATCACATCCAGGAGGCAGCTCAAAGCATGTACCTGTTCAACATGCTTCCGAACACCAAAGAACTTCAAAACCTGCCTGGCTTCTAACCCTTGAAATCATCACTGGAATCACGACGGGTTCTTTATTTATAATTGCTGTGATCACTTCTCTTCGTAGATGCAATGGCAAATCCTCGATCATCATCCCGTGGAAGAAGTCCTCAAGTGGGAAGGACCATGTTAGCCTTTACATTGGTATGTTACATAGCTTGAAATTCTTTGCGTCAATGTAATTAGCTCTTTGTTTGTTGTAAATGTTTGCTTTAACTTTTGTGATTTATTGACAGACACTGAGATGTTGAAAGATGTGCCAAGCATCAGCAGGCAAGTGCTTGAAGTAGCCTGTGAAGATTTTAGTAATATTATTGGCTCCTCACCGGATAGTCTAGTTTACAAGGGGACCATGAAAGGTGGGCCTGAGATTGCTGTTATCTCAATATGCATTAAAGAAGAAAACTGGACAGACTATCTCGAGCTTTATTTTCAGCGAGAGGTATGATCATCTACAACTGAAGTTCTAAATTCCATCCTGAAGTATTCATTTTGGAAGTTATTGAACCATCGTGTGTATGATTGAAACCTGGATGACTGCTAAATCAATTAAATGGTTGTTTTTATACGATTTCCCTTCAGGTGGCAGATCTAGCAAGACTAAATCATGAGAATGTAGGAAAGTTGCTAGGCTATTGTAAAGAAAGCAGTCCATTTACAAGGATGCTGGTTTTTGAATATGCATCAAATGGCACATTATATGAGCACCTTCATTGTAAGTCGAGTTTCTTTTTCTTTTTACCTCTTACCAAATTCATTACTTTGGAGATAATTTCTGTGTGCTTGCAGATGGAGAAGGTTGTTTATCCTGGACACGAAGAATGAATATTATTTTGGGCATGGCCCGTGGACTTAAGTATCTTCATGGTGAACTTCAACCACCGTTCACTATATCAGAGTTGAATTCTGGTGCTGTATATCTTACAGATGATTTCTCACCCAAGGTTCTGCCAGAATACATACTGCTGAAACATGTTTCCTTCTATTATACAATCTTACAAACGATCTCTTATAATCCTTGGACCTTAATGAGAGGTTTCTTGGCTTCAACTGCAGCTGGTTGACTTTGAAAGCTGGAAGACCATTCTTTCAAGGTCAGAAAAGAACTCAGGCTCCATTGGAAACCAAGTCACTCAATGTCTTCTTCCAAATTCACTCGAACCACGTCATCTTGATATAGAAAGTAATATTTACGCATTTGGTGTTCTTTTACTGGAAGTAGTCAGTGGGAGACCTCCATACTGTAAGGACAAAGAATGCTTGGTAGACTGGGTAAGAAACTCACTATCTTTGAGCTTTTTGACAGAAACTTTGTTGTTACAATGATGTTAAACCACTGATTCTAGAGGGTAGAAAATCTAAAAACTTGGTCTTTCTTCTCATCACAGGCCAAGGAATACCTTGAATCGCCTGATGGAATGTCTTGCTTGGTAGACCCAGAAGTGAAGCATTTTGCAGATGAAGATCTGAGGACGATATGCGAGGTAGTAAATCTTTGCATTTATCCACAGCCCACGAAGCTGATTTGTATGCAGGACTTATGCAGCATGTTAGAGACCAGAATTGATACCTCAGTCTCTGTTGAGTTGAAGGCATCTTCTCTTGCTTGGGCTGAACTTGCACTTTCTTCATAGATGAGGTTCGAGCTAACACATAGATAATCAGATATATAAATATAGATATATAGCTCTATATATACAAAAATGTAATACTACTTTTTCTGGTTTGAGTTTCTTTCTTTGTTCTTGTATATGCTATGAGCGCCAGAGCAGATGAAGTTCGTGCTCAATGCATCAGATGATAGAGGAAGGATGCCCCTAATGTTGAAATAGTTAAGTGAAAGCATTAAGGAGGTTTCCCCTCTTTGTTGCCTGCCATAATTAGTACAAATGAACATGTTCATCTCCGTCTAAAAAACTCAATGTCTCTCCTATATGATTTAGGATAAATTAGTCTGGGTTTGATATCCATTTTGGCCTAAAAAATATATGTTAGTTCTTGGAGTTTTGAAAAATAGTTCTAGATAGTTTATGAACTCATTTAACTGTTAGTTGACAAGACTGAAAGATAGTATTAAATTATTAGTATATTAAATTATTATTATAGACAAAATATATTAAATTATTATTTATTAGTAATATGTTGGTGAGATGAACCTTCTGATAGGTAAATAGTTGGTAGGTAATGATTAGCGTTGGAGCATTGAGTTCTAAACTAAGCTTTCAAATAGAGTTGAAGAGATGCTTTCAAATAGAGTTGAAGAGATGCAACATTTGAAGCTTCAAGATCATTCAACAGGATTTCATGATTCTTGAAATTCAGATTCATCCATATATTTAATGTTAGGTGTATCAATTTATTTAAATGTATTTAATGCTTTTATACCAAATGATAAAGAGGATTACTTCAATCATGTTTGAAAACTCCCCCTTCAACAAGGTGAACTCCGATAATAGTAATAAACTTAACCCTTGATAACTAATTGATAAGCAATCCCAAGAAAGCTATACAAATTTAGTTTGAAAGGTTGATCAAAGATCAATAAGAAAAGAGAACTTGTTTCTAACTTCAAGATTTTGAACTTTTCACAATTTAATTGATCAAATTAGATTGAAAGTTCTAAAACATGCATTTTAAACACGAGAATACAAAGAAAGCATAAAAAGTTTGAGAGATTAATCTCTATAATGTGAAGAGATCGAATCTTGTAGCGGAAGCAAGTGATTGTGTAACATCCCAAAATTTTAGGTGAATTTGCATTGAATATTAGAGAGAGATTCCGTTAAAACTTTACTAAGAAAAACCCAATGGGAAAAGACCGTAATGAAGGAAAAAGAATACATATTCATATAATACATACTTCTAAAAGAATACAATATATTTACTCATTCTCATGAAAATATCACTTAAGATCTCTACGTCGCCACATTCCAATGTTGTGCACCAATTTTTCAAAGTTGTGGTTGGTAATGCCTTTGTAAATAAGTCTGCCAGGTTATCCTTCAAACAAATTTGTTATATAGTGATGTCGTCATTTTCTTCAAGATCATGAGTGTAGAAAAAATCAGTGAAATATGTTTTGTTCTATCTCCTTTAATCTATCCTCCTTTGATTTGGGCTATGCAAGCTGTTGTTGTCTTCGTATAATATTGTTGGAAGATTTTTATTAGAAGACAAGCTATACATTTCACGAATGTGTTAAGTCATTGACCTTAGCCATACACATTCTCGACTAGCCTCATGAATTATAAGAATTTCAGCATGATTTGAGGAAGTGACCGTTGTAGTCTATTTTTACCGATCGTCATGATATAGCAGTTCCTCCACATGTGAACAGATAACCTGTTTGAGATCTAGCTTTATGTGGATCGATAAATATCAAGAATCTGCATAACCAACTAGATCAAAATTTGATTTATTTGAATAAAAATAAACCCATATCGATTGTTCCTCGAGATAACGGAGTATATGCTTAATTCCATTCCAATGTCTTTTTGTAGGATAAGAACTATATCTAGCTAATAAATTTATTGAAAATGCAATATCTGGTATTGTATTATTAGCAATATATATAAGTGCACCAACTGCACTAAGATATGGTACTTCAGGATCAAGAAGTTCTTCATTATCTTCTCGAGGTTGAAATATATCTTTCTTTATATCCAATGAAGGGACTTCCATTGGAATATTTTAATGGATGTGCTTTGTCCATATAAAATATTTTTAAAATTTTCCTGTATAAGTTGATTGATGAATAAATATTCCATCTGCTAAATACTCAATTTGCAAACCAAGACAAAATTTTGTTTTTCCGAGATCTTTCATCTCAAATTCTTTCTTAAGATATTCCATTTCCTTTGAAAGCTCTTCAGGAGTTCCAGTTATATTCAAATCATCAACATATACAGTTATAATAGCACATCTGATTGTGATTTCTTCTTAAAAACAAACGAACATATTAGAATTTTTTTGATATCTTCTTTCAATAATATACCACTTAGACAATTGTCTCACATCCATCCTGATTGTTTCAATCCATATAGTGATCTCTGTAACTTTATTGAATACCATTCCCAAGAATTTGATGTATATGTTTCAGGCACCTTAAATCCTTCTGGGATTCTCTATAAATATCATTATCAAGAGATCCATATAAATATGTTGTGACTGTTGGGATTGGTATCCTAATTCTCTCGGTGGTCTCGTAGTTTGTAAACATTATGTACACATTGATATTAATAAAATAAATGTTATTTTATTTGCATTTTCTCAAATCCAATAACTAAAATCGGTGGTTATTTCGTGTAATTTAAGCATATATGTGAGACATACAAATGGATCATGTCTTAAATAATAATCTAAATGGTTTGTAGTTATATGGATAAAGGAGGGATACCTATCCTGGTGAAACAATGATACGACCCGCTTTGTAGATGTTACAAATGTTGTAA
>NC_052349.1:56898256-56958047 GCF_009727055.1 Benincasa hispida
TTAAATTATTGAGTTTTATTTTCCGTTTGGGATCGAATATTTTTTTCTTAATTATATATTATTTGTGAATTTGAGAAGTACAACGGAACACGGGTATAGAGAAAATTGCAGTTGTGTGTGTGTGTGTTAAGGAAAAAATGTATATATTATTGTGAATTTGAGAAGCACAACGAAATACGAGTATAGAGAAAATATAATATAATAATATGTTTATATAATAATATTAAATATAAAAGTATAATATAACCTAAAAGAACTAAAATTATAAAATTGGATAATATGAAAAATTAGTGGAATTTTGAAGTGGAATTCTCACCAATGTATATGTGATTTTAAGATCTACCAAATGCCACTATTTATAGGCAAAGTGGCAAGTAGAATGTGGACTTACATGGACACCAACATGAATAATTAACAAGACACTGAAACAACATGAAAGGTGATACATACTTTTAGGACACTAAACAATGGACATCTATTTATTTTTATAATATTCATAAATACTCCCCCTTAGATGCCCATATATATATGAAATATGCCTCGTTAAAACTTTACTAAGAAAAACCCAATGGGAAAAGACCGTAATGAAGGAAAAAGAATACATATTTCATATAATACATACTTCTAAAAGAATACAATATATTTACTCATTCTCATGAAAATATCACTTAAGATCTCTACGTCGCCACATTCCAATGTTGTGCACCAATTTTTCAAAGTTGTGGTTGGTAATGCCTTTGTAAATAAGTCTGCCAGGTTATCCTTCAAAACAAATTTGTTATATAGTGATGTCGTCATTTTCTTCAAGATCATGAGTGTAGAAAAAATCAGTGAAATATGTTTTGTTCTATCTCCTTTAATCTATCCTCCTTTGATTTGGGCTATGCAAGCTGTTTTGTCTTCGTATAATATTGTTGGAAGATTTTTATTAGAAGACAAGCTATACATTTCACGAATGTGTTAAGTCATTGACCTTAGCCATACACATTCTCGACTAGCCTCATGAATTTAAGAATTTCAGCATGATTTGAGGAAGTGACCGTTGTAGTCTATTTTTACCGATCGTCATGATATAGCAGTTCCTCCACATGTGAACAGATAACCTGTTTGAGATCTAGCTTTATGTGGATCAGATAAATATCAAGAATCTGCATAACCAACTAGATCAAAATTTGATTTATTTGAATAAAATAAACCCATATCGATTGTTCCTCGAGATAACGGAGTATATGCTTAATTCCATTCCAATGTCTTTTTGTAGGATAAGAACTATATCTAGCTAATAAATTTATTGAAAATGCAATATCTGGTATTGTATTATTAGCAATATATATAAGTGCACCAACTGCACTAAGATATGGTACTTACGGATCAAGAAGTTCTTCATATCTTCTCGAGGTTGAAATATATCTTTCTTTATATCCAATGAAGGGACTTCCATTGGAATATTTAATGGATGTGCTTTGTCCATAATAAATATTTTTAAAATTTTCCTGTATAAGTTGATTGATGAATAAATATTCCATCTGCTAAATACTCAATTTTGCAAACCAAGACAAAATTTTGTTTTTTCCGAGATCTTTCATCTCAAATTCTTCAGTGCTACAAATGGTCTGATCCTGACCATTCATGTGGAGACATGCGAGCGGGGATATCCTATACAAAGAGTTTGTATAAGACCAGACCACAAAATGATTAGTCTCTTTATATAACGTTGTTGATAATTGAGACTTACATTTCATTAAAATGACCATAGGTGCCATGACCTTAATCCTGAGTGAGTTGGAAACTCCTGCCTATGAGAGCGGTCCTTTGATTAGTATGGGTAAATGTGGCTAGATTGTTAACTCAATAAGTCTACCTTTTTGGGGATTTGTTTGATTGGGGAGCTGAGAACCTAGCTACACAATATGGAATTCACTCCTTCCTCGAAGTAGGGGTAAGTAGATAAATTGCTCCCTTAAGGGTTGATTCCGGGTCTTGAACATAGTGGCCACACCCTCTCTTTGGAAGAGAGGACCCAGTCATAGTAGGACTATGACTTATTGTTCATTAGAGAAATCAGTGGTACTTAAAGAGTTAGATGTAACTATAGGGGCGAAGTGGTAAATTAGCCCAACTGTACTTACGAGCGATTTGTGAAGAGTTATCACACTGTTGATTGGTCATATGGACACAGAAATATATATGTAGTGCAAAGAGTGCAACTGTCGGTCTTTCGTGGAGTGACCAACAGTTAACAGATAGTAGATCTCGTGACTAAAGAGTTTAGTCAGTTATTTACGTACTGTTGGAGCTTCAAGCTATAGGTCCATGAGGTCCTCTTGGTAGCTCAATGGGTTCAAGTTGAGAATCAGATTTTTGGTTGATTTGAAGTGTTCAAATTAACAAGAGGAAATTCAATTATATGTGATATAATTGATTTGATGTATTAGATACATTATTTAGATGAATTAATATAAATATGATTTATATAAAATACCATAAAATAGAAAAATAACTATGGTTTATATGTTTCATATGATGAAATATTAAAACTATAGGTTATAAATATAATATATAAGTTGGTTATCATATTTATTTATAATATACTAATTATATGATAATTAATTCTTTTTCTTTAATAACTGTTTTGAGTGAGAGGTTATTGGAAGTTTTATGATAACCGTGAGATAAAAGAAAAATTGTTTTCCAAAATTAGAGAGTTGATTCATCCGGAAAATTTCACGAAAAAAGGCTATCAAGTAAAAAGTGTTTTTACTAAGTGATAGTGTTGACAGCATACACGATTGAGCTACGAGTTGACTATGCAATAGTTACTCACTTGATCGTTGCTATGCGATCGAGTAGTAAAGTCTATATGATAGGCTTCATCTTCTAAATGATCGAGTACATCGTCTATACAATAGATAGTCTTCATCTCCCACTTGCTCGATCCTCTACCTCCTGCTTTCCTCAATCTAAGATCATATAGAGCCCACAACTCCTGGATTCTCACACCGAGAATACCAAGGTAACACTTGTGGTAGTGTTCTAATTCAGTTCAAGGATCGAGTTGGACTCGATTGGGTTTGAGGTGCATCCAGTTGTTCGTGCTGTTGGTTGTTCCGTTCGTCACGTTCGAGTGTATTGTTGGATGTATAGGAAATCGGTAGAGGGATACTTGAAGAATAGTTCTTCAAAGGTACGCATACTCTATCCCTTATATTTTTTTGTAGCATGCGATAATTTCTATTTATGCATAATTTGTTCATTTTCGCTTAGGACTGTAATTGTTGTGTTCATTCTCAATAGAATTTGGAACGATCTACTTCCGCTGCTCAAAGGATCTCTGTTTTGATTTCCTTCAGTGACTACATCCATAAGATGTATATCCAAACTTTTATACATAGTCAAGTCAACTTAAGGTAATTGCATCCACCACCGGAGAATACGTCTCCTCAAAATCAATACCAGATTTTTGTGAAGCAACTAGTCTTGCTTTATATCTTATGACCTCATTATTTTCATTTATTTTCCTCACAAATACCCATTTGTATCCCACAGGTTTAACACCTTCTGGTGTTTGGACTACTGGTACAAAAACCTGACATTTTGAAAGTGAGTTTAATTTTACCTCGATTGCTTCTTTCTACTGAAGCCAATCTTTTCTATGTCAACATTCTTTAACAGATTTTGGTTCAGGATCCTCATTTTCAGATATAATATCAAACACAATATTATACGCAAAAACTTTGTCAATAATTACATTAGTTCGATTCCATCTTTTTCTTATCATGACATAGTTTACTGAAATCTCATTATTGTTTATAGATATTTCACCTTCCTCACTAATCATGTCAATGATTTCTTTATGAGTATTTATATCCTCAGTCAAGTCTTCTTGATTATTAATTATTTTTCTTTTTCGAGGATTTTTATCTTTGGAACTCACTGGTCTACCACGCTTCTGGCGTGTTCTAGACTCATTAGTGACAACTTGTTTTGTTGGAATATCAATTTTTTATGGAACATTTGTAGTTGGTATATGTGACTTAGTTACTTTCTTTGCATCTATAAATGCATCTGATAATTGATTTGCTATATTTTGTAAATGAATTGTTTTCTGAACTTCAAGTTCCAATTGATCTGTACGGAGATCTAAATGAGATAATAACGATGCGTTCCATGTAATTTATTTTTCCAACTTTTTAATTTCTCCCCTCATGTTGGAAAATTTGTCTCATTAAAATGACAATCAACAAATCGTACAGTAAATACATCACCCGTTAGGGGCTCAAGATATTTAATAATTGATAGGGAATCATATCCTATATATATTTTTAACCTCCTTTGAGGACCCATCTTAGTGCGTTGTGGTGGAGCAATTGGAACATATACTGCACATCCAAAAAATCTCATATGGGAAATATTTGGCTCATGACTGTTCGGACTCCAGGACTAGCATGTCGTATTCGCTCCCAGCCCGAGCAAAGATATTTATTTTCACCAGTCGAAGACTTATACTACAAACATAACATAGTGGTAAGATCGAGGTCGAATCCACAGGGAGACTGTTGAATTAACTTGGACCAATCTATGAATTCCAAATAAAATGGGGGTTTTGATGATTCTTAAATTTTGTTTATTAAAATAAAAAAACAAACAGGGAAAGATAAATAAGAGCTATCAAAGAAGAGAGGATTGAATCAAATTGATGGAAAATCTTGGGATTAGTTTGTATGCTTTTTATTTTCTATCATTAGATACTAGTTAAATTTCTTCAATTGAACCCCTTAACCTATTAGAAATTCTAATAGCCCAATTAGCCAATTTTGGTAAAAATCTAAATCAGCCCTAGTTCAGTTTAAAACTTTTCCTTCTCAGCAACATACAAGTTAAAACTGAAAAACATTAAGTAAGAGTTCAATTGTCGAGACATACTACAAGCCGGATAGCCACATCTTATAGCATGATTTATTTGGGAAGGATTGTACTAGGACATACATTAATTTGGCCAGAAAAAGTCTAGACCCTAAACACGCGATTCTAATACGTATAACTTAATCAAACAATTATGCACAGGATAGAATGATTTTGCATACAAGAAATTCAATAAATTAGCTTGTCAGAAAAAATCATCGAAATTCTATTATTAATAAATCAAATCCACCCAAAGGGTTCACAACAATTGAATAAATTAAATAGTAAACTTCAAGAATTAAGACATACAAACTATCCCAAGAAAATTACCTAGCCTCTAAAAGGCATATTGGAGTTACAATGATCAAAGGAAAGAGTCGAGGCTGACTATGACGATGATCGATCGGCAACTTGGCTTCAATGGCTCCTAAAACTGAACTGACTCTCAGAATTAACTCTATTCGGAAGTATTTAGCAACAGGGATGCATTAGAAGGCTGCTTGAACTTTTCTCCTCTGTCTGTTGAATGCTGAACACCAACACAATATTTATATAGTTGTGCACAGCGTCGCGAGCTGGGAAATAGCGTTGCAACGCTGCGACACGCATTGGAGAGCACTGGGCAAGCGTTGCAATTTTATGTATCTAACGCTTTCTTGTGCCACACATTCAACAATTTTCCGTCAACCATCGTAGCGTTGCAACGCTTGGAAAGGGCATTGCAATGTTGAATGTACTGTCTTACAGGGTTGCAGCTCGAGCGTTGAGATGCATTGCAACGCTGATGATGATTCAATTCCGGAGTGCCAAGATGCTTGGGCCAGCGTTGCACTTGATGCTACTGTCTTCTAGCATCGAATGAGCGTTGGACTAAGGCTTTTGAAGAGCGTTGCGACGTTGAGTGCTCTGCCAGAAACTCGTTACTTGCTGCTTGCTTACTCGATACCCGTTGCTCATTTCCTCGGTGCTTAATGCTTGTTTTCTTGGTGGAATTTGACTCGATGGTACTCGATAGTTGACCTACTCAATGGCAATTTGGCAATCTCAACTCCTTTGAAGCCCGAATGCTTAAATCAACTCCTAATTGCTTCAAATCAACCTCGTTTGGCCCCAAATCGCCAATTCCACCTCATGATTTCTTAGTACCTACAAAATAGGAAAATAAACATGTAAAATCCGATAACGAGCCAGAATTAAGCTAGGAATAATAGCTCTTTTTGAGAGCTAACAATGATCATAAGTTAATTGTAATTGCGAGTACTTATGATAAGCTATTGGCCTAATGCGTACAAGTGACCCTGCATGCAAAATAGCATGTCTGCATATGATAACTTGTAGAAATACAAGTTATTTATACTGCTTTATTTAGATATTGCGGCCAAAAGAAAGGAAAGTTGCGTCAATTGTAGAGAAATTAGCTAAGAAATGCAAGAATTATAAATTGTCGCCAATACACCCACTAACACCATTGCAATGGTAGAAAAGAATATTTAAATTTTATTTTGCAGGAAATCAAGTCACCACAGACGTTCATGGCTCAAGAGAAAAGAACAACGCATCTACGTTGCATTGCGCCAATCATTCAGAAATGAATAGACAATCAACGCAATGATGACGCATGCGATAATCAATCAAGAGCTAAGCGATCAATGTAACTTCAACCACATGTGGTAATAAAAAGCAATACCACATGCAGGCAAACGATCGAAGATACAAAAGAGCAACGCAATTGTGGAGGATCCTGACACGTGTACAACTGATCGTTGTGCATTTCTAACGGGATTGATTGCGTAATAGAAGGAATATTCACTCCACCATTTCCAGAATTTCCATAACAATAAAGTGAGGTCCACAAGTCAGAGAGTCAAAGCGGAGCCTATAAATAGCCTCTGAAATTCTATTGGAAAATATACTTAATACGGGCATATTTTGATATTTGTATATTGAGAAAGAGATTGGTCTGAAGAGCCTGATCGGAGAAGATCTGAGAAGATTTAAGAGACAAGGCCGAGAGGTGAGTCTCAGGACAAATCCTTTCAATCCCCGCCGTTGAAGCTCTGTACCAAAGTCACTTCTACCGGACGAGCAAGCCTGAGAGGGAAGCTCTTTTCTACATTCACCCCATCCGCCGACAAGCACATCCACCGTCCAGATCTATGTCAAGACGTTGGCACTTTTCTGTATTTGTTTCTATCTCTTTATCATCAATTGTATTCATCTTCTTAATCTATCATTCGCACCATGTATCAGGCGCTAAATATTAGTATTGAATGTCATGATCATTTTCATCTCCATCTTTCTGTCTATTTCCGTTCCTCCATTAATTGCTTTCTCCATGATGTTTTCTTAATCCCTTGGTAATTAGCATGAATCTAACAAATAAATTAATCTGTGCTTAAGAAATGAATATGTTTAGCTAAAGCATGTTAGACGACATCTTCACCTGTGAGAGCAAAAGTGAAGATGCCATTCCTCCTGTCGAGAGAAGGTTGGAAGAATGCGTTAACTAAAGCGAGAAGTACTTCCAGAGATGGAAACAACCTTGCATTCATTACGTTCATCCCTGTTTCACCACAGAGATGTGGAAACATGACCGACCACCGAGAGGTGTACGCCAAGGAAAAGTGGAATCGTAGTTATGTCTTTAACGGAATCAATGAACTTGTGATGTTTATATTAGTTATCTTTTATATTTATGTTTCATACATAAAGACTTGTCACCGCATAACACTCCTCTTTGTATAATCTTCATAGTCAGTCTCAAATTCAGTATCATGTATCAGTATCCTGTATCTTGTATCATAATAGCTTAGGTTTACTTTTATCGCACTTTATTTTATTACCGTAACTTTACTTTACCGCAACTTTAAATATTTGTATAAACACAACTTTTATTAATTGAAAACCCCCCGGTCGCATATATCACAAACGTAACACATTAACTATGTAATCCCTGTGTTCGACCTCGGATCACTCCGAGAAACTTGTGGTAGAATTATACTTGGTTTCAACGTAAAGAAACTTGTGACAAGGCATAGCAACTACAAACATTCCATTAATAATGCATACATCTAGAAGTAGTATTGCATAAAGTGTGCATGAGCAACAACACAACATAAGATTAAATTTTGCGTGTCAAGTTTATGGCAACATGAGCTTGTAGCACATCATCATGCATGCACATTACATTCATCAAATTCTGCGTGTCAAGTTTATGGCGCCGTTGCCGAGGATTGGTAACGGTTAGTGTTGAATATGTTTGTGATATTTTGTAGGACAAATCTCTTTGTACTGGCTGTTTATCACGAAGAGCAGTCTGATGGCTTATGAGTACTGTAGTGATCCAGAAATTCTAAGCTGACCCAGAGATCCAGTGTATTTTTCGCACAAGAGCACATCAGGGCCGAATTAAAACAGTGAAAAAGCATGGCTAACAATAACGAGGCACCCGCAGGAAATCAATGGGAAAATTGGCCAACGTAAGACTCCATATTTCTTGCTGCTGACCGCAACATTCCTATGAAGAACTATGCGGTGTCGGATTTTTATAACTTCTTGCCAGGAATTTCAAGACCCATGGTTGAGGAGAATGTAAGCTTTGAGATACGACCGATTATGCTGTAGATGATTCAGAATGTGGGGCAATTCGGAGGATTACAAGGAGAAGACCCGCATGCTCATTTGACGAGCTTTATAGACATGTGCAACGCATTCTCCATGCCTGGTTTAACTTAGGAAGGACTTATATTATATCTTTTCCCGTACACACTGCCAGATAAAGCAAAGAGGTGGGCTCAGTCGTTAGAGCCATTTGAGATTAACGCATGGGACCAGTTGGTCGAAAGGTTCATGAATAGATTCTTCCCTTCAACCGTCAACTCAAGGAGACGGAGGTATGTGTTTAATTTTGAACAAAAGGGTTATGAAACTTTGAGCACCGCCTGGGTGCGTTCCGACAATTAGTGAAGATTTGTCCGTATATCGGGATTTCCGATGGTATTCAGATGGAGACTTTTTACAATGGCTTATACCAACCAACGCAACCAATTGCTGATGCCTCCGTAGCAGAAGGATTAATGGACAGATCATATACGGAAGCAAAGACATCTTGGATCGCATCTCGCCACATTCAGATGAGTGGATTGATACCGTATTCGAGGAAAGAGGTCTGGAACAAGAAATAGCAGAAGATGTCGTTGTGCCAACTGATGCAATGAGCACACTGGTAGACCAGATGACCACAATGACCTCGCTCCTATAGACTATGGTTAATCAACAAAGATATCTCTCTCAAGGTTCAGCGCAAGTTAATGCGTTGACACACGTGGCCACAATGAATCGCATTCAATGTGGAGAAGGACATCCAGCAGAAGTCTACCCGTGGAATCAACAGCCCGTATATCCTGTCTACAATGAACTGTTTGGCAACACCTACAACCCTGGTTGGCAGAATCACCCAACTTTAAGTTGGGATGGGAATCACAACCAGGGGAGCCACAGTTTTCATCAGAACAATTATCAAGGGAATCGAGGCAACCCTCCGGTCTTCATTAATCCGGACCATAGCCCAGGTAATTCTCAAAGTATACCACCCTACGACCAACGTTCTTATCTGATACCTCTTGCAGTACCTCGTCTTTGGAGACGTCATTGAAACATTATATCGAAAAGAGCGAGGCAATTAGACAATCGCAAGCTGCCTCCCTTAGGGATTTGGAAGAACAGATTGAACATTACGATTGAGTTGAAGAATAAAGCGCCTGGTACGCTGCTCAGCAGTTCAGGAGCATCGGGGCCACGAGGTAAAGAGCAATGTCAGGCAGTGACTTGAGAAGTGGTAAGACAACAACCCCTGTGCCATCAGTACCAGATTTAATAACAAGATCAGTGGAATTAACCGTCGATGATGGCCAATCAACCAGTTATGGCAAAATTACCAGTTCAGAAGTAAGTACATTCATAAGAGATGAAACTCATCAGGACTTGAATTCTAAATCAACGTAACCTTCAGTCATTACAACACAATAAGCACAGGACCTCAACGAATAGCCAAATAAACAAGAAGTACGACGAGATCCTCCATGTTTCTCGTTCAGGCTGAAGAAGAAAGACGATAGTAAGCAATTTCAGAGGTTCTTGGACGTTCTCCGACAATTACACATCAATATTCTCTTAATAGAAGCTCTGGAACAGATGCCGAGCTATGTAAAATTCCTCAAGGATATACTTGCTAACAAAAGAAAGATCGGAGAGAATGAAATAGTTGCGATAACATATGAATGCAGTGCGCTGTTTAAAACCAACATTCCCACCAAGATGAAAGATCCTGGGAGTTTTACATTGTCCTGCTCAATAGGAGGGATGAAGGTCGGAAACGCGCTATGCGATCTAGGGGCGAGCATAAATCTAATGCTCTTGTCGATCTTCAAGAAGCTAAATATCGGCGACGCAAGACCAACCACGATCACATTACAGTTGGCCGATAGATCGATAATGCATCCCGAGGGCAAAATAAAGGATGTACTCGTGCAAGTGGATAAGTTTATCTTCCCTGCGGACTTTATCATATTATATTATGAAGCTGACAGAGAAGTGCCTATCACCTTGGGTCATGCCAAATTGTAAATATGTCTGGATTCGTGAACTTCAGATTCATTGTTGCATATGTTTCAATTACTTGTATATGAGTATAATACAATCCAGAAGATAAAGTAGACAGCTCTTCCAATATACGTTTTTCATTTGAGATAGTGGATATGATATATAGATATTCCACATTATTGTTACTATCAGTCTCAATATGATAACCATTGCAACGTATATATTTAAAACTTAGAAGATTTCTTTTTGATTGACTAGAGAACAATGCATTGTTAATTGTAACTTTTATTCCTTTAGGTAAAATAATATTTGTTTCTCCAAAACCTTCGATCAAGTTTGTAGAACCTGATATTGTATTTACTTTGGCTTTCAGCATTGTCAATTTGGAAAAGTATTTTTTATTTGTAAGTACTGTGTGTGTAGTTGCACTTTGCCAGATATAGATATTCTTTGATCATTTTTGAAACACCTAACATATTAAAATGATCAATGTTTCTTCATTAAAAGAAAATAATTGCAATAAGAAAAACGACACTTAAAGTATACAAAAGTTACTAAAAAAATGAAGATAGATAACATTAAGTTTAGATATTCTCAAAATCAAAAGAAACACTTGATGTTCCATCAACTGCGCCAATCTTCTCTTCAGAAGATTCAAAGAAGTTCGCCACATCTAAATTTATCATATAGGATGAGTCAAATATGTCATTATCCTAATAAGCAAAATTTGCTTCCACATTTTTCTCTTTTTCCTTCAGGGAGGCTTGATAGAGGTCAACTAAGTGTTTTGACGTACAACAGATATGTGACCAATGTCCAGTCATTCCGCATCAGAAGCATTTATTTTCAATACTTTTTAAACTCTTATCTTGTAGAGCTTTTTCTTTGTGATCATCATTTTGTGTGGTTCTTTTGAAATTTGAATTATTAAAACAACCACCAGAAAAATAATAATTATTTCTTCCTCTGCCACGGTCATGATCTCGACCGCGACCATGACCACGACCACGACCTCGATTATTATTAAAATTAACAGGATTCACTTCAGGAAATGGTGTCATTTTGGTTGGTTGAGATTTATGATTTTTCATCAATAACTCGTTATTTTGTTCGGCCACGAGAAGACATGAAGTTAATTCAAAATACTATTTAAAACCTTTCGCTTGATATTCCTACTGTAGGAGCATATGTAAGACACGAAATGTAGAAAATGTCATCTCTAACATATCAGCATCAATATTTTTCCCTTCGCATAATAACAATTTCGATTTGATTTTAAATAATGTGGAGTTGTAATCATTTATTGATTTTAAATCTTGTAGCCTCAAGTGCATCCACTCATAATGAGCTTTAGGAAGAATAACTATTTTTTGCTAATTATACCTCTCTTTTAAATTTTTTCGCAAGACACAGATGAAGGAACTCTGATTACAGAGGACCTTTGAGCAGTAGCGGATCGTCCAAATCCCATTGTGAATGAACTCATGCGTTTATGGTCCTACAAAACAGATTATGCAATAAACTTAAATTACAGCATACTTTGAAAATAAAAACTAAGGATCAAGAGACTATATCTTTGAAGAACCATTCTTCAAGTAAATCTCTCGATTGTTCATGAACGTGTCGAACAACGCGAACACCCTCGAACAACAACAAGTAGCCACCGGACACTACCACTAGATTATCTTGGTATTCTCGGTGTGAGAATCCAGAAGTGGTGAGATCTGGCTTCTTTTGGTTAGAGGGAAGGTTTAGAGTTTAAGGAGGAAGACAATAAAGTGGACGACGAACTCTATCGCATAGACAAGTTACTCGATCATTTAGATAACAAAGGTATCGTATATTCTCTGAAGCTATCGTGTAGTAACTGTTGGGGTTTGTGCCCTAAAGTCTTGTATCTTGTAGTTTGTAAACAACTTTGTATGAATACTTGTGATGTATAATATATATGATATTTACTTCACCTCTTGACTTTGCACATTTAGATGTTTTTCTACAAACTAATAAACTTAATATCCCTGGTTGTCTTTATGTAACTTAAGCATGTATGTAGTGACATATAAGTGGATCATATCTTAAGTGACAACCAAAATAGTCTGTAGTATATGGATGTAAGAAGGAAACTTTATCCTGGTAACACTACGGACGCGACCCGCTTTGTAGAATTGTTACAAATGCTGTGACATGTTACAGATGGTCTGATCCTGATCATTCGTGTAGTGGACATGTGAAACCCGGATTTCCATTTTTTCCTACTTAAGCACGAAATAAAAGGAATTCACTAGGTGAAAGTTAAATCCTATGTTGAAGTGAAGGAAAATTCTAAGTGTTTAAATAGATTTGTTAAGTAGCTTTGAGATAAGCCTTAACTAGTAAAAATTTGGTTAAGTATAATGCCAAAAAGGAACTATGCGTTGGAAGCCAATGCAGAAATGGCTTAAGTACTAGACAATGTGTTGGCTTTGAGCTAAGTGTTGGTGTGGTGCCATGCATTGGCCATGAACATTTGAGAGGTTAGTTGGGTAGTGAAAGAGGCTGAAGTATGGCCGAGAGGAAAGGCTATGCGGGGACAAACATGCGGTAGCCTATGTCTTGAGAGGTTAGAAAAACGCATGCGGCAGCCTCAAGTTGCACGAACAAGGGCGCTGGGCATTGAAGTGCGTGCGCTGGTTGATCAAGGGGCAGTGCTACGCGATGGAGGCATGCGGCGTTGGAGCTATGCAGCGGTGGAGGCATGTGGCGATAGAGGCATGCAACGATGCCACGCAATGGTATGTGGCGATGGGATGTGTCGATGCTACGCAATGGTATGCAGCCGATGGTATGCGGCCGAAGGTATGTGGTCAATGGTATACAGTCGATGGTATGCGGTTGATGGTATGTGGCAACATTACGCGTTGATGGTATGCGGCAATACTATGCGTTGGTGTCATGCGGCAATATTATGCGTTGGTGTTATACGGTGATGCTATGCGATGGCCTTGCTAAACGATAAGATAGGTGATGAAACAAGCTATGGTGGACGCATGGTGAATTGTCCTTGCGTTGCTAAGGCTTGTGGTAATAAGGTTCATGAGGTTAGTTGCGTTGGTCATAAGGAATACGTTAGTAAGAGCCTAGGCAATGGTGAGCTATACCATGAGGTGTTGAGTTGAGAACCAAGTTGACCCAAAGGTTGTTATGCATTGGTGATGTGCTATATGCGTTGGACATCCGAGGCATGTGGACACATAGGACAAGGTTTGAGCAAGTAGTATGCGGTGAAAGAAGGTTGAGCGCATAAGGCAAAGGTAAGCCATGCAATAGAAGGCATGTGACCAAGGGGGAGCCTTGCGAGCATTTAGCATACGTGACCAAGTTACGTCAATTAGATGCACAAGGTAAGGTTGCGTTAATTGGAAATCGCACAACCAAGGTTAGTAGGTCGCATATGGGGAAAGGTGCTAGGCGGTGATGGCTTGAAGGGTGTTATGTTGAGATTTAAAGACACCGCAAGGGCACAAGGTAAGATAGGATGAACGCATATGAGATTGGATGGACACATTCAAGGTCATCATCTGGACATGTGGCTTATTGGGAAGAAATCTTAAGCCTTAAGTAAATGAAGTAGATGCACAAGAAGACATGCAAAATTGAGGGCTATGCGTTGGTAAAAGGGGAGCAAGACACCTTGGATTACGATGACGCAAGGTTGCGTTAATAGTGTAAGGAAAGGACACTTGGACATGCAACCAAGTAAGAGGTGTCGGCCTTAGAGAGATCTTGGACGCCTATAAATAGGGCCAAGAGCTTCAGATGAGAACTCAAATTCTCTTCAAAGGACATTCAGGAGAGTGTATGAAGGCTGATTGGGAGAAGACTATGTGTTGGTAGCAAGACCATGCGTCGGTCATGAAGTTCTAAGAGAAAGAGATGTTGTCGGACAGGAAGGACTGAAAGTAGCATCAACTTGGGACGAGGAGTTCTCCCAGAATAATCGTGCGTTTGGAGTGATTCCAAAGCCACCTGAAAGTTATGAGAGTCCAGTTTTCATGGTGGCAAAGAAGAAGCTCCAAAGAATCGGGCTGTAGAATGAGGAAAAGACAGAAGTGTCGAGCTGTCGGGTAAACTGGGCCAGCCTTGGTATTTTGAAGATTCTGGCCAAACCACGAAAATTTCAGAGCTAAGATTTTGAAGTAATCTTCCGGAGACATTTTAGAGCATATTTATAGAAGGAAGTATCTCGAGATAAAGCCTATAACTATGAGTAATCTAAGCTTCAAGTTGAATCTGGATGGTAGGGTTCAAAAGGGAGCCCGAGGTGACCAAGGAACTTCTAGAGAGAAAGGTTTCTAAACGATTGACTAAAATATTTACAATGTTTTAAGAAATCATGTTCTAAAGAAAGATCTTTCAGATAAAGACATGTTTTCTATGTTTTAGTAAAGAAATTCATTGTATGACTAGTTTTATTTGAAACTCAATACCGAAGGACAGTTGAGAAGGTATCCGAGTAGCTCGATACTGAAGGACACAGTTTTGAGAAGGTATTTGAGCAAAAGTACCTAAGGTACGACAATACTTCTTTTGATAAGAATCAGTTTTCTTGTCACTCACTGGGCTAGCAAACTCATCCCATTTTTCAAATGTTTATCTTCCCAGGTAGCGAAAGGTGAGGAGTTCCAGGGTACTGCTAAGGTCATGGTCTGCCACATGCCATAGTTACACTTCTGGAGGGTTTTACAGTTGTTGTTGTAAACTTTGTAGTTAAGTCTTGGAGTTGTATAAATGTTATATTGTTATAATAAAATGGGCCTACTTAATCATTTGCTGTTATCTCCTTAACTTGTTTACTGAGTGTAGTAAAGGGGTTCAGTTGGGCAGTAGATATAAAAAAAGAGTGGTATCTGCGGTCCCTCACGCCTCTCCTCGGGCTCCGGAGTGCGGGCTTGGGGCGGGGTGTGACACATCGTCTATTTGTAATAGCTAAGCGATCGTGTAGGAGTTTGTGGGCGATCGTGTAGTGAGGAAAGAGAGCTCTCGAGAGGCATCGTAGCGTGCCACTCATCGTGTACTTCCACTATGCGATTGTGTAGCATTTGGTATACAATCGTATAGTAAAAGGTAGGCAATCGTATAGGTTTTGAGAAGGCGATCGTCTAATTGTAATAGCTAAGCGATCGTGTAAGAGTTTGTGGGCCATCGTGTAGTGAGGAAAGAGAGCTCTCGAGAGGCCATCGTAGCGTGCCGCTCATCATGTACTTCCACTAGGCGAGCGTGTAGTATAGCTCAACGATCGTGTAGTAAAGCTTAGCGATCGTGTAGCACTTGGTACACGATCGTATAATAAAAGGTAGGTAATTGTATAGGTTTTGAGAAGGCGATCGTCTATTTGTAATAGCTAAGCGACCGTGTAGGAGTTTGTGGGCGATCGTGTAGTGAGGAAAGAGAGCTCTCGAGAGGCCATCGCAGTGTGCCGCTCATCATGTACTTCCACTATGCGATCGTGTAGTAAAGCTTAGAGATCGTGTAGCATTTGGTATACGATCGTATAGTAAAAGGTAGGCGATCGTATAGGTTTTGAGAAGACGGTCGTCTAATTGTAATAAAATGATCGTGTAGGAGTTTGTGGGCGATCGTGTAGTGAGGAAAGAGAGCTCTCGAGAAGCCATCGTAGCGTGCCGCTCATCGTGTACTTCCACTAGGCGTGCGTGTAGTATAGCTCAGCGATCGTGTAGTAAAACTTAGCAATCATGTAGCACTTGGTACACGATCATATAGTAAAAGGTAGGCGATCGTACAGGTTTTGAGAAGGTGATCGTCTAATTATAATAGCTAAGGAATCGTGTAGGAGTTTGTGGGCGATCGTGTAGTGAGGAAAGAAAACTCTCGAGAGTGGGAGTTCGGAAGACGCTGTCGCGGAGAGGCCATCGTAGCGTGCTGCTCATCGTCTATTTCCACTAGGCGATCGTGTAGCATTTGGTATACGATTGTATAGTAAAAGGTGTGCGATTGTATAGGTTCTGAGAAGATGATCGTGTTATAGTAATAATTAAGGGATCGTGTAGGAGTTTGTGGTCGATCACAGAGGATTTAGTAAGCGATCGTTTAGTCATACTGAGCGATCGTGGAGAGATTGTAAACGATCGTTTAGTGTCTAATAAAGAAGTTGTTTATCGTTCACTTGTTCTTTCCAGAAGTTTGCACCTATTGTTACGTTAATAAAGAATTACTAAACGATTGCATAGTAATTTTACTAAACGATTGTGTGCGATCGTGTATATAATTACTAAATGATTCTTTAATTTCCTTTAGGTCGAGGGTTTGTTCTATAATTTTCTAGAGGTCGAGGGTTCACTTGACAAAATATTTTAAACTAAATCCCCGCTTCGAAATCTCCAAAACAACCATAGATTTCTAAATAGTTTCAAAACCACTATATTTCCCTAAATTATTTTCCTAATCACAATATTAAAAAAAAAAACTCCCTCCAATTGTATCGAGCATCATAAGCATAAGTGATTATAGATATTGATTTTGATGAAACTACATAAAAGATCGTGCAAAGTTCCACAACTTTCAATATAAACGACCATAACATGAAAGAATTTTAATATATATATTTCAAAAAAACAATTTTGAGCAAAATCAATATATATCTACTAATGATGTTTAAAACAGAATACATATATAAAAATATATATGAAATTAATTTAAAAAATAGAATATATATACTTTCCAATACGCACTAAATTTGTACTAAATTGCACAAAGACCGAACCAGATGCATTAAATTTGCATTTCAAGATTACTAAATTTGTAAAACCTGATGCACGAAGAGAAGTAAAAAATTTAACAAAGAAAACACATAATTAAAACCAGATTCATTGAATTTCAGATTAGTTGCTTGCATATAAAACTTCTTGATTTCAATAGTTTCATGGACTTGCATGCATGATAGGGTTGTTACAACTAAATGTCGAATATTATTGTGCCGTGAAAGAATTATTATTTTAGAGGCAAAATTCAACACAACTACGATGTTAAATCGGGAATGTCGATTGCTCTTCATGGTAAGCACAACTTTTTAATTCAAGATTGTACTCACCGGAGGAAGGAATGGAACCGTCGTAAGCTATGCTTAGAACACATAAAAAGAAAACAAAGGAAGAACTTTGGTAGAAAAATGTCATCGGTATTTTTTTTTTTTTTTTTGTAAAAGCTCACGGTATATGAAGATGTACAAAAATTAGATCTAATATAGATTTGAATTTAATTAAAAAAAAAGGGGTAAAACTTTAAATGAAAATGTAGTAAAAATTAGATTTTTTTTTGCAAGTGCCTAAACCCAAATCCATCCAACCAAACCAATGATGACAACAACATGTGCATGTGGGGGAAATCATCCCCCCATCCACAAGTTGGAAACCCTCTAGCATCCCTCTATATTTATAACCTTTTGGCATTGTTAAAACTTGCAATGTGGGACAACTCCTTTCCCACGAAAGAACATAAAATCGACAAATAAAAAATTATCTTAAGATTTTTGTATGAATAATATCACAAAAAAAAAAATCACAAAATACATAACCTTATATACAGGAAAGAATCTGAGTCCAATGACTCCACGTTGTCTCAATAAGACAATTTTACTCATTTTAGTGCTTAAATTTTATGAGTAATTGTCTACTAAAATAAAATAAATTACCTTTCTTATGGAAGTAGTACCTCATCCACAAGATCTAAAGAACTATACTTTGTGGAAATAAACCCAACTTCAAAGACTTTATAAAAATGGAGAAAGTTTCATCGGAAGAGACATATATGTAGACTATTCATGGTCATTCAAATAGTCATGTCTCTTCTTCAAGTTGGTTAATTACGAAAAGACATTTATTTATGAAACAATACAACTCTATACAAAAAATCACATTATCATTTATTCCAACATATCTCTCTTAATGGATAGTTATGCAAATTTAATTTACACTCAAAGTATCAATATGATATCAAATATAGTTGTTATTTTTCTCTCTTGAGTGTTTCTTTTTCTTCATGGTTTTTTCATGATTGGAACCAGGCTTCGAATGACTTTTTCTTCGTCTTCCTCTTCTACGGTTCAAAGTCTCCCTCTCAATCTTGTGGGTGATCAGTATGCTAACCCCTATTTTCTTCACCATTCGGACAATACTAACCTTGTTTTTTTATCTTCTCACTGAATCCGATTATACTACATGGAGCAATGTAATGATCCTAGGGCTTACAGTTAAGAACAAGTTAGGGTTCATGAATGGAACTTTATCAAAACCTACTAGTGATTTTTTAAATTCTTGGATCATAAGTGTCATTACAGAATGAATCCTCAACTCCATTACTAAAAAAATTGTTGCTAGCATAAACTTTTCGAATTAAGCGAGACACATTTGGCTTAATTTGTAGCAACTTTTGAATCTATTGATTTTGATGAGAATGGTCCAATTTTGCTCAAGTAAAGATGACAACGAGGTAGGGCAAGGTCAATGATGCATTCTCATCCCTATCCTCGTCCCATTTCCCGTTGAGGTTGTGGAATTCCTGTTTGAGGATCGAGTCTTTGTGCAGAAAAATCCTCGCTTTTTGAAATTGCAAATATTTTATGTTAGAAGTTAGTATTATTATTGTTTTATTTATTTAAATGTATAAACTTTTTTTAAAAATATTTCTTGCATTTTTTATTGTAATTTGAATACAAAAAATCAATTTATTATATAATGAATTAAAAATTTTAAAATAACAAAAAATACATACACTAACAGTGTCAATGTGCGTGTGTGAGCCACTTCTCCTTCAAAATAAATCCACCTAAAAAAATCCCAATAATAAATCCTAATGAATGCAAAATTAATTGGGATTTAATTGGTCCAACCTGACCCGAAATATTTGGAACGTAAACTGATCATCTCGTAAAAAATTCCACCCCATAATTTCGTTAGTTTTTTAATAGCACACTAACACTAATGACCAAATTGAACATTTTTAAAGTACATAGACCAAAATCAACTTTTTTAAAGTACAAGGATCAAAATGAACCATATATGAAAGTATAGGGACCAAAGTAGTATTTAAACCTTTCTTGAAAGAATTAAAAATACAAAAATAAAGAGAAGGTCAACCATCATATCTTTGCCGATCCACAATTGCAGCAAAATCTTCTCCTCGAACTGACAATCTTCTTCTTGAGTCTTCATTTTCCACGAGATCTTCCTTGCTATGATTCCTACATGGATTCGATTTGTGGGAACCACCCTTGAAAGATGAGAGGGAATAGGGAAGAAGAATTTTTAGAGAATACTTCTCTAAAATTGAGAGAATTTTCTTGGGAAATAATCTCTACAGAATGACGCTAGAGATTATGTGGTAGAGACTATAAGTGATTTCTATAAGGACTCCCTATGGCCCTCTTTATAGATCTCTATGGATCACTCCTAATCCTATTAAGAGAATGAGAATCCCTCTACATATATTTAAATATTCAATATTATCTAATAAAAAAATATCTTTCCATTTAATATCTCATATTAAAAAGGGTTTTATCAGATATAATAAAAAAGCCAAAAATATTGGCATGAATAGTAAAATATGAACCTAGCCCAAAACGAATTAAATAATACAAAAAAATCAATGTAAATTGATGGAAAGCCCAACCCACGATAGTGAAATACCAAAAAAGTGTTGGAGAATATCAGCATGCAATGAAAGCAACAAAAATCAATAAACATTCTAATTCATCAATTTTGGCTATAAATAAAGCATGCTCATTCAATAATAAAAGGGTTTCAAAACATATCTTTCTAGAACCTTTTTAATTTCGAATTCACCTGCAAATCTTCTCCAAATCTTGTTGTGAACCACCTCAAGGTCTTTCTTACTATTCTCTTGGAGCTTTAGATTAAGTTGTGAGACTCAAAATAAGCTTAAATGAAGGGAATTTAGAGAAGAAGCTCACTGCAGAAATTTGAAGAACACTTCTTCAACCTCTTGAGTTTTCAAAAAAACTTCAGCAAGTACAAACAATTTGTATCAACGATTTCCACTTCAATCTTCTCTATTTATTGCAGGACAATCATGCAATGGAGGAGGCTGCATGAGGTGCAACTCATGTTTGGAGATTTGAATCAAGAATGGTGGAGTTTGAGTGAGCTAGTCAATTGAGAAAGTGGAGATTTCCAACTTTTCATTTTCCAACCTTTTCTAATTTCAAAATGGTTTCTAAAATCAATTTGATTTCAAAAATTGAAAACTTTATTAATTTTACAAAATTAATTTTTCTAATAAAATTAATAGTAAATAATTTAATTAATTCTAATTAATTTAATATCAAATATTAAATTAATTTTACACAAATTCCACCTTCATGAATCCTTATTCATGAATTTAATACTTAAATCATATTTAAATATTAATTGATTCTCCAATCCCATTTAATTCTAAAATTAGACGTGTAATTATATCACATATAATTACGAATTTCCTTATTTCTAATTTAAACGTTTCAAATTAACTTATCACGCTACTTTAAGGCTAATCCATTTAGGAACTAGTAGGTGGACCTCGTGGACGACCATGGGCTCCAATGATACGAGATTAATTGGCCAAACTCTTTAGCCCAAATTAACCCTTATTCGTTAACTAATGGGTCAGTCCACTAAAGCCCATAGTTACATCCCCTCACTGTAGATATATTATGTCCATTTGATATAACCATGATTAGTAAGTTAACCCTTCACAGATTGCCCGTAATAACGGCTGGGTCAAATATTTATTTTACCCCGAGATTACCTCTTGTTCCTTAAGTCCCACTGATCCTCTAATGAACAATTGGATTGTGATCCGATCAACAAACTGGTCTCTCTCGGGCCAATGAGAGGGTGGGGCCCTTTGTTCAAGACTCAGAGTCAGCACTTAAGGGAACAACTTCTCTATTATCCCTAAAAGCGGGTAGGAGTGAATTCCATGTTGCACCCTATGTCCCCAACTATCTACCCAATCTCACCCCTGAAATGGAGGCTTATTGAGTCGACGCTGTTGAGTCAATCCTTACCTATGCAAATCTAAGGATAATCACAAACAAACAGGAGTTCATAGTTAGCTCAAGATTAAGGTCAAGTTACCTAGGTCATCAGTTTGTAGTCAGTCTTAAACAATAAACAACGTTATAAAGTAAGAGTGACTGAATTCGTTGTCCGATCTTGTACAAACCCATTGCACAGGACGCTCCCACTCCTCATGTCATACATGTACGAAATAGGATCACATCGTCTGTAGCAGTTTACAACTCCTTGTAACAACTACAGAGTGGGCCGCATCCAATAGTGTTACCAAAATAAAACAGTCAACCTTATTCATATAATATAGATCATTTTGACTATTTACTCGAACCTGATCTATTTTTATGTCTCCACATAAAGTTCAAGTACTCATGTAATAGTCATGGATATTTTAGTTTATTGGATTTATTTCTAAACAATATGTATATTCAATAACAACTTATTGAATTTTCAGAATAAGTTTTATTGTTTACAAACCATGAGTTTTAGGACATAAAACCCAACAAAAAGATCACCAGCCCACCAAAAAATCGTGCTCATCCCCATAACTTACCCATGATTAATCGTTGCCCAATCCACACGACCCACCCATAATTAATCGATTTACCCATCCAACTCTCTGATACCCACGTTCACGACCCATGTCTTTCCATGTTTTCTTTCGACGATAACGTCGTCGTCTTCTTCTTCATCAAGCAATATATGATCACCATCTATCGCGCTCTATCTCTTCGATTGTTGGCTTTTTCTTCTTTCGCTGTTTCTCTTTCTTTCACTACTTCATCTTCTTCTCCCGTTGCTACTACTGCTTCTTCTTCTTCCTATGTCGTCGTTGTTGTTGATGCTTGTTAATTCTTGCAATCTGTTGAACTAAAGTTACAATCTATCATCAAATCAACTCTTCAAGGTTATAATCCTTCTCTTTTCTTTCATTTCATCAACTCTTCCATTTAATCATACTTATTAAACCTTATTATACCTAATTTTGTGTAAATAGATGATAAGCAAAAAAAAAAAAAAAGTGTTCAAAGCTAAATCATCAACAAACAAATGAATCAAAGGAAAAGGAAAGAAAGTGATGAAAGTTGAATCATCAAAAAGAAAAACAAAAGGAAACAAAATAAAATCTGAATCGTTAACAAGCAAAGAAAAAGGAAACAAAATAAAATCTTAAGAGAAGAAAAAGGTAAAACCAAAGTAGTTATGATAAAGAGTGCTAGTGTTTTATCACTGCCTATCACAAATAGACAGTGATAGAACCACTAAACATTATTAATAAAACCATCAAAGATAGACACAAATACTTGTCTAATTGAGTCTATCTATTGATAAATAGTGATAGGATAATGTTTTATCAATCGGTAGATAGGCATAGAAAGACATCTCTCTGTATTTACCAAAGTGATAGAAGTTCATCCACCCTTTGCTTATAATTTACTCATTATGTTGATTATTGATTGTCGTTGGTAAATAGTGTTAACGGTTTGCATTCTATATTCACTAAGGGGTAGAAAGTGATAGAACATTAAACAATCTTAATAGGACCATCGAACATTGATAGAACCATCAAAGATAGACACAAACACTTGTTTATCTGAGTCTATCTATTGATAAATATTGATAGTATAGTGTTCTATCACTGTCTATAAGTAGATAGACACAAATAGACATCTATCTATGTGTATCAAAGTAATTATTGATTGTTTTTTGTAGATAGTTGTTTTGCTAATGCTTGCACTTTATGTTAATGATAGCGTTTTATTATTTTCAATTTTTGAAAGTGTGAATCATTAATAGTGGTAATTGCTGAAGTATATTTGTTCTATAATGTTATTGCTATTGTTGGACTCTTTTTCTAGTCTTTGGTACTTAGTTATTGTGATGGTTTCTGAAATATACTTGTTCTTTTACTCCTTTTCTAGTATTTGGAACTTGTACTCTATTTTTTGGTTCACTATGCTGACTAGATATAAATAATATATAGCATTCTATCAGTGTCTATCAATGATAGATAGGGATAGACCACTATTACTATCTATCAATAGATAATAGATAATGATTTTATTGATAGCCATGTTGCTAGTTGTTGGTGTTATTCAAATTTTAGTTTCTAACATATTTTTGAATATATCTTTTTAATAGGTGGAACATGAATTGATTATGGAAAATGAGAAAGAGTTATTGTCTACTTTAGTATAGAGGTGTTGAATTTGATAAGAACAAAATTAGATGAAACATTTTTTCCTCGAGTCTTAAATGGCCCATTTGGGCACTTTTTTAATATTAAAATGGTCAAAATACCCAATCAATTCCTCAACTGCTTAGTAAGAAGGCAATACCATGCAAAGAAGTCGAATGTCCTAACATTCAACTTTAATGGCCATACAGCAGAATTTGGGTGGAATGAATTTTGTTTAATAACTAGATTGAAAGGCTACAAATTCTCTCAATTAGATTTAGAGGAAAGAAAAGTGTCTAAATTTAGAATTACTTTTTTTGTTCATGATGATCATATAACTAGGAGAGATATAGAGAGAACTTTCAGAGCCCTACATAATAAAGAAGACTTATTGAAAGTTAAATTAGTCAATCTCTACATCCTAGAAGTTCTTTCAACCCCTAAGCAACAACATAACCATGTCAATTTCAAACATCTAGACCTTTTGACGATGAATAAGTCTTCAAGAATATCCTTGGGGAAGATTTTCTTACAGTGTAACCTATCAATTCTGTAAGAGAGCATCATATACTCAGAAGGATGTTATCTATCTTCAAGGATTCCCATTAGCATTAGTTTACTGGGCTTTTGAGACAATTCCAAAACATTCCAATTTAGATGTTGGATTTGGAAGAAAACTTGGAATCGAAGGTCTAAGAATCATCGCATGAGAGTTCTTGGAGTCAAATGAGTGGAGGACTCTAAATGAGAACATTTTTCAAAATAGAAGATGCAAGTAATTCCTTAAATGAGAACATTTTCATTGTCTATCACTTTAAAGATAGACAGTGGTAAAGTTCTATCTCTGTCTATCATTGATAGGCAGTGATAGATTACTATCACTGTCTATCACGAATGGTGCTAGTTTTTTTCTCTAATAATTTAATATCTTTTTACTTGTAGTTTTGTATGATACCACTGCGTCCAACAAAAGAAGAATCTCAATCAACATATTTCATAGAACTTGAGGCAGAGGAGGAGAAATAAAGGTTAAAAAAGTGGGAGAAAGAGAGGCAAATGAACCAAGAAAAAAAATGAACAAATTGAAGAAGGGCGAGCAAAAAGAATAATGAAAGAAATTAGTGAACTAAGAAAAGACCAACATAAATTACTGAACTAAAAAAAGACCAATAGAAAATAGTAGAAGAAAAAAATCTTTTGAAACAAGGCCAAGAAGAAATCAAAGAATGTTGAGGTTAATTATAGAAAGCTTGAATGGTAGACTTCCATTAGACAATCATCCGCAACAACAACAAAAAGAAAAAAAGTGTGTAGTAGGTAGGGAGAAAAAAATAAACTGCCTTCTTATAGCCTTTAAATTTTGGAAGAAAGTGATGATATTGATGAATGAACGGTGAAGTTTGATACAGAGCGAGGATCGTTCCCAATTTAAAAAAAAAAATCACATAATCAAAATTTACAATACACAAACATTATGCATTAACACAAAAATACAACATGCTATAGATAAAGATGAAAAATGGATAGGAATTTAACTTACCCTTGAACATCACAACAGTCTTCACGATAATCCTCCTCTCCCGTCACGGTCAACCATGATACATGAAGCCAAGACATCATCACAAAATCGTCCTCTGTATTTTCTTTAGGGTAAGGTGAGAATATGTAAGAGGTGCGGGCTTTGCAGATTTTTGGAAGAAGGAGAAAGTTTGAGAGAGGGGATTTTTGTTTTCAGAAAAAAAAAAAAAAATAGAAGCTTTCTTTTATACACCTCTGCGAAGAAGAAGATGGAAAACTAAAAAATGATTCTGCGTGAAAACCACTCCCCACCAATACGTCGATCGAGAGAATTAAGAGGAGGAAGTTGTAAGTCCCTACCTTTAATTTTGAAATTTAAATTTAAAATAAATGTAAATAATAATTATATATATATAATAACTAACTTATTATATGTATATATAACTATATGTTATATCAAATATAACACATAACCTATAGTTTTTATATTGTATCAAATACAATATAACTTATAGTTTTTAATTCTCTCAATCATTTGTGGTATTTAATATCAATTACATTTATACTAAATTTAATTATGTGAATCCAATTCACATAATTAATATTTGAATCATATCAAATATTTATTTCTTCTCAAATAAATTTTATATAATGTATCAAATACATTATATTAATTTATATCATATATAATTAAGTTAAATTAAGTATAGCATATATAATTAATTCCTCAGTTAATTTGAACAATTCAAATTAATCCAAAATTAATTTCCAATAATCTGTGTTGAACTACAGAGGGGACCTTATGGACCTGTAGACTGAAGCTTCAATGATACTTGAATAATTAATTGAACTCCTTTAATTAAATTAAATTATTCAATTTAATTAAATTATTCAACATCTATTGACTGTCGGTTATTCTAATAAAGACCGACAACTACACTCTTCGCACTACAAATATATTTCTGTGTCCATTGGATATAACCAATCAACGGTGCGATAACTCTTCGCAAATTGCTCGAAAGTATAGTTGAACCAAAATTATCGTTTTGCTTCTGTAGTTACATTTAACTCCTTTAGTACCACTGATCTCTCTAATGAACAATAAGTCATAGTCCAACTATGACCAAATCCCTCTCGGGCCAAGAGAAGATATGGCACCACATTTTTCAAGCCCCGAAATCAGCTCTTAAGTAAGCAATTTATCTATTGACCTAGACGTTAGGGAAGTATCTATCCTAGATAGACGGTGATAATCCTCTTTTTCAGTGTCTATCTAAGATAGAAAGTGATAGTTTGATAGACGGTGATAGTCCTCTATCACTGTCTATCTTAATATTATGTTTTTTAGATTTCTTACTTTCTTTCTTTCTTACATTTAAATTATGTGTCATACATTTACTAACTAAAATCCCTTCTAGATCCAAGTTGAAAATGAGAGACAAAGGGAAAGAGATGTTTGTATGTGACTATTATTGTCTATCTTAATATTATATTTTTTAAGTTTCTTACTTTCTTAGATAGAAAACAATTTATTCTTAGATAGAAAACCATAACAAATTGTTTTCTTGTAGGAAAGTGAGATCCAAACACAACAATTTCAAACACAAGATGATTTGAATCCAATTGCAACAATAGATTTGGAAACACAAAAAACACAAGAGTTGCCTAAGGTTCGATTCTTTTCTTAAACTACTTTTTGTTCAAACATAAGAGTTGATAGACAAAGATAGACTAATATTAATGCTATCGCGGATAGACACTGATAGTAGACTATTAGTGTCTATCTGAGATAGACAGTGATAATCCTCTATCACTTTTTATCTGGGATAGATAGTGATAGAATACTATCACTATCTATCTGAAATAGACTTTGATAGACGTCTATATCTATCTATCTGAGATAGACATTGATAGTCCTCTATCAGTGCCTATCTGAGATAGATAGTGATAGTCCTTTATGTTAGAGTTAGCTAACATGCAGCAGAAGTATCAAGGATCCATAAGCATTCAAATTCATTATTGGTAAAAACTAAAGCATGCTCTTCTGGAAAGAGGGTTTTAAGATCAAACCTTTGAAGAACTCTCCAAGAACTTGATTGTACAACAGCAGTCTTCACCAAAGATCACCGTGAACCACCTCAAGATCTTTCCCACTATCCTCTTGGAGCTTTAGACAAAGTTGTGGGACTCAAGAACAACTTGAATCGATGAAGAACAGTGAAGAACTCACAGCAGCTCAGTTTGAAGAACACTTTCTTCTCTCTGAAATTTTTCTCTCAAAATTTTTGTATTATCCCCCTTCAAATCACTCCAAACTTCTTTATTTATTTCAGATGAACATGCAAAGAAGTGAATTGCATGGCTTGCAGCTAGTTCTTGGAGTATTAATGAAGAGAAGAAAATGGACTTTGTGTGAGCATGAAGAAGAGGATATTGGAAAATCAACATTTTCCATTTTGAAAGCATGCAAAACCGTTTTTCCATTTTTCTTTTAAAATCAAAATTGATTTTAAAAAACCATTTTTGATTTGATAAAACTGAAAAATTATTTTCTAAAATTAATTTTATAAATTAATATAAAATATTAATTAATTTAATATCAAATATTAAATTAATTTTTGCATAATAATCATCTTCATATATTTAAATCATATTTAAATATCTATTCTCCTATTCCGTTTTATTTGAACGTTTCAAATTAATTTCTCAAGCCACTCTAAAGCTTAACCTTTTACGAGCTAGTAGGGGGACGCAAACCTACAGATCATGGGCTCTAACGATTCGAGATTAATCGAGTAAACTCATTAGTCCGATCTAACCCCCATTCGTTAACTAATGAGACACTCCACTATAACCCATAGTTGAACTCCCCTTACTGTAGATATATTATATCCCCTTAATAACCATAATCAATAAGTCGATCCTTCATAGATTGTTCGTAATCACAGTTAGATCAAAATTACTATTTTACCCCAGTGAATACATCTTGTTCCTTAAGTTCCTACTGTCCCTCTAATGAACAATTCTGATTCATAATCTCTATAAATCAAATCCTTTCTCTATCATGAGAAGACAGGGTCCCGATTATTCAAGACCTGGAATCAGTACTTAAGAGAACAACCTATCTGCTAACCCTAAATAGGGTAGGAATGAATTCCATCTTGCAAGGCTATGTCCCCAGCTATTCATCTAGTCTTATCCCCAAAAGGGTAAGCTTATTGAGCAATGTTGTTAGACTACTCTCACCGTTTGCAGATCAAAGGATAACCCCGAACAAACAGAAGTTCATAGCTAGCTTAGGATTAAGATCAAGTTAACCTAGGTTATATGATAAATGAAATAGTCAATTTTAACAGTAAACGATCGTTATAAAGAAAAGTGACTATTTTCGTGGTTCAATCTACATGCAAACTCATTGCATAGGATGCCCCCACTCACATATTTTAACATGAACGATTTGTGGATCACATCGTTTGTAGCACCTTACAAATTCTTGTAACAACTACAGAGTGGGTCGTATACAATAGTGTTACCAGGATGAGATACCCAATTCCATCCATATATTTATTAGGTCATTTATGCTATACACTGTCAACTTGATCCTATTTATGTCACTACATAAAGTTACAGTATTCAGACTATAGAAAAGAATACGTTTATTGGATTTCCATAATAAGATGCAAAATCAATAAGTCATTATTGATAAATAGAATGTTTAACACGAACCGTGAGTTCTAAGACATTTCCAACACTTTATGACTGTTTATCTGAGATAGACAGTGATAGTCTTCTATCTCAGCCTATCTGAATATTAAGTTTTTAAGATTTTTACTTTCTATCATATGCTTACAGGTAGATGAAGTTGAAGAAGACGTTGAAACTGAAACAGAAAAGGAAGAAGATGAAGTCGAAGAAGATGCTAAAACTAATAAAGAAGATAATAAAAAAAGAGAAAAAAGATCAAAACATAGAAATGAGAAAAAGGTAAATATCATTATCTATATACATGATCATAGACAATAATAGTAGCCTATCATTGTCTATCATTCATTTTTTTCTTATGAACTCCAATATTTTCTTGCAACAAATTAATAAAGAAGAGTAAATTGAGAAAGACGAAGAAGATGAAGAGCAAGTAGCACTACAAGAAACCGCACTTCTCTCGACGAATTTCTAGGATCTCCTGACGAAAGATGGATCGTTGGGAATTTTGTCAGGAAAAATCTGTCGGGAGAGGAACTCCCGACACATAAAATAGGGCACAAGACTTGTTCAAGAACTCCCGTTGCATAGAATAGGGTGTTGGGAGTTCCTAGAAATTCGTCGGTTTGTTTTATTCATTGGGAGTTACAGGAACTCCCGTGCTAAAATATGCGTGGGGAGTTCCTTCATTAGTTGAATAATGGTTTTTAAATTTTTAAAATTTTTAATTTGTAATTTTTTAAAATTTGATCTAAATAACCTGTAAAACATCATTAACCATCTCAAATAGTTTCACATAATAAATAAATATAAAGAAAATGAAGTCCATACTATAACAAATAAATGAAAAGTTACAATATCCTACAATAAAACAAAGTCGATACTAAATAAAAGAAATTTGTTTTAAAAAATATATGGAAAAAATAAAATGAAAACAACGTCATAAATACAGAAAAGAAAACAACGTCTGGAACACAACATCTTGAACAATCATCCAACCTCATCTCCGTACAACATCTTACAATAAAACAAAAACATTCAAATGTCATAATCTTTAAACATCCATAACACGTTCAAACTTCATAAACAAAAACATCCACAAATGTCATACTCGTCCAACCAAACTTCATAAATAAACAATCTAAATCAAACTCATGAACAAGAACATAAAACTCAAACTTTCTCCCCAAAAAAATCTAAACCAATCTCGATCCACCCCCCACAACACATTTGAACTTCATAAACATTCATAAACACACAAAACTTCAAGTTCAACAACAAAACGAGCAAAACAAGTATAATCAAACTCTACCCACCCCCCATGACAAACATGAAACTTCTCATAAACATAAAAAAAACACACAAAAACCTACAAATTCAACTCCAAAACCATTACAACCGAACTCTACGCACCCCCACAACATATTCAAACTTCATAAACAAAAAAGAACACACACAAAACTCCAACTTTCTCCCTAAAACAATCTAAACCAATCTTGACCCATCCCTCACAATACATTCAAACTTCATAAAAATTCATAAACACACAAAACTCCAAGTTCAACAATAAAATGAGCAAAACGAGTATAATTAAACTCTACCTAACCCCCACGAAAAACATGAAACTTCTTATAAACATAAAAAAAAAACACAAAAAAACCTACAACTTCAACTCCAGCGGCGAACGAACGACAACAACCAATGATGGTAACGCTTCACTCTCTTGGACGGCGACCAGCGACCAATGACAACAGACAAACCAAACCACGACGAAGGACCACCGACGATGGTGAACATTCGAACCACCAATGAAGGACGACAACGCTTCAATCTCTCCAAAGAATAATGATCGAACGATGACAAACCTCACTCTCTCGGACGAACAACCTGACAACGGTGATTCTCACTCTCTTGGATGGACGACCCGACGTCAGCGGTGGCCAAAATCTCTCTTAGGGTTTTTGAGAAATTTGAGAAATTGGGGAAGAAGAGGAAGGCATTTGGAATTTATAGAGGATCTCTCGACGCACAACAATGGTCGTCAAGAGAACCAATGGGAGTTCCTAAGGAACTCTCGATGATTAAATAACCCGTCGGGAGTTCGACGGGCACCTTCAAACCGTCGAGAGATTGTTCCAATCTTCTGACACATGGTATACATTGTCAGGAGTTGTTCCCAACTTCTGACATGTCCCTCACGTCGTTGGGAGATTCCCTATCTCTCGACGACCTATCTCCCAATGGCTAATTTACATGTCGGGAGATCCACTTTTTCTTGTAGTGTAGAAGAAGAGCAAGAGAATGTAGATGAAGACCAAGAGAAAGTAGATTCATATCAAGCAGAAGAGGAGTGAAATGAGGAGGAACAAGTTTAAGAAGAGCATAATGAAGAGAAAGATACTGATAAGGAAGAGAATGAAGAGATTCTCTTTCAGAATGAGAGACCAAAGAGAAACCAGAAAGGGAAACAAGTTGTTGATGAGGAAGACAAAATAGAAGAAGAAATTGATAGTAAAGAGGATGCAGATGAAGAGATTCAAACAAAAGGAAAAAAGAGAAAACATAAAGGAAAGTAGCAAGAGCAAGGGATGCGTAAAAGGTTTAGACCAAAGGTGCTAGAAGACACACACTTTTAGAAGAAAAGACCAAAGAGACGGTGAAAACCAACCAAAAAAGTATTAGATAATAAAATAGGAAAATCGTCCCTCCAAAGAAGAAACTTGAAAGGAAGAAACTTGAGAAGAAGAACAAAGTACAACCTCAAACTTCAACTCAAGAATATGTTGAAATTGATGACGAACACTGCTCCAAGCTTCAGCTTGAACATTTTTCAAACTCAATCGCAACCTAAATCCTAATCTCAATCTTAATCTCAATCTTGATTGTAGAATTACTTTATATAGTTTGTAAAGCTTCAAGTTGCACATTTCTTTGTACATGGTTTTCGACTTTATACAGTTTGTATCTCTACTTGTTGACAATCAACTTCTTCTGGAATTTATAAAATTAACATGTTTTGTTCATTGTCTTGTTATGCATTCATGCTTATTTAATAATGTACTTGTTGGTACACAGTTGTCTATCTGAGTCTATCTATTGATACATGGTGATAGACTACTATCATTATTTGTCTTAGGAACTGTAACAACTTTAGAAAAAAACTTTAACATCAATACATACTTGTCTATCTGAGTATATCTATTGATAACTTCGAATTAAGATAGACAGTAATAGAGCACTATTAGTGTCTATCTTAGACAGAGATAGAATACTATCATTGTTTATCTAAGATAGGCAGTGATAGAGTTCAATGAATGGATTTTTAAAGGATGGGTGACTTCAATGAATGATAGAGTTCTATTATTTAAGGATTTGACTTAGAAGGGGAGGGGGGGAATAACTGCGATGAATGTGTGATTGTAATGGTAAAAATTAGATCTTTAAGCATATGGACAATGATGAATTTAAATCATACAAGCTCATGTCCCCGGCAATGGCGCCATAAACTTGTAACGGTAAAAATGAGATCTTTAAGCATATGGACAATGATGAATTTAAATCATACAAACTCATGTCCCCAGCAATGGCGCCATAAACTTGATGACTAAAATTTATTATCTTTATTATTATTATGCATGCACTGTGATGATAGATATTATGCTACAAGCTCATGTTGCTATAAACTTGTGAGGATAAAAATAAATCTATCTTTATCTATTGCGCTGATGAATGAATGAAAGTGATGATCTGTGCTATGTGCTCAAGTGCTTTGCGATAAAGATAATTTGTGATACTACATTCTAAGTGTATGCGTTGATAGTTATGTTTCGTAGTATGCGATGATGTAGTGCGTGTCATAAGTTTGCTTGCGCTGGAACCAAGTATAATTTCAACGCAAGTTTCTCAGAATGATCCAAGGTCGAACACGGGGATTGTTGTCGTTAAATATTATACTAATGTGGTATATGCGACTGGTTACAATAAAGAATAACGAATTTGGTTTTGACAGAAATGTAAGTTGCGCTGAAGTAAAATGCATTGTAAATAAAATGAATTGATAAAGTAAATGTCTAAACTACTATGATATAGGGTGAGGATTGGCTGTGAAGTTGTACAAAAGAATCTAATGAATGCAATGGCAAGTCTTATGAATGAAGCAGAAAGAGAATGAGTAGAGAGAAAGAACATCGCAAGTTTGTCAATCTCGTTAAGGACGCAACTAAGGTTCCGCTTTCCCTTGGCATACACATTTCAATGATCGACTGTGTTCCCATACGTCTATGGTGAAACAGAGATGAACATAATGAACGCAAGGTTGTTTCCATCTCTGGAAATACTTTTCGCTTTAGTTAACGCATTCTTCCAACCCTCTCTCGATAGGCGGAATAACATCTTCACTTCTGCTCTCATAGGTTAAGATGTCGTCGAGCATGATTTAGCTAAACTTAGTCGATTACCTTAACACATATTAACTCACTCGCTTAATTCTTCCTCTTTACCCAGGGGATTAAGAACACATGATGGAGAAAATAGATGATAAATGTGTGGAAAGGGACAGAAAGATGATAATGATGACAATGATGATATTTAATTTTAAAGATAAGCGTTTGATACATGATTTATGAATGAGAGATTAAAGAAGATGAACACAGAAGATGAATTGAAAGAATAGAAACAAATACGGAAAGCGTGTGAACGTCTTCACACAGATACCGATCGGACACTTTTTGCTTGCCAGTGTTTGGATGAAGTGGAGAGGAAAGCTTCTCTTTCAGGCTTGCTTTCCCAGTAGAAGTGACCCTTTTGCATAGAGCTTCAGCTTCGAGAATCGGAAGAATTTCTTGCTCGGAGACTCACTTTTCAGCCTTATCTCGTCGATCTCCCAGATTTTCTCTGTAAAGTCTCTTCAGACCAGCCTCCCTTGCAATGATTGCAAGGAAGCTATTTATAGACAAGACCTTGGCTCTTTGAATTAGTGGTCCCACTGTATAATTCTGATAATTTTTGCCATGGCGTAATGGGAAATCCCTCTCTGCTCCACGATCAATCTGTCAGAAGCGTATAACAGAAAGCTGTACACTTATCAGGATCGTCTGCGAATGCGTTGCTCTTCACATCTTCGATCGATCGCCGCATGCGGTGTTGTTATTTTGATTACCGCATGTGGTTGAAATACGTTGATCTCTATAACCCTTGATCGATCGTCGCATGCGCCGCCATTGCGTTGATCATTTCTTCGTGCTTGATCGATTGGCACATGCGATGTAGATGCGTTGTACATTTTGTCTTCGAGCCATTAACGCATACGGTGACCTATTTCCTGCAAAACAAAGACTGGAACATTCTATTTCGCCATCGCAATGGGTTAGTGGATGCGTTTACGAAATTTTATAATTTTCGTATTTCTCAACCAATTCTTATGCTATCGACGCAACTTTCCTCTCTTTTTGCCGCAATATCTAATTAAAACAGTATAAATAACTTGTATTTCTACAATTATCACACCCCAAAATTTAAATATATGCTTGTCCTCAAGTATATCTTCAACTAAGGCAATTTCGCTCAATTCCTATCCTAACTTTACGTCGATCGGCTACTCCGAATGCTCCACCTCTACAAAATTACTTGACAACGCAAATTCCTATCCTTTGACATTTCATCGCATGCTTTACTTTATTCTTTTCTACAGCAAACCACTATCCAAAAATTCCCTTTTTGTTTTGAGAAGAATGTTCACCTCTTCTTGCAAAAACAACTAGGTACGTCTTTATGTGGTGGCCTGGTTTGCGTCATTTTATTAGAGACTGTTGATCGTGGTTACACCCTTCGGTTTGGCTTGCTCCCATGGGTGTCATGCGAGCATCCAACTACGGTTGTGTGTCAATCTCAACTTCAACTCTTAATTTTCAGCCAAGTTTTACTTTTGCTGGTTACAGAAGTTGTTTCTTTTATTCTTTTTTCTCTCTCTTTTTTTTTCTTTTCATATTGCGTCGATCCTGGAAACCCACCTTCGTTTTGACTTGCTCCCATGGGTGACGTGCGAACATCCAACTACAAGCAGGTTCCTTTCACGACTTAACTCTTATCAGGTTGGGATTTTCCCCTTGCACTGACATTGGAGTTTTTATGAATTTTTTTTATGATAAATAATGAACGCATTTGTCTGATAATGACCGCATCCACTTGATCGCATCTGTTCAGACCTTTCCCAACCCCAAATTTAGAGATGTGCAAGGTTCTCATTGCGTTGTTTTGGACAGAAAAGACAAAACATTTAGTCAAAATTTTGAAAAGAATGTTTGAGCAGAGTCTTTAAATAGAAAAGATAAAGCAGTGCTATTGCGATGAATTATCTAAGTACTAGTCAGAAAGTGCAAAGTATAAGAAATATTGCGAAGGGTATGCATACTACTCATCCTAGCAGCGCAATTAACAACGTAAAATAAAAGACAAGAATTACCGCAATAATTGACAAATGATGATAAGAAAAGAGGCTAACACAGATGGAAAGAATAGTTACTCAGTTGTATAAAATTTAACTAAATATACAAAGAATTACAATCATCACAACACAAAATTTAAGCATGTAAAAAAAAAAAATCAAGGTATAGCTTCTATACATAAAAAAATTGATAAATGAAAGAATGGTCGTAAACGAAAACTTGCAGAATTGCGTAGAAGGTGGCACACCCCCAAATTTAGAGTTGCAGCGGGGGCTCTAGAGGAGGATTTTGCAGAGGAACTCGAGGCGCTTCTTCAAAATGTAGAGGTTGCTAGAAATGGGGAGGCACCATGGGACCATGTAAATAGGCTGTTAAAAAGTTAAAGTATTCATGGTTGCGCTCCGCCATCTGTCTTTGATTCAGGTGGATGGTGAAGATATTGCGTTGAATATTAATCATCACCTATTGCATCATCGCATGATTGCATTGCAACTCTGCGTTGCTCTCTTGTAGCTCCGTTATTCTTTGGCAGAAGAAATTTTGTTGTTGAGAGAGAATGGAACGCATCTCTACTAGGTCAGCAGCAAGGGTTACGATGGTGGGATGCGCTTGCGATGTTTCACCAGCAACGGTTTAAGGTTGAGCGGAAGTGCCTTCTCCCAAATCGTATGGGTCGTCAACATGCAACAATGGAGGAGAAAAAAGCGGTGGTGATGGATGGAGGGAAGATTCTGCTGGGGATACGTTGGTTGAATCGGGAGCAAGGGGGAGATTGGTAAAGTGTTCCAGAAGTAGGGAAAGGGGTTTCATAGGAGGGCTTGGAGGGCAGATGATTAAAGGTAAGGGGTCCAAGGGTATCTGGTCTTGCGTTGATTGATCTTGAACTTTTCCTTGCCTTTGTCATTTTTGCGCTGCGTCTTTGGCTTAGGCTACTGCAGCACATTCAGATCGATGAGGGGTCGTTTGGGTGGAAGCTCAAGGCAGTGAGGAGAGTCCTTGAGAAGCATTCTCAAGAGCTTCGCATGAATGAGACCGTGGACTTCTGGCATGGGCTCCTCGTCAATGCCTACACCTACAGAGAGGCATAAGCTTGAAATCATCCAAGGAAAAAAGTACTGACCTCTCACACAACCTACAAAGCCTCGAATTTGCTTCGCAATCAGCTAGCCTACGTCAATCGGAATGTCGCGTGATATACAATATGCGACCATCAATCGATCCCTTGAAACAGTTTTATCATGCGACGTTGGGATGAGTCGCCGTTTCACCAAGTAAACCCAAGGATGCGCTTCTGGAAGCAGTTTATTGGACGCAAGGGTCTTAATGCCTTTCAAAATACCGACCACTAAGTGCCCGATTGTGTTAATTCTCTCAATGCATCCTCCATTTGTGCTTCATCGGGATCATCAATTATTTTGTTACCCAGTGCATCCAGGATGTCCTTCATCTTATATAATTCATTGATGTCCCTTGCGCTGAATGACACTGTCCACCCTTTCATGATCATCGCATCTTTGGTGTCATGGAGCCCGGCATGATAAAAAGCCCTTACTACCATAGGAATTATGATGGACAGGCATTGGCAAAAAGTCTCCTACCTATGCTCCAGCACAACACTTGTAATCAAATTAGGTATTGGCATTGACGCAGGAAAGAAACCCATCTCCATCATCATGTCATCATTTTTCTTCTTTGTTGATGGGCGCCTCCTGGTCGATGCAAGCTCGCTGTTTCCAACTTTTGCTTTGCCCTTATCTTGAGCCAACGCAAGGCGGGACTGTTGTCTTTGTTTGCGTTCCCGTTCCTTGCGTTGCTCTTCTTCTTCCTTTTTCTATTCCGCAACTTCTTTTCTTTTTTTCTCTCTTATGCGTTGCACATTAGCCTTGCGCCGTTTCTCCTTCTCCTCTTTTTTCTTCTTCTTCTTCTTCTTCTCTTATCTCTTTTTCAAACTTCTTCGAGGTAAGCAATATGCGTTGCTCATCCTCGAGCCTTATTCTTTCTTCTTCTACTGAAATTGCGTTGTTATGGCGCATTTCCTCATCATGGAGTTTTCTTTTCAAATCGTTTACTGCGATGATTTGGTGTGCTTGTAAGATTTTTTCTTGTTTCTTCTCTTCTTCTCTTTTCCTTTTTTCCTTCTCCTCTGCTATGCATTGCAAAAATTGTGGGTCACTTATTGACCCTTGTGACGCCGCATTAGAGAGGTAATGTCCGGATCTTCTCTTTCTTCAATTGCAACCGTCCTGATATGCGTCGATGACTCTTGAGGTTGCACTGATTCTTTTTCTTGCGGTGACACCCCCTCTTCCACCCTTGCAGTGGTGGATTCTCCATCGATATCTGGGCTTTCCGCCCCTTCCTCTTTTCTTCCTTCTTCAGGCACTTCTCTTCTCGCTTGCACTGCCTCTTCTCACTCGACTTCTTTTCTTTCTTTTCCTTCTTTGGTCGGGCCTCTTCATCTTCGTCTACCTATTTCTCCTTGCTTTTTCTTTTCTTCTTCCCTTCAGCTGTTTTCGACAGCTTCTTCACTCCCACCTCCTCCAAAACGACCCTGATGGGTCCCTCATAGGAGTCTGTTGGAATAGTCTCCTTAGGATCCGCAACAGCCAGAGTGCTTCTCTGCGAGGCTTCTGCCATCTCCTCCTCCGAAGGTAGAGGCTGATTTACAACATCGGCTTCAGGCAGCCCCCATTTTTCTCCATGTTACTAAGGATGCTCCCAAACACCTCTTTTTCATCTCTTCTCTTCTTCTCACTTTTTGATGACGGTACTGGGAGCGCCACCTCAGGTCTGGTGGTAGGGGAACTCTTCGTGCTCGACCCCTCTCGGATTGTGAGTGGTTTGGATACAAAGGGTTTTCGCTGCAGTTTTCTCGAGATTCTTTGAACAGGCTTGAGCTGGGCGACGAGACGGCAGCTGGCAGCGAGGAATGCCGCCTTCCATGCGGTGACGAGGGCTAGGGAAGGTGATGAAGGTAGGGAAGATGAATGTGAGGACTGCTCGGCCATGGTTTCGATTGAGTGAGAGAGTTGGAAAATTTTCTTTGGATTTAGGAAGGAATATTAAAGGTCTGGTATGTAGAGAGGCTGTCTCTTATACACATCTAGATGTGTATAAGAGACAGTCGCAACTCAGTGCATTTCTGAAGGATGGGTGCACGGTATTTCTACCAGCGCAACACTACCTCGACATAGTGCGTTTTCGCTGAGGACGGGCGTAGAATACATACGCGCACAACACACCCCTCAACGTAATGCGTTTGAGGAAGATGAACGCAAAGTGTATCTTATCAGCACAGGATACACCCGTCATTGCAATGCATACCGGATATTTATTTATTAAAATTTATTATTATATTTATTACATTTATTTTTATTTTTATTTATTTTTTTATTTTATCAACAACGTAAGTCGAGAAGACTTTGCAGTGTTCATTTTCTTTTTAGTCAATCATTCACGGAGATATAAGAACAATGCAAACTATAGAGAAGAGTAAACAAATTGAACAAGGCATGAAAGTAATGCAATTTGAATTGTACTAAAAGTAATTTCGGAAAGTAGTAATGACTAATTTAAGAAAGCAGTAAATAATGCAATGAAGAAAGCTGTAAAGGAAAGCGATAGAGAAAGCGATAACAAAAGCAGTAAACATAGATGTTAGGGATGCTGATTGAAAGACAAATTCCTCAAGATTACCACAATCCGCATCCCCGTAGGGGACCAGACTTACCTGCGCAATGTCATCAAGGATATTGTTCCTTCCCATGAGATCCCAGGGCTTCTAAATACTTGGCAGCATACCCGGTGTTCGATTGCGAAGCTCGGCTGCCAATTTCCCTACTTGGACCTCCAAGTTCCTTATAGAAGATGCCTGCGACTGCATGACTGCATCATTTTTCTCAATGTATTATTTTAGCAGGGCTTCCAAGGATGGTGAATTTATAGAGGCGTTTGATGTGAACGGTTGGTTATGCGGTTGTAATTGGTGACTCTGATTCTGATTTTAGTGAAAAGTTGGAAGATTTCCTCGATTCCCTGAATTACTGGTCTGATGATTCCTCTGGCCTCCTTGGTCATTGTTACCTCCCCAATCGAAGTTAGGGTGATTCCGCCAGACTAGGATGTAAGTGTTGTGGTTAAGGTATGTTTTGGATGATGAACAATCTGGTTGGGATTCAAATGGGCACATCTTTGCAGCATGATCGCCTCCGCATTTTGCCAGCTGATTGCTGCCACTTGCGTCAATGCATTAAGGTTGTGCGCACTTGAGAGAAAGGTACCTTGGTTCTTTTCATCGTTTGGAGAGAGAGGTCACTATGGCGCATTTGTGCGGCAAGGTTGTCATTGTAATCTACTGGCACAATGACATTTTTCAGTTCTTCGTTCTCTGAGGGCCTCTTTTCCCCATATATACCTGTCACTCACCCAATTCATCCGTGTTCTCAGTGAAATTGCGATCAAGGGAGGACCTTGGCTTCAGGCTGTAGGTCTCTATCCAATAATCACTCCCATGATGACTGGATGTCAGCAACAGCATGCCATTGATCGATCAAGGGCACTTATAGAAGTTTCCACTTAGAACGCAATTGGTGAATCCACAATATGCGAAACATTCTTCACCAATCTTTTGAAACGCATTCCAGGAAGTGCTTTAGAGAGTTCTCATTCTCCATTTCTCAAAAAATTTGAACACATTCCCTCGTTCTTGCGTTGTAGTTGGAAGAGACAGCATTTCTTCATGAACCGCTCACCACTGATCCATGGAATTATTCATTTGCCTTCAACGAATGAGACCACCTTTTGCCTCTTTCCCTCATATGTAACGGAAGAGGTATACAGGTCTAATTCCTTCAGGGAGTCCACACCAGGTATGGAGAATGTGTTGCACATCTTCACAAAGCTGGTCAAATCTGCATGCGGGTCTTTTCCCTGTAGACCTCTAAACTGTCCCGCATTTTGGATCATCTGGAGCATGACCAGCTATGTGCATTCTCCTCAACCATTGGCCTTGAGATTTTGGACGAGAAGTCGTAAAGATTCGGCATCACATGGTTCCTCAAAGGGATGTTGTGGTCTGCAGCAAGAAAAATAGGATCTTACGCTGGTCGATTCACCCCTTGATTTCCTTCGGACCTCTCGTTGTTAGCCATATTTACTCTTCTTTGCCGAATTCGGTTCTGGCGTGCCCTTGCGTGAAAACTATGCTCAACCTCTGGGTCAGCTTCGAATTCTAGATCAGTTCCAGTACTCATAAACCATCAGCCTGCTCTTCGCGATAAATAGACAGTACAACAGAGATCTGTTCTACAAAATACCACAAAAGTATTCAACACTAAACCGTGATCAATCCCCGGCAATGGCGCCATAAACTTATGAGGATATAAAAATGGATATGTTATTATGCTGTGTTATTGTATCGCTTATGCACACTACTGATGAAAGAATGAATGATACAAGCTCATGTCCCCGGTAGCGGTACCATAAACTTGTAACTGTAAAAATTAGATCTTTAAGCATATGGACTGATGAATTTAAATCATACAAGCTCATGTCCCCGGCAATGGCGCCATAAACTTGTAACGGTAAAAATTAGATCTTTAAGCATATGGACAATGATGAATTTAAATCATACAAGCTCATGTCCCCGGCAATGGCGCCATAAACTTGATGACTAAAATTTATTATCTTTATTATTATTATGTATGTACTGTGATGATAGATATTATGCTACAAGCTCATGTTGCCATAAACTTGTGAGGATAAAAATGAATCTATATTTATCTATTGCGCTGATGAATGAATGAAAGTGATGATCTGTACTATACGCTCAAATGCTTTGCGATAAAGATAATTTGCGATACTATGTTCTAAGTATATGCGTTGACAGTGATATGTTTCGTAGTACGCGATGATATAGTGTGTGTCACAAGTTGTCTTGTGTTGAAACCATGTATAATTCCAACGTAAGTTTCTCAGAATGATCCGAGGTTGAATACGGGGATTGTTGTCATTAGATGCGATACTAATGTGGTATATGCAACCGGTTATAATAAAGAATAAAGAATTTGATTTTGACAGAAATGTAAATTGCGCTGAAGTAAAATGCGTTGATAAAGTAAATGTCTAAACTACTATGATACAAGGTGAGGACTTGTTGTGAAGTTGTACAAAAGAATGTAATGAATGTGATGGTAAGTCTTATGAATGAAGCAGAAAGAGATTGAGTAGAGAGAAAGAACATCGTAAGTTTGTCAATCTCGTTAAGGACGCAACTAAGGTTCCGCTTTCTCTTGACGTACACCTTTCAGTGATCGGCCGCGTTCCCATACATCTATGGTGAAACAGAGATGAACGTAATGAATGTAAGGTTGTTTCCATCTCTAGAAATACTTCTCGCTTTAGTTAACGCATTCTTCCAACCCTCTCTCGATAGACGGAATAACATCTTCATTTTTTCTCTCACAGGTGAAGATGCCATTGAGTACACTTTAGCTAAACTTAGTCGATTACCTTAACACAGATTAACTCACTTGCTTAATTCTTCCTCTTTACCCAGGGGATTAAGAACACGTGATGGAGAAAATGGAAGATAAATGTGTGGAAAGGGGTAGAAAGATGATAATGATGACAATGATGATATTTAATTCTAAAGATAAGCATTTGATACATGATTTGTGAATGAGAGATTAAAGAAGATGAACACAGAAGATGAATTTAAAGAATAGAAACAAATATGGAAAGCGTGTCAATGTCTTAACACAGATCCCAATCGGAGACTTTTTGCTTGCTGGCGTTTGGATGAAATGGAGAGGAAAGCTTCCCTCTCATACTTGCTTTCCCGGTAGAAGTGACCCTTTTACACAGAGCTTTAGCTTTGAGAATCGAAAGAATTCCTTGCTCGGAGACTCACTTTTCAACCTTGTCTCGTCGATCTCCTGGATTTTCTCTGTAAAGTCTCTTCAGACCAGCCTCCCTTGCAATGATTTCAAAGAAGCTATTTATAGACAAGACCTTGGCTCTTTGAATTAGTGGTCCCACTGTATAATTCTGATAATTCTTGCCATGGCGTAATGGAAAATTCCTCTATGCTCCACGATCAATCTGTCAGAATCGTACAACAGAAAGTTGTACACTTGTCAGAATCATCTGCGAATGCGTTGCTCTTCACATCTTCAATCGATCGCCGCATGTGGTGTTGTTGTTTTGATTACTGCATGCAGTTGAAATGCGTTGATCTCTATAACCCTTGATCGGCATGCGCCATCATTGCGTTGATCATTTCTTCGTTCTTGATCGATTGGCGCATGCGATGTAGATGCGTTGTACATTTTGTCTTCGAGCCATTAACGTATGCGGTGACCTATTTCCTGCAAAACAGAGACTGGAACATTCTATTTCGCCATCGTAATGGGGTTAGTGGATGCGTTTACGACATTTTATAATTTTCGTATTTCTCAACCAATTCTTATACTATCGACGCAACTTTCCTCTTTTTTTTCCACAATATCTAAATAAAACAGCATAAATAACTTATATTTCTACAAGTTATCACACCCCAAAATTTAGATATATGATTGTCCTCAAGCATATCTTCAACTAAGGCAATTTCGCTCAATTCCTATCCTAACTTTGCGTTGATCGGCTACTCTAAATGCTCCACCTCTACAAAATTACTTGACAACGCAAGTTCCTTCTATCCTTGGACATTTCATCNCCTAACTTTGCGTTGATCGGCTACTCTAAATGCTCCACCTCTACAAAATTACTTGACAACGCAAGTTCCTTCTATCCTTGGACATTTCATCGCATGCTCTACTTTATTCTTTTCTACAGCAAACCTCTATCCAAAAATTCTCCTCTTGTTTTGAGAAGAATGTTTACCTTTTCTTGCAAAAACAACTAGGTGCGTCTTTATGCGGTGGCCTGGTTTGCATCATTTTATTAGAGACTGTTGATCATGGTTACACCCTTTGTTTTGGCTTGCTCCCACGGGTGTCATGCGAGCATCCAACTACGGTTGCGTTCCAATCTCAACTTTAACTCTTGATTTTCAGTCAAATTTTACTTTTGCTGGTCACAAGAGTTGTCTCTTTTATTCTTATTTTCTCTCTTTTTTTTTTCTTTTCATATTGCGTCGATTTTGGAAACCCACCTTCGTTTTGACTTCCTCACATGGGTGACATGCGAACATCCAATTATGAGCAGGTTTTTTTCACGACTTAACTCTTATTAGGTTGGGCTTTTTCTCTTGCGCTGACATTAGAGTTTTTATGATAAATAATGAACGAATTTGCCTGATAATGACCGCATCCGCTTGCTCGCATCTGCTCAGACCTTTCCCACCCCCAAATTTAGAGATGCGCAAGGTTCTCACTGCATTGTTTTGGACAAAAAAGACAAAACACTTATTCAAAATTTTGAAAAGAAGGTTTGAGCAGAGACACAATGATAGATTCAGATAGATGTGTATCTGGATCTATCTGAATCTATATACTGATAGATTCAGATAGATGTTATAATCCATAGACACAATGATAGACACAGATAGTTGTGTATCTGTGTTTATCTATTGATTTTCTTACTGAAGTTCACCTACCTGATATCATTAGATAGGGTGAGATAGACACCATTTGTGCTTATCACTGATATTTTTTTTTTGCTTTTCCAATTCCATTAAAAAGTGAAAGTAATATTAAAAATGTTTACAACTCTAGAACAAAATAAATAAAAAAAATATCATTCATAAAGACTAGTGTCAATCCATCTGTCTATACATGTATTATAATGCAAAAATAATGATTACATCATTTGATTAATTGGTTTGATTTTTCAAGTCCTACTATTGTGACCTTTACAATTACAACGAGTATGTTTTGATGAACTTTTAAATTCACCTACAGATGCAATTCTTTGTTTTCTAGGTCTTCCAGCTTTATGTTTAACAATAGGAGGTAATGTTTTCATGACATCATCTTTAACTCTCCAATCTAAATGAACTTCAATAGGTCAAACACAACCACTATATGCTGATGAAAAAGTTTTTTTTTTTTTATAATAAAACTCAGCTACATAAGAAACGGTATCTAAATTAAGCATTCAGAGAATAACAAGTGCATGTGCACATGGAATTTCCTCAAAATCCATACTTGACAACTGCAAAATCTCAAGTCTAGCTTCACTATGAACTATTTATCTCCATCCATTGTCTTGTATTCAGTGTTGCTAATGGGATCAACCTAATAGATAAATACGGGAAAGGTAATCAGTATCAACAAGTATTCAAGAAAAAAGGTAATCACTGTCTATCTGAGATAGACATTGATAGACCATATCAGTCTATAGACATAGATAGACAGACACTGATAGACCACATCAATCTAATAAACACAGATAGACTTCTATCTATGTCTATTAGAGATAGACTATCAATATCTATCTCTGATAGACCACAATAGAAATCGATAAAAGTCTATCTGTAGAAATCAGATATAGACACTAATAAATCATATATTTTTTATATCCAACAAAAATAAGAAAAAGATAGAAACCTTATACCTTCTTCTTTGTGAATATGCCCAAGACTACCTCTTAAACCCAACACTATTAAGATAACTTCTAATATTTGGATAGAATGACTACATGAATCTCATGTGGCACTCAAAGTCATCAATATTGTAAGCATTAACACAACATATGTTTAGTCTATACAAAGGAGTTTATATAAGACCGAACCACAAAATGTTTAGTCTCGTTATATAACATTGTTCATGACAGAGACTTTCATTTCACTAGGATGATAATAGATAATATGACCTTAATCCTAAATAAGTTGTGAATTCCTACCTATGAAGGTGGTCCTTTGATTTGCATGGGTACGAGTGGCCAGATCGCTGGTTCAAACCTACCACTTTGGGGATTCATCTGATTGGGGAGTTGGGAACTTAATTACACAAGACGAAATTCACTCCTTCCCCGAAGTAAGGGTAAGTAGATAAATTGCTCCCTTAAGGGCTGATTTTGGGGCTTGAACAATGGGGCGCCACACCTTTTCTTGGCCCGAGAAGAGTTTACTCATAGTGGGACTATGATGTTTTGTTCATAAAAGGAATCAGTGGTACTTACGAAGTTAAATGTAACTATAGGGGCAAAATGGTAAATTGGCCTAATTGTACTTACGAGCAATTTGTGAAGAGTCATCATACTGTTGATTAGTTATATCCAATGGACACAGAAATATATTTGTAGTGCAAATAGTGCAGTTGTTGGTCTTTAGTGGAATGCCCGACAGTTAACAGATGGTGGATATCGTGATTAAAGAGTTCAGTCAGTTATTCACGTACCGTTGGAGATTCAAGCTACAGGTCCATAAGGTCCCTTTGGTAGCTCAATGGATTCATGTTGAAAATCAGTTTTCGGGTTGGTTTGAAGTGTTCAAATTAACAAGAGGAATTTGATTATATATATGATATAATTAAATTGATTAAATTATATATGATATAATTGATTTGATGTATTAGATACATTAATTGGAGGAACTAATATAAATATGATTTATATTAAATGCCAAAAAGGAGAAAAAGAACTATGGTTTATATATATTACATATGATGTGATATTCAAACTACATGTTATAAATATAATATGATAAATAATTATTACATTTATTTATAACAAAACAATTATGAGATAATTGTTGTTAGTTATCTTTTTCTCTATTAACTAATTGAGTGAGAAGTTTTAATTGGTTTTGATAACCGATGGATAAAATGAAAAGTATTTTCATTTTTTTTTATAATCGATCGCACATAAAGAAAAAGGATATACGATAACCTAGAGAGGGTAAACGATCAAGCATCAAGTTTGCTAAATGATATCTCCTCGCTACTCAACGATCGAGTATCTAAAGTCTATACAATAGACTTTCTCATTCTCTCACTTACTCGATCATTTACATGATCATTGAGTTCCTCCTTCCCTCTATTAAATCTATACATAGTCCACATCTCCTGGATTCTTACACTGAGAATACCAAGGTAGCCTCTTGGTAGTGTCGAGTTTGCTGTTCGAGGGTCGAGAATCGAGTGTTACTCGATTGTGTTCGAGGATATTCTAGAGGCATTGCGTTCGTGCTGTTGGGTGCCTTGCTGGTATTGTTCGAGGGAATACTTGAAGAAAGTTCTTCAAAGATATGTCTTACTCGATCTTTTTGTATTTAATTTAAAAGCATGTTGTAATTTACTCGATAATGCATAACTGTTGTTATTTTCTTGTAAATGTTCTTGTTCTTTCATAATGAGATTTGGAACGATCTGCTTCCGCTCAATGGTTCTTTTGTCTAAGAGTTCCTTCAGCACACTCAGTACTCAACATCAATAAACACTCTTAAAACTCCTTTAAGAATGCTAAAATGCCTATCAGAAACAATGAATAAATTCTCTCGTTCCCCAAAACTACTTTGTATGTTTTCAAAAAACCATGTCCATGATGCGTCATTTTCAGAATCTACGATAGCAAATGCAAGGGGAAAGATTTGACTGCTACCATCTAGTGATGAGGTTGTTAATAGCATGCCACCAAACTTACACTTCATAAATGCTCCATCAGCATATATGATAAATCTAAAATACTTCCACCCCTCAATTGATGTACCAAAAACCATGAAGCAAAACTTGAAATGACCACAATCATCTATTTCTAAAGCAGTGTAGTAGTTGTCTATCACTTTCTATCTACGATAGAAAGTGATAAAAATTTGCTAAGGAAAATGGATTATACCTGGATTCATTTCATTCAACTTTTCAAAAAAGCTTGGAATCAAGGTGTATGATTCAACGATATCACCTTTTAATATCTTTACTATGTTTTCTTTTGCCCTCTAAGCTTTTTGATAACTTATATTTACTCTAAGTTTTGTACGAGCCTTATGGATAATGTCTTTAGGAATGGATTGATCAGTAGACTTGAACCTAGAAGCATCTATGAAGCAATTGCCAATTATGATGAAGAAACTTGCCTATGACAACCTTCAATTGTGTTCAGTGGATATTCAGGGTCAGAAATGTACTTCCTAAGTATTCACAACTCACCGTTCTTATACTGAGATGTCCTAACATACCATTTACAGTCTTCTTGCAAACAACTCAACAAACTTTGAATTTGATCTTGTAGTCCTAAATTGAAAATTATTCTTCACTACTTTTATGTAAAAACACTTTGAAAGTATTTCTTTACTTTCAAATACATTTTTCCTTCAAATCACCATTAAAAAAAAAAAAAACATCTCTTATAATTTCATCATTTGAAGAAGAAGAAGAACAACCTAAATATAACATTCTATCACCATCGTCACCTACACCATTAATAGTAGTAGAAAACCCTTCCAAAAAACAAACACTTATATGGGCAACTAATGGATGTCTGCTGATTGCATCTTTAGCCAAAGTCATATACCAAAAAACATCTTTGTCATTTTTTATTGGAACCACAGTTTGAATAATATTTTTACTAAAAGCCAATAAAACGGACAAATCTACCAACCCATCCAATTGAATCTTTTCATATATTAAACCAACTAAACCATTGAAATCTATCTGACCATGTACCAAACCACCAACTTCATAATTCTCATAGAAGTGATAATCATTCCACTGTCCTCCATAAAAAAATAATAATAAAATAAAATAAAAACTATAGCAATAGCCATGGTATTTTGTAAAATGAAAAAGAGATTATACAAGAAACTCATAATGAAAATATAAAAAAGATTAGGTAAGAAACTCATAATGAAAATATCCAATAGTGATAGATAGAAATAGAATTGAAACTCATAATGAAAATATCCAATAGTGATAGATAGAAATAGAGTTCTATCTTTGTCTATGAATTATAGACAAAGATAGAACCCTATCACTGTCTATCAGATAGACAGTGATAAATTTCTATCTCTATTTATCATTGATAGAGAAAGATAGTGATAGATAAAGATAGAGTTCTATCTCTATCTATAGTGATTTGTCGTTGTCTATCCATGAATAGTTCCAACATGGTCGCGCTACCCCTGCAATTGTAGTAAAAAACTCCCTACCACTAACCATTGTTACAATTTAACTCATCTTTTTAGCGGAGTAAACATTTGAGAAAAATTGAAAAATATAATATTAATCCTTAGAAATAGGATTGTGTTTTCAAATTGATACTAAATTCTCATCTCAATTGAAAGAAAAAGAATATAAAGAATTTGAGTTTGATGGTAACGATTTGATTGGAGCAATATTTAGGACATGTTTGAAATTGATTTTTAAAAATTTAGGTCTTGTTTGGTAACCATTCTGCCTTTAGTTTTTCGTTTTTGAAAATTAAGCCTATAGACACTACTTTCACTTCTAAATTTCTTTTTTTGTTATCTACTTTTTACCAATTGTTTAAAAACCAAGCCAAGTTTTAAAAACTAAAAAAAGTTCTCAAAAATTTGTTTGTGTTTTTGGAATTTGACTAAAAATTCAACAATTGTACTTAAAAAATATACAAACCAATGTAAAAAAGGGAGAAAATAGGCTTAATTTTTCAAAAATTAAAAACAAAAAAACGAAATGATTACCAAACGAGGCATTGATAATCACTTTTGTCATGTTTAATTAAAATCACTATGCCTTTTTCTTTCTCTCTTGCTCTCTTTCTTTAAATTTAAAGTCACTATGAACATCATTCAAAATCAATTTTCATGGTATGAAAACCACGTTTAAGAATGTAAAATCAACTATTAAATTGATTTTGAAAGATTAAAGATATGTTTAAAGACAATTTTAAATCCTCTAACTCTCACTTATTGTACTAAAAAAAACTCATTTAAAAAATACTTTAGAACATTGCCATTTATTTTTTTAAAAAAATATATAATCTATCAAAAGTTGAAATATTACCCATAATCTTTTGTAAATGTTTCAAAACTACTTTTGGGGTAGAAAATTCTTTAGAATTTCAAATGTATAATTGAGACTTGAAATAGTGTGGCAGTGACCCAAAATGGTGTGACTATCCAAATTTTTGTTTAGGATCACCAATACATAGCATCTTAGCTTTAAATTTCAGTATAAAATTCTAAAGATAGATATTGATAGATATTGAAGACTTCAGAAGTCTATAAATATCTATCATTGATAGATTTTAAAATTGTAAATATTTTAATTTATTTTTCTTTATCTAAAAATCGTCCTAGAAAAAATGTTTTTAGGATTCGATGGAAGTAAAATAAAATAACAACAATTTAGAAATTCGATTCGAAAAAAAATGGAAATAGCGGAATGGGAATGAGACTGGTGTAAACTGAAAGCAGGGCTCAGAAAAATCTGATAAAACATCATCTAAATCCAATCCTATCACAATTGGGAAGCCCGCCAAGAAAGTCAATCTTGAATTCTTGATCTTAGTCTTACCCTTAGGATCATCGACTTCCTGCAGTTTAATCTCCGACGAGCAGATAAAGCCGTACTCACGGCACACTCACAGCGCTTGCTTGCCAGAGGAATCGAAAAATGGCGCTTAAAGTCTATGCAGATCGAATGTCACAGCCATCTCGCGCTGTTCTCATCTTCTGCAAGTTAAATCTCTTCCCTCTTCCCATTAATTTTGCTTGTGGTAATTGGGTATTTGAAATTTCTTCTTCTTCTTCGTTTAATGGCGTTTTAGGGTTAACGGGATTGCTTTTGAGGAGGTGGGGGTAGCCTTGTCCAAACTCCAACAGCTGACTCCCGAATTCAAAGGTGGGTCAACACAGCCGTGAGTGTATTAGTATCAATATGTTGCTGTTCTTTACACTTTAAGATGTAATTGACTTTTTTGGTTTTTATGAGTTGTGGTAATTGAGTATTTGGATTTTGCTCTTAGAGGTCAACCCAATGGGAAAGGTCCCCGCCATTGTTGATGGAAGATTTAAGCTGTTCGAGAGGTAATGAAAGTTTTTTTCTTGAACATTTTTGTAGATATTGTGATCTTGCAAGAGCAAGGATAAAATCTTACTAGTTTGCCTCATTTATTTTAAAGATTTATGCGTGTTCTTGTGGATCCCTTGTTTTTGCAACTTCTGTATTGTCTATCACAAGCCTGCTTCCCAAAATTTGATGTAGTTACTATGTTACTTTTAATATTGTGCATTGCTTCATTTTCTATTGGCAGCCATGCTATTCTTATCTACCTTTCTTGTGCCTTTCCTGGTGTGGCAGATCACTGGTAAGTGGTTGCTCATTTCTCACTACTGTTCCATTACAGCTTTCTCTATTAATGCAAATCACTTCTGGAGACTTTTCTTTTTATAGCATGCAAGGGTTCTAGTGGATGTACATTTCCTAATTTAGTGTCCAGCAAAAGGAAGGACGGGTAGATTTGATCTCTGTTGGTATTTGGTTCAATGGTTCCTTTCCTTCTTTGAGTTATGGTCTTATACTTCGAGTCCAGATGATTTAGTGCCTTTGTTTTTATTTTGTTATGTTTCAAGAAGAGGTAGTTTAGATCCCTACAGAATTGCCAAGTTCTTGCAGTTGCGACCACTTGAAGTAAATGTATAGTTCTTTGCATTGTTGTTGGTGTGGGTTATTATTTATATGTAAATTCAGTTAACCGTTAATTTATATATATTTAGTAACCATTATTGTAAAGCTTAAGCAATTTTAATAGGCTCAGATATTGTAACAGAATTTCTGTTAATGTTACTAGGTATCCAGCTGATCTTTTCAGGAGGGCTAAAATAAATTCAGTACTGGATTGGCATCATTCTAATTTACGTAGTGCAGGTATGTTACTCAAAAATGTTCTTTGTTTCTGATATTTCTAAATGTATTACAACTTCTTCATATCATAGTGTTTGTATCAATGAGATAAAGCCTTCTTTGATATTCACAAAGGTTATAATGGGATTTCAAGTATAAGAAAGACTCATCACTAGAAAAAGGAAATAATCCCACAAATATAATCGCTTACTAATCGCAGCTCATATGATAAAGTAAATATTCAAAAAACTAATATTTAATCAAATGCATAAAACCAACCGATTGTTTCATATTCACATAGATTGGAGAGAAGTGTGCCACTGGTTTTATCTTTTCAAACGAGCAATGACTTATTTTCTCTTGTTCTTTATCTTGTTCAGCTTCTTTGGTATTCAATACTGTTCTAGCACCTTTATTTGGCCGTACTCCAAATCCTCAAGCAGCTGCTGAAGCTGAGACGCTTTTATCCAAGTCACTTTTGAAACTAGAGTCGTTTTGGCTGAAGGGGAATGGGAAGTTTTTGCTAGGTGGCCTTAAACCATCCATAGCTGATCTTAGCCTGGTTTGTGAAATTATGCAACTAGAGGTACACACACTAGTGCAAATACTTACTGATTGCTTTTTGAGATCACTCGAAGACACTCAAGAATGAACAATTACATTGTCTCGCATTATCATTATTTTCTGAAGGAGCTTGTAAAACCGACCAGGGGGGTTGCACTTGGCATTAAACTGCCGGGCCAGCCCTCTTGCTTCAAAATCTCTATTCCTTTTCATTTGTTAAATCTACAAAATGTTAATTCCACGTTTAGGACTAAACTTATTTTGTTTCTAAACATCCCATGTATCGTCTTCCCCCTAGTTTAGTTCTCACTGGATCTAATGGTAGCATGGACTTGTTTAATATATGCAGCTTTTGGACGAGAAGGATCGGAGTCGTATTCTGGGTCCGCACCAGAAAGTGAGGGAGTGGGTTGAGAATACTAGAAATGCTACAAACCCGCATTTTGATGAAGTTCATAAGCTTCTCTTCAAGCTCAAGGAAACCCTTCAAAAGCAGCGCTCAGAGAAATTGGTTTCAAAGATGTGAAGTTTTGGCTCTGTCTGGTTAAAGCAATAGAATAAACGCCATAAAGAAAAAGCTGTGAAAAGACGAGTTTCAACGTAAGTAATCTGTGTTACTTTTGATAGATTGTGAAGAACTCAGTTGTCTGTGTAAACATCCCACAATTTACAAGATTCTATTTAGTCTGTGTAAACATCCCACAAATATATTAATTTCCAAGATTCTATTTTCTCGATAATGACCGCCGAGAGGGAGGCCACGACTATTCATCAGAGATAGGAGAGAAGGAAAGAGGAAGATGAAAGGAGAGAAAATGATAAGGAAATAATGGACAATTATTAGAGTTGGAACATCTAGTTAAAGTTTTCAGATAGATGCAATCTTTAAAGCTTTAAGATCATCTAAGATTGGTTCATGTAAGAAATTGAAAAGTCATTGAACCTAGGCAATTAGATGAAAGATTGTGACCTTCCATAAATGACCTTTCGATCTATATATATTCCTGTATTTTGTTATTTGAAAGATATAATTGAAATTTGAATGAATTTTTTATTTGTGCTCTAAAGCCTCGTGAAGCTATTTAGTAAAGTATTTAATTTAATTATTAAATATGCAATAATGAATTATCATTTACAAGAAAAATCCAAGATAATTTCATAAAACTTGAATAGTAGGTAATTGACATATAGGTAAATCACATTCAAGTAATAACTTATAAGGTCTATAGTATATGGATAATGTTGACCTTATCTTGGTAACACTATAGATATGACCCATTTTGTTAACTTTAAAACAATTTGATCCAAATCTTTTATGTAGAGATATGTGAGTGGGGTATCCTATACAATAAGCTTGGATCATGAAATATTTAATCTCTTTGTTGGGGTTGATATCTTAAATCTTGTAAGATTCTATAGTTTGTAATGGTAATGTACAAATATTTTATTCATGTAATAAAATATTTTATGTTTTACAAAATTAGTTGCATTAACCACAAACCAATGAACTAACATTTAGGGTTATCTCGTAGTTTAAACATGTATATAGAGGTTGGATACCTTATCCTAGTGATTACAAATGTTGTAAAAGGCTACAAATGATCTGATTCTGATTATTCATGTGGTGACATGTGAGCTGGATATTCTATACAAAGGAGTTTGTATAAGACCGGACCACGAAATATTTAGTCTCATTATATAATGTCGTTCATAACAGAGACTTACATTTCATCAAGATGACTATAGGTAACATGACCTGAATTGGGTATTCGTCTGATTAGAGAGATGGAAACACAGCTACACAAAAGAAATTCACATAAATTGCTCCCTTAAGAGCTGATTCCGGGGCTTGAACAAGAGGGGTTTGATCATAGTTTGACTATGATTTATTATTCATTAGAGGGATCAATAATACTTAAGAAGTTAGATGTAACTATAGAGACAAAACGGTAATTGTGGTTTAGTTGTAATTACGAGCAATTTGTGAAGGGTCATCGTACTTTTAGTTGGTTATATCCAATGGGCACACAAATATATTTGTATAGTTGTTGGTCTTTAGTGGAGTGTTTGACAGTTAACGGATGATGAGTAATTTAATTAATTATTCACGTACCTTTGGAGCTTCAAGTTACAAGTCCATGAGGTCCCCTCGGTAGCTCAACGGGATTATTGAGAATCAGTTTGAATTGTTCAAATTAATTGAGAGAATTAATTATATATGATATAATTAATTAATTTTTAATTATATGTGATATAATTACTATAATGTATTTGATACATTATAATATTAACTATTTATGAGAGGAAATAAATAATTGAATATAATTCAAATATTAATTATAATTGAAATTGGATTCATATAATTAAATTTAATATAAATGTGATTATATTAAAAGTCATTGTTAAGAGAAAATTGAAACATAGACTATATTGTATTTTATACAATATAAAAACTATAGATTATATGTTATATGTGATATAACATATAGTTATGTATATATGTATAATAAATTAGTTATTATACACATATATTATATTAATTAATTTAAAATTAAAATTATCTTTTAAAATTAATCATTTTTATGAATAATTACTATAATGTATTTGATACATCATAATATTAACTATTTATGAGAAGAAAAAATATTTGAATATGATTCAAATATTAATCATACGAATTGTATTCATATAATTAAATTTAATGTAAATGTGATTTATATTAAAAGTCATTGTTGAGAGAAAATTGAAACTATATTCTATATTGTATTTGATACAATATAAAAACTATAGATTATATGTGATATGTGATATAACATATAGTTATATATATATATAATATATCTATATATAATAAATTAGTTATTTATACATTATATTTATTAATTCATTGAAAATTAAAACTATTTTTTAAAATTATTTATTTTTATTTGAATTATTAGGAGGGAATCAACTTCCTTCCTCAAATTTCTCCCCACCCACGTTTTATGTGGGTGATTGACAGAGGAGTGGGATTTTGATTTTCTTTTTCTACCTGCAAAAAAGACAGAGATTAGTTCTTACACAGAAGAGTTCTGTGAAAACAAAATTCTAATTCCCATTCGTCTCATTTTTTTCTCCTCTCTTCCATCTCCAAAATCACTAGAGCATTACACCTCCTGGATTCGCACCAGAGAATATTAAGGTCTCTTTCTTGGTAGTGCCCAATTGGAGTTGTTCGTGATTTGCACAGAAGTGGGATTATTTTTTGAAGAACGTCTTCAAAGTTAAGGGTTTCTGAAACCCAATTTTATTTTTCTGTAATTTCTGTTTAAGCTTGTTGTAATTGTTGAATTAAATGCATGATCTATTTCTTATTCTTTGTAAAATTGAATTTTGTAAAATTGAGATTTGGGATGATCCATTGCTTCCGTTCTTGGACCCATTAATGGGATCCTTCGCTCTTTGTAACACCGTTGATTGAAGAGATTAATATTTCAAACGATAATCATATGTAACTCAATCTCAATCCTGAGTGAGTTATGGACCCTTGCCTATGAGGGATCGTTCTTTGATTTTTATAGTTGAGAGTGACTCAAGTCACTAACTCAATATGTCTACCATTTGGGGACGAGATAGAGTAGAGAGTTATGGACATAGCTACACGAGATGAAATTCTCTCCTTCCCACCTTTCGAATAAGTAGATGAGTTGTTCCCTTAAGTGTTGTTCGGATCTTGAATAATGGGTCGCAACTCTCTCGTTGGCCTAAGAGGGACTTGGTTTATGGTTAGACTATAAACAGATGGTTCATTAGAGGATAAGTGGTACTTAAGAAGTAAAGATAATTACAGGGTAATTTGACTTAGCTATAATTACGAACAACTCGTGAAGGATCGACTTATTTGTGATGGTTAAATTCATAGATGCAAAATATTCTCAGCTTATAAAAATGCAGCTATGGGTCTTCACTGGATTGCCTCATAGTCATTTAATATTGATTAATTTAATTAATTAATCTCGGATCATTGGAACTTATAATTGTAATCTATTAGGTCCCCTGCTAGCTCACAACGGGTAAAACAAGAATAATTAGTTTTGAAAGAATTTGAATTGTTCAAATTCTTTCAAAACTAATTATTCTTGTTTTACCCATTGTGAGGTTAAGGGAATTTATGTTAATTGTATAACATATAAATAATATAGTGTATATAGATACATTATAATATAAACTTAATTATGAATGAGATTCAAGATTAAACTATATAATATGAAAGTATTAATGTTTAAATGAGATTCAAATACTAAATTAATATGAATTGAATTCATATTAAATTATAGGTTAAAATTGATGTGAATGAGATTCATATTAAATCTATAGGTTATGAGAGAGATGTACATTTGAATATGTGTATTTAATTGAATATGAGATATTTAATTATTAATTAATTAATTTTATTTAATTAACTTATATTTAGTTACATAATTATATAACTAAATTGTATTTAATTATAAATTAAATAAAAATAAAAACTCTCCTGCAATGTAAGGGAGTGGGAAAGTGCGTGAGGGAAGTTAACTCCCCTCTCTCTCATTTTAAAAAAAGATAATATTCTTCTGTAAAAATTTATTCCTACTTTCAAAAGAGGTTCCCACATAACCAATCCTTATCCGAGAATAACAAAGAAGACCTTTTTGGTGACAACACTGTTCATTGGGAGATTAGTTCATTGAGAACGAGTGGAGCACTATTGTGGTGAAGATTTGAAGAGATGTCTTCAAAGGTAATCTTTCTCTTCCTTGTGTTCTTTCTCTAATTAACCATATATGTTTTTCTTTTCAGTGTTATATTTTTCAAATAAAAATTAATAGCAAAGTAATTTGTGATGACCCAACTTTTCAAGTACTCTGATAAAAATCATTACTCATAATACACATTTAAAACCAAATATTTTGACCATAAAATTCAAGAAAGTAAATAAATAAAAAAATAAGTAAAACCTTTATTCGAGGTCCCTAAAATCATTTACAAAGAAATTAATCAAAATAATAAAATAAATTTTTCTGTCCAACATTTAAAACTTTCTAGTAACTTAAGAAAAACTATAGATTGAGCAGAAGCAATTTTGATGTCCTCATATGGCTCTGTCACGGGTCCTGTTTGTCACTCGCTGACCTATTTCTGTCATTACCTAAAAAACATGAAGAAATGATGAGTTTAACAATACCCAGTAAGTGATCTACCATTAGGCCCTCTAGGTAACCTGTTAATTAGACTATCTAGACACCGGTATACACCTATATCATACCAGTTGTAGTGATCCCGAAGGGCCACATATCAATCCTAAACGTGATCCCGAAGGAACACACATCATTCATAGTGTGTATCTCAAAGGTACACAAATTAGTCGTAAACATGAACCTGGAGGAACATGCATCAGTTATAATGTGTATCCCAAAAGTACATGAATCAAACGTAAACATGAATCCGAAGGAACGTGCATCAATCATAGAAGGTCCACGATCAGCCATAAATGTGCACATATACCATCATTTGTGTATACCTACCTAGATAAGAAAAACTAACAAGAACCCTATAACTTAACATACATTAGTTTTCATATAACTCTTGTGTGCTATTTTGTCATCGTTTATCTTAGGGGTAAAATTTCCAGTATATCCTCAGTCAAATTTGTCATGGTCAAAAGTAGAAAGTCATTTACCTCAAATTCAAGCTCAAATTATACATCCAAGCAAGCAAATCCTTTTAGTTTCTACAATCTTTGAATTAGATCCTAGGACAAGAACCAAAATTAATTTAAACATTTAGACCAAATTCATTCATCAATTTATCCAAATCAAACAAACTCACCCAAAAATGTGTTGGTCCAAACATCACCTCAAGCTACAAAATCATACAACCCAACAACTCTAGTCACAAATTCAACATTTAATCTCGATGGATGGCATCTTTGAACCTTCAATTCCAACCTTCTATATCACAATTAAGTAAATAATTAAGCTAACACTTTGTAGGTATCCAAAAATTATCACTCAAAAGCTTACCAAAAGAAATATAATGCCTTACTCAAATTGTTCCTTGATCCGAAATCACCTTGAAATTCCCAACACGAAAACAATTCGAATGAGCTTGATGCCTCTAAAAAAAACCTCCAATCAAACCTCCATAACCAAGATTAAACAATCAATAAGCAAATCATTTATTGATACTCAAAATCTTGGAAGACCCAAAATAAAACTCACAAAAAGTCGTCGACCCGATCTTTAATCTGCTGGACAACGGTTTAGTGATCCCAAATCTCAAAATCTAACATCAAAAAATTATGGATAAAAATCCAAGCCAAAAAAATTTGAATGGGTAATTAACCTCCAACAAAATAATCCAAAAAGGCCTAAAAACTAATCCAAACATCGGTCTTGGTGAAACCCACGTAGCGACAGCAATCGACAGAGACACAGGTGGTGCGGTGGAGGTGTCGGTGGTAATGACTGAGCGGAGCTAACGATGGATGGATGAACGACACGAGCTGTTGTATGATCGAACGAACGGTTGGGGCATCAACGCACTGACTGACGAGCGGACGATGAACACAAGCACGTGGACGACAGCGTACACTTCCCAAGGGCTTTTTAATATATATATATATATTAAGAATATTAGAATAATAAATTGATTCCTATTGTTTAGTGTCCCAAAAGCCATGTGTCACCCTTCATGTTGTCAATGTACTTTGTAATTATTCATGTTTGGTGTCCATGTAAGTCCACATCCTACCTGTCACTTTGCCTATAAATAGTGGCATTTGGTGGATCTTAAAATCACACACATTGGTGAGAATTTCACTACAAAATTCTACTAATTTTCATATTATCCAATTTTATATTTTTTGTTATTTTATGTTATATATTTAATATTATTATATAAATATATTATTATATTATATTTTATCTATATCCTTGTCCCATTGTGATCCTCAAATTCACAACACGTTATCAACATGAGCTCCTGTTGTTTTTTCTGCTAAAGGTAGGTCCTAAAGTACTGCCATGACAAATCTCATAAAATTAGAATTTTTCGCCCTTAATATTAATGGCAATAATTATTTGTCATGCGTACTTGATGCCGAAATCCACTTGGATTCTATGAATCTTAAGGAGGCTATTAAAGAAGGAAATACGACATCCAGTCAGGACAAAGCAAAAACTATGATTTTTCTTCGTCATCATCTTCCATGAGGGATTGAAAATGGAGTATCTTACAATAAAAGATCCCCGTTGTTGGGGTTGATGCCCTAAATCTCGTAGGGTCCTATAATTTGTAAACACTTGTATGAACAAACATTTTGTGGTTTATAATATATGATATTTTATTTACATTGTCTATGAAATATTTGATATTTTAGTTGCTTAACCACAAACCAATAAACTAAGATCCATGGTTATCGTTGTAACTTAAACATGTATGTGAAGACATACACGTGGATCGTTCTTTAAGTGATAACCTAAATGGTCTATAGTATATGGATAAGACTGGGTACCTTATCCTGGTGACACTACGAATATGACCCGCTTTGTAGATGTTACAAATGTTGTAAAGTGCTACAAATGACCTAATCCTAATCATTCATGTATTAGACATGCGAGTTGGGATATTCTATACAAAGGACTTTGTATAAGCCTGGACCACGAAATGCTTAGTCTCGTTATATAATGTCGTTCATAATTGAGATTTTCATTTTAGATTTTCATTTAGTCTCGTTTTATATCACTGGTCTAGTTAATTTAGATTCTAAATTATCAATTTAAAAATTTTGGTGGAGAGACAAATTTTGAGTGATTAGGACAACCACACATGTAGTCAGCCAGTACAGATACATGTTTGATTTGTTTCAACCTGATTAGGTACATTACACTGAACCTAATTGATTATTTTATACACATTTTTATTATATTTGTCTTTGATGTTCTCCAGTATAATATTTTGTATTTCAGGTTATTTGGGAGTCATACAAAATTATTATACATACTTTGCCCAATTTCTGTACGAATGGTCAAAACA
>NC_052349.1:56958052-56972548 GCF_009727055.1 Benincasa hispida
CGGACGATGAGTTCTCTCATATGTTTTCACATTGGTGAGTGGCATCTTCTTGACAGGGTGATGAGACAATTCGGTTTTCAGCAGGATGTCCTATCGCCTTGTAATACTGAACCCTTACTACATGATATCGACTTAAGGACTGTAAATTGGTCCAAAAAAGTTGCACATTTGGTAGTGCGATGACACTATCGTGCAAGGTTTATTGCAGTGGGGGTTTCTATTGAATAGTTTGACAGGGATGTCACTTAAGACTATATTTATTGGTATAATAATATCACAAGGCGCTACGTCACTCGTCCGAGAGCAGTTGTGGGTCATTTGGTAAATGAATGAATATTATCTAATTATTTTAAATTTAAATTTATTTTAAATATTATCTAATTGTTTCGAGAAAGGTCAAGCATATATGTTTTATGAAATGATCAACGGTCTCATTTATGCTCTGTCCCAAGGGAGGTTTTTTTTTAATAGCTGTGTACCAGATTTTCATTTTTCAACCCGGGACGAAAACTGGATAGCCGACTGATCTTCGGGAGGGGAATTTATCTTCTTTCTTTATAATGTACCTGCTCTGGAATGGCAATCGCTTAACGCACAACTGGGTCGGGGCTTTCGTCTTTTTTCCTTTCCGGTTGGTCCTCCTTTGGCTTGTCCATAGAAGGTGCAAGCATCCCGGTCGATTTGCTAAACATTCGACGATTCGAGATGAGCCGCTAAAAGAAGGGCGATAGAGAGAGGTGGAAGGAAGACAGCCTCTCATGCATTACCAGAACTGAAGATGAAAGAGAACGCATGCTTTTATCAATCTTTGAAGCCGAATTGAGTGAGATGGAACCTATATATTTCACAGAGATCGAACAACAGTAGACTTTGTGATGTTGCGAACGATCTGAACCAGGTTCTTGCTATATATAGTGACAACCAAAGCTATATGGAGGAGATACATTATATGTATGAAATACCTATTGTTCTTCCACCAGCTCCTAGGCATAGAGGACTTGTACGGGAAGAGGATGAGTTTATGAGGTTGCCCATAATGTGGAAGAGTTGCCCCCTGTGATGCAGACACAGAATCAAACTGATTATGTTAGTTCGATGATAATGATGCCGACATTTGGTTCAGGACATTGTGGCTCAGAGGCTGGTCCTTCATTTTCATACATGCATGGACATGGTCGGGGTCGTGGAGAGCATAATGAATATTTATATCATGAAGCGCTTGTAGAGGTACCAGAGGAATATCAAGAAGAACCAAAGCAACCTCAAATTTGAAGTCGACGACGATAACCAGCTCGAAATCGACGACGTCCGCCTTGTGGGACACATTGATTTTTGTAATTATTTTTATATAAATGAGATATTTTAATTTACACTTTTTTAATTTTATGAGATATTATTTTTTTTAATTTATTCTTTTTAGAGTTTAAATAAAATAATAAAATAATAAAATATTTTTAGAAATTATTTTTGTAAAATAGAAAATTTTAAAAAAAGAAAAAAAAACAAAGGTCGAACGTTGAAAATTCGACCTAGGTGGGTCGAATTTTCAATACTCGATGTTTAAATTATTAAAAAGAAAAGAAAAAAAAGGTAAAGGTCGAGTGTTGAAAATTTGACCTAATCCTTGACCTATTAAAAAAAAAACAATAATATTTTTCTAAATAGTTTCAAAAGTACAATATTTTTATTAATTGTTTCAAAACTATCATATTATTTTAATTTTCCACCATTGGAGTTGGATTTCATTTTCTATTATATGCATGATGCATGTCTTAAAAGAGATGCTTTGGCTTGGTTGGAAGTACATAAAATTGTTGGGAGAGTGACATTGGTTTTTTAAAAATGCCTATTTTCTGGAATGCATTTTGTCTGTCATGATTCCTCCGTGTTAAGGCCATTTTTCTCATTTACATTCTTTTTCTTCTCTGCTTTCCAAACTTCCATTTGTGAGTATACAGTATCTGTTTTTTTAATTGACTTATTTCGATCCATTATTATACGTGATGTGTATCAAGCATAATATTCTCATGTCATTTTATGTTTTAATCTCAATGAATAATGTCTCAAGTTTATGTGTTACCTTATTGATTTTATTTTGTGAGAACTTGTTTGATAAAGTTATTTACTTTGTTTCACAAATATTTGGTGATTGGTCTTACATATGTGTCACTAACGATACGAAATTGTTCTAATACATTTTGTGAAAATCAAGGAGGAAAAATTATGAGAAATTTAAATGTAATGATTTCAAATGATAAAAACAAGAAATTTCATTCTCCCTTGCAACTTGGAATATGGTCTTTTTTATTCCTTTTTTTTTTTTTTTTTGATCCTATTGTAAAGTTGAAGGAGAAACCAATAAAGAAAAGTTGCTTGCACTTGAGACATAGAAACATACAAAATATTTGTACAAGAACTACATTTTGAATGGACTAAATAACACACCATATAATATTTATAGTAGTGAATTTGGCTAAAATCTATGGAAATCATTAAAGAGGAAAGGTCATTATATATAACATATAAGATGCCATACCCAATGATATTTATGGCCGATTTTTTTTTATCTATGAAATGATTGATTCCATAAATTTGATAAGACACATTCCATTGTTGTTTGAAGGTTAGTTTTATAGAAAATTTATTCGGAATTATGGAAAAGTTGAAACCTTTTTTGTGGACTATTTCCAAAATTGATAATCCAAGTTTAGAACATGGAAAACAATTTGTAAAAAGAAAAAAAAAAGGTTGGGATATGTTTTGAGTTGACTATAACTAAAATTTTGGATAGTATTCTTAAAATGTAGAACAACCTATACCCATTTTTAATGAATAATAATATGCCTCCTGATATATGATGAAGCCATAATACAATTGAACAATTACTTTCTAGTTGAATTATCATAATTGATTATGTAAGGTCATAAGATATATTGCGGATTCGCTTGTAAAAAGCCTAACTAGAGAGTTAGTTGAAAGTTTATCAAGGAGAATGAGATAATATACTATAATTTTATAAAGTTAACCAGGGAGGCAATCCAACCTAGTTGATTGGAGATCCCAATATCTAGGTTCAATGGGCAAACTGACCTCTGGATAACCTAATAAGCACTATGTTCAGATTTTGATCTCTTATTGTTCGGTGCAAATTTATTTTTAAAACGGTAGATTAATTTTTAAAACAGTTCATTGATTAATTTTAAAACGGTCCATTTTGATGCTGAAGACCTATAAAAGGCGAGGCCTTCAGCAGTTCGAAATACACAGAATTCATTTCGAAACTCCCACTTCATTTTTCTCTCCTTCTCCATCTTAGCTTTCCGAGCAATGAGTTTAGAAAGGGTATACGTTCCGATCAATAACGGTGCATTTTCGATCGGTTTTCATTTGGTTGTTTTATCCTAGGGATGACGTGGCAATTTTCAAACCTGCTTGCACACTTGGGCAGAGCCGCAAAACGTCTTAAAGAGAGCGAGCTCCGTGACTCTGCCTATAACGAGTTTCTGTTTTGCAGGTTTTTCTCTTCGCTTGACCGTCGTGCCTTGACGGTTTACAGTTCGTCGTTTTGAGGGCCTTGCCATTTCCAACAATTTTAAGATGTTTCACCATCTTCAATGGCCCTCTGTAGCAACAATGAGATATCTAACCTCAACCATCCATCCCGGTTCGAAGGAGCGAACTTCAAGCAGTGGAAGCAAAAGATGTTGTTCTTTCTCATCGTCAAGAAAGTTGTCAAAGCTTGTAATAGTGCTAAGCCGATCGTCCCTTTAGAAGAACCAACTGAACAACAGATAAAAGAAGCTGTTGACTGGGAGGAGAAAGACTTTCTATGTAAGAATTTCATTTTAAATGGTCTGATTGATGATCTGTATGACTACTATAGTACAATGAAGACAGCGAAGGAGGTATGGGATGCCCTGCAAAAGAAGTATGACATCGAGGAGGCCGAGTCGAAGAAATATGCGGTTAGTTATTATCTCAAGTTCCAAATGACGGATGAAAAATCCGTGGAGGCCCAATCCCATGAACTCCAGAAGATAGTCCACGAGATAATTACTGAAGGTTTGGCTCTAGACGAACAATTCAAAGTTGTTATTATTATTTATAAACTGCCCCCCTTGTGGAAGGACTTTAAGAACACTTTGATGCATAAGACCAAGGAGTTCTCCTTAGAGAGTCTTATAACCCAGCTAAGGATCGAGGAGAAAGCCCAGAAGCAGGACCACAGGGAGGAGGTGAACGCAGTATCTAGGAAACCTACCTCTGTCGTGGTGAAACCTGACAAAAACCTAAGGGGACAAAGAAGAAAGGTCAGAACCGTGGCTCCAGCAACCAGAACCAACAGAAAAAATAGAAGCCCCCTTCAAGAGAAACGGTACCGTTCCTCTGCTTTAATTGTAATAAACCTGAGCACATGGCTAGGAACTGTAGGAACAGGCATCGTCTTGCTGGTTAGGCGAACCTGGTAGAAGAACTGTTAAGTCGTGATGATCACAAAAGTAAATGTGATCGGTGGTTGTGAAGGATGGTGGATAGACACTGGCACGACGCACCATGTTTGTCATGACCTTGGTCTATTTAAAACTTATACTGAAACTAAGGATAATAATATTCTGTTGGGAGATCACCACTCCACAAAAGTTGCTGAAACTGAGGTTTACCTCTAGGAAGACCCTTACGTTGAAGGACATCTACACACTCTGGAGATACGAAAGAATTTGGTTTCGGGCTATCTTCTAAAGAAATTCGAGTTTACTTAAACTATATGGGCAGACATATATACCCTTACCAAAAATAATGTATTTGTAGGGAAAGGGTATGCAACTGAGGGAATGTTCAAATTAAATCTAGACCTTAATAAAATGAAATCTTCTGTGTATATGCTGTGTTCTATGAATATTTGGCATGCTAGACTTTGTCATGTGAATAAGAATTTAATTAGTAACATGATTAGGTTGGAAATGATACCTAAGTTATCCACGAATGATTTTGATAAATGCGAGTATCGTAGTCAGGCTAAAATTACTAAAACTCCGCATAAATCTGTACTTAGGAATTCTAAGCCTTTAGATTTGATTCATTCTAATGTCTGTGAATTTGATGGCATATTGACTAGGAACAATAAAAGATATTTCATTACTTTTATTGATGACTACTCTGATTTTACTTTTGTATACCTGCTGAAAAACAAAAGTGATGCTTTTGATGCCTTCAAACTTTTTGTTTCTGAAATAGAGAATCTGTTTAATAGAAAAATTAAAAGACTTTGTAGTGATAAGGGAACCGAATACGACTCGGATAGTTTTAATGAATTCTTTAAATCACATGGAATAATACACAAAAAGACCCACCTTATTCTCCTGAAATGAACGGAAAAGCCGAAAGGAAAAATATAACTTTAGCTGAGCTAGTAGTTGCTATTTAACTTAGTTCAGGAGTTGCGTCTTATTGGTGGGGTGAAATCATCCTTATCGTGTGTTATGTCCTAAATAGAATCCTAAAGTCTAAAAATAAAACTTCACCTTACGAAATTCTCAAGAATAAGAAACCAAACTTGTCCTATTTTAGAACATGGGGTTGTCTAGCCTTTATAAGGATTCTTGACCCAAAAAAGAGAAAGTTGGCTAGTAGAGCTTACGAGTGTGTCTTAAATAGTAAAGCCTAAAGGTTCTATGATTTAGTAAACCAAGTGATTATTGAGTCAAATGATGCCGACTTCTTTGAAGACAGGTTTTCTTTTAAATCAAGGAATAGTGGGAGCTCTGGTTCAAGTGGTACAACCCTAGGTAGAAATCCTAACCCTAGAGAGGAAACTGACCCAGAACCTAGAAGAAGCAAAAGAGCTAAAACCGCCAAATATTTCGGAAATAACTTCCTGACCTACAATGTAGAAGAAGACCCTAAAGATCTAAGAGTTGCCCTATCCTCAGTAGATGTCAACCTCTGGCAAGAAGCCATAAATGATGAGATGGACTCACTTGAGTCAAATAGGACTTGGCATTTAGTAGATCTACCCCCAGGATGTAAGGCAATAGGATGCAAATGGATCTTAAAGAGGAAACTTAGACCTGATGGGACTGTCGAAAAATTTAAAGCCAGGTTAGTAGCAAAGGACTTTAGACAGAGAGAAAATGTAGATTTCTTTGACACCTTCTCCCCTGTCACTAGAATTACCTCTATCCATGTCCTGTTCTCTCTCATTGCCCTTTATAACCTTGTAGTACATCAGATGAATGTAAAAATCGTTTTCCTAAATGGTGAACTTGAAGAAGAGATTTACATGGAACAATCTAAGGGTTTTGTTGTCCATGGTCAAGAAAATAAGGTGTGTAAATTAGACAAATCTCTCTATGGACTAAAACAAGCTCCTAAGCAATGACATGAAAAATTTGACAACCTTATCCTATCTAAAGGTTTCAAGGTCAATGAAAGTGACAAATGCATCTACCATAAGTTTGATAATAATCTCTGCACTATCTTGTGTCTAGATCTTTGGGTTGAACTTGCACGTCATAAATGATGTAAAATCAAAATTAAGTGCGAACTTCGACATGAAAGACTTAGGAAAAGTTAGTGTAATCTTAGGCATAAAAGTAAATAGGTCTGAAAAGGGAATTTATTTGGATCAATCTCACTATATAGAAAAGATTCTAAAGAAATATAATTACTTTGAGTGTAAACCAGCCTGTACTCCTTATGACCCTAGTGTCAAGTTGTTCAAGAACACTGGTAACAGTGTTAATCAATCTAAGTATGCGAGCATCATAGGCAGTCTTAGATACGTTGTCGACTACATTAGGCCTAACATAGCTTATCTGTAGGACTACTTTGCAGGTTTACAAGCAGACCTAGTAAAGAGCATTGGAATTCTATAGAAAGGGTCATGAGATACTTAAAGAAAACCCAAAACCTAAGATTACATTATCAAAAGTTTCCCGCTGTCCTGGAAAGGTTCAACGATACTGATTGGAACTTTCTTTTGGATGATTCAAAGGCTACAAGTGGCTATATCTTTAATATAGCTGACGGGGCTGTCTCTTGGAAGTCTAAGAAACATACTATTTTAGCCCAATCTACGTGGAGTCAGAAGTGATAGCACTAGCAACAGCTAGTGAAGAAGCAGGCTGGCTTAGAAGTTTGCTATCAGAGATTCCCTTATGGAAAAAGTCGTTACCAACCATATTGATCCATTGTGATAGTACTGCAGTAATCGCAAAAGTTCAGAACCATTACTACAACGAAAAGAGACGTCAAATTCATCGTAAGCACAGTACCATTAGAGAGTTTCTCACTACTGGTGCAGTTAGAGTGGATCACATATGGACTGATGAAAATTTGACAGTTCCTTTGACGAAAGGATTGGCCAGAGAAAAGGTTTTCAGAACCTCAGAAAGGATGAGACTCATGTCTATCGAAAAATGAATCATAGTGAGAAAAACCCAACCTGTAGACTGGAGATCCCAAGAAACAGGTTCAACGGGTAATAACTAATCACAAGTGATATATAGTGAATCATGCTAAACCAAACACAAAGTTCCATCCTATGACTTAAAGTCTGAGTATGATATCCTGAAGCATAAGAAAGGTTGAACTCAGTTCTTAATGAGATATATACTTGATGACAAGTGGGGTACCCAGCTATAGAAGTACCCTTGATAGACTCACTTGTGTGAATGTGGAAGTGAGGGCCGCTTCTTATGGAGTTTTTAGGAAAACTCTCTAGAGTATTCACTAAACCGGGATTCACGTGCTAGGCCTTAAAAGCACGGGCTTTCGTACTACACTCTAGTAAGACTCTGTGTGAGATGTTGTTAGAGATAGAGTTCAAAACAAATGGTTACTCTAATATATTCTAACTCATCTACACTATGTAAAGGTTCAAGTCGTAAGACACCTTTGCTTATGCGCAGTGTTTTATAGACTAAAACTACTCGATGAAAATCTTTCCTCTCTTCTCGTTTTATTTGAATTTTCAAGTGGGGGATTGTTGGGTGCAAATTTATATTTAGAACGGTCCATTGATTATATTTAAAACGGTCCATTGATTATTTTTAAAATGGTCCATTAATTAATTTTAAACGATCCGTTGATTAATTTTTAAAACGGTTTGTCGATTAATTTTAAAACAGTCTGTTTCGATGCTGAAGGCCTATAAAAGGTGAGGCCTTCAGCAGTTCGAAATACACAGAATTCATTTTCGAAATTCCCACTTCATTTTTCTCTCCTTTTCCATTTTAGCTTTTCGAGCAGTGAGTTTAGAAAGGGTGTACATTCCAAACAGTAACGATGCATTTTCGATTGATTTTCATTTAGATATTTTATCCTGGGGACGATGTGACAATTTTCAGACCTGCTTGCACACTTGGGCCGAGCCACGAAACGTCTTAAAGAGAGCGAGCTCTGCGACTCAGTCTATAACAAGTTTCTGTTTTGCAGGTTTTGCTCTTTGCTTGACCGTCGTGCCTTGACGGTTTACAGTTCATCGTTCTGAGGGCCCTGCCATTTCCAACACTTACCCATTCTAGGATGATGAGGAGTGCAAGTTTTGTTTTTAGAGTAAGCACTTATTTAATGGTTTCTATAAGTGGTTCAATATTTATTTATGAAAAAGTATATATGATGTTCTTTATAGGAACCACCTATGTGAGTGTGAAGGGCCGCCTCTATAAGAATTTTAAGGCAAATTCTCTAAAACACTCATGAGACTAGACAATGTTTAAAGTCAAAATGAACACAATTACGAGAATTGATTTTGTTAGAATGAGAAATTGTATGACTTTCATTGTCTTAATTTGGTCTAGGACGGTTGACAGTTTAATGCATCAAGTTCACTGATTAACCACGTAAACTCAGTTGATGTTTATTAGGCAAAATTCTAAGTTTTTACTACTTAACCTAATGTAGATTTTTCATTGAAAAATATCGAACGTTTTCTTTTATCTCCTATCTTAAATTGTCAACTTACTATTTATAAGAGGCATTGTTGAAATAAATGGTACATGACCATTCGTGTAAAGTTGCATTGTTTCATGAATGAATATGTATTTTCTAATTAACCAATTACATAAAGAAGAGACATGACTATTCGAATGACCAAAAATAATCTATAGATGTGTCTTTTCTTCAAATTGTATTTAAGAGCTTTTTCATAAACACTTTTTTCTCATGAAACTTTCTCCCTTTTTATAAAGTTTTTGAAGTTTGGTTTATTTCCATAAAGTATAAGTCCTAAAATTTTGTGGACAAAGTATTGCTTCCATAAGAAAGATAATATGTTCTATCATGAGAGACAATTACTCATGAACCTCAAGTATTAGAGTGAGTAAAATTGTCTTAATGAGACAATGTGAAATCGTTGAGCTCAGATTCTCTCTGATATGTAAAATTATGTATTTTTTTTTTTTTTTTTTTGATAATAGTATCATACAACAAGATATCTATATAAATAACTAGGTGTCAGTACACAACATAATAACAAACTATCTAACAACACCTAATTTATGTTTGTTTAAAATTTTAAACTTTTATGTTCATTCTATTTTTATTTTAAATTTGTCAACATTTCTATTCCAATTTTAAAACTTTAAAATAATTATTTTGATTATCGTCATTAGTTTGTATGATTTTAAATGTGTGTATTCACATGCAAACATGATATGATTATGAGCATTAGCACTACACAAGTTAACTAATATATTTTTCAATTAAAATAACTTAAATAAACATTTTTGAAATCTATGGACCAACATTATGTTTAAAAAAAAATGGTATTATTTATTGAATTTGAGTTATTTCATGGACCAAAAAATTTAAAATCAAACATACATAGAATTCTAATTTATAGGCCACGATCTCTTACAAAATTTGAATCGATATTTTATGAATGTAAATGGGTGCCTACAAAAATATATTACAACTTGACTTTATTCATTTTACTTTACAAAGTCAATCACCAAATAAATAAGCGCAAATATATATATATATATTTATATATATATAATATATATAATAATATATATATATGAATCAATATGTATGGAAGTCAACTATGGATGAAATGAAATATTGAGATTCATAGTACTATGTACTTAATAAACATATCCCTCCCTATAGTCTTGCTATAATTTATTCATATTGGAAGAGGTGATGAGTGCTAATAATTTCACACTCTTTCCATTGAGGGTCCCACATTTAGAAAAATCGAGTACTCACAATTTTTATAAGATAGATGAACTACTATAATCATTATCAATTGATTTAAAGATGAAACCGCATGTTATTTAACATTCCTCATACAATTTTAAATTTGATTCAATAAAAATGAAAATATATGCTTGGTAAGAAGGAGGTACAATTTAACTAGACATTTTAGCTAACCATGCTAGATTTTTGTACACATGTTAGGAAGTCTATTTTCTTTTAGTTTAACAAGAACATGTGGGAGTCTAACAATCAATATTAGAAATGACAATAAGTGTTTTACTTTTTTTTTAAAATATAACTGAGGGTAAGAAGATTCAAACTACAGATTTCATGGTACTAACATACTCCTATATCGATTTAGCTATGTTTAGTTTGATAGTATTTTATTTATTTAACTATGCCGAAATTGACAACACACGAGTAAGAAGTCAAGCTTATGTCCAATATATAACTTTGTTTATCTAATATTATAATTTATAGGTCTTATATATGTAAAAAGTGTCTTAACTACTAAACATGTTATACTTAGTATCTTCAAAAAAAAAATTTCTAGGTTCTTGATGCATACACCTTTTCTATCTTTCTTTTGTTTTTGGTTTAAATCCTATTTTGGTTCTTAAACTTTGAATCTTGTTCTATTTTCATCTCTAAACTTTAAAAAATGTTTATTTTGGTCACTGCTATTGAAATTTTATTAACTCTTAAGTATGACAGTGAGATGACTTGTATTTTTTAGATGACTAGACTACAAGTAAGTTAGTCATGCTAAAAAAAATTCAGGATTTCAAATTTCAACTAGGTGGTAAAGCAATTTTCTATATGAAATTTCAAGTCATTTTACATTCAAGATTCTTCCTGTACACTGTTTAGGTGTCATACTCTCTCCCAGATTACCCACCTAATCCAGAAAGAGGTGTGAAGATGCTAAACATCACCTCCCCTAATGACATTTAGCATCCAACTAACCAACTCAACCTATGCCTAAACTTGAACAGTTACACAATAATCATCCAATACATTAAAATTCCCATTCGATGTGTTCTATATCATGATTATCAAGCACATCTCATAGCTTTCCATCTCCTGTTATATGCAAACATCAACAAAGTTTAAGTACTACAAGAACACCTTTTAAATTGTAGAACTACAACTACTTTGTCCCACCCTCCCAAAACTCATTACATGTGGTTCTTGGTATGCAACTTATTCACAAAAATACTTTTAAACATATAGACCTAAGACATATCAGGAGTCCCTCGTTGCGTGACAGTAAACAACTCAACTTGGATCTGAAACTTTATCGCTNAAAATACTTTTAAACATATAGACCTAAGACATATCAGGAGTCCCTCGTTGCGTGACAGTAAACAACTCAACTTGGATCTGAAACTTTATCGCTACCTGTGGGGAAGGGGAACAAAAAACACTGAAAACATGAGCCAACGCCAAGTGAGTGGTAATTTAATATAAACATAAAGTTTCTCTTTCTAAATCATCAATAGAGTAAGTCAAATTATTCAGTAAATAATTGGCAAAATATAAGAAATATAGCAACATCTCAAACACATGCTATTAAAATAGTGGCATGGTCAAATCTCATAGAAAACACATTATAAAGCATCGGACGTTATTAGAAACCACACCAACTTTGTACCCAAATACTTGTTTACAATGGAGAGTTACTCTGGACAAAGAATGCCCATCGCGGTGTAAACCCAAATCACAAAGTCATACGTTCATGCAGAGTTACCTCCAAGGCTAGACATAGATCCTCAACATAGGTCAGGTTACTCTGGACTCCCTGGTATACCCTGGCCACATTTGACCTCAATAGTCCCCTATTAGCCTGGGTGGTGCTATAGGTGTAGGTTCCTCTCGACTTCTCAGTATACTCTGGCCAACTTTGATCTCGGTATCCCCCTGATCGCCTAAGCAGTACTACTGAAACACATTCAAGTAGCACGAGAAAATAACCATCTCTTGGGTACAAGAATTAGTAGTTTGAAACCACTTTCACAAACATTCAGCATTTTTAAGTCCACCATCAAGAGGTTTTCGTATAAAACCATACAAATCACAATTATGTAAAATCGGGTTCCAAACTACATTTTCATAAGTCCATCTCATATTAAACCAATGAGAGTTCAAGAATCATGATTTAAGCATTTTTTAAATACTAGTCAATTAAACAGATCATTCCATCGTATTTCATAAATCATAGCATACTATCATAGATAAATACTTTTTATATGAAAACATTCAAAAGTAAACCACTCACAATCTCTGCCACGAGCTCCTCAGGTGATAAGCTTTTCCAACCTCAATTTGACCTGAAATAAAGTCTTGATGTTACTTGATACTCACAAGAGGTCAAATCAATCATAAACAACCCTTAGTGCTTCAATGTGATCAATTGAACTCATTTTAGCAGCTAAACACTCACATTTTGCTCCTTAGGTCCACTTTTTCTCAAATTATCCAAAATGGCCCAAATATCATTTAAAATCTAAAATTACTCATTTTATGGTCAAAATATCAAAAAAATTCTAATTGGGCTAAAAAAAATGCTCACCAATACCTAAAATGGCTCAAAACTAGTCAATGACATCAAAATGGGGCATAGGCATGCAAGGTGGGCGTGCTGAGTGTCACAATCGCTCTTTCGGAAGCTTTTCTTAGCGATTGTGCGGCACTTGTTCCCGCTCACGAACAAGTCAACCAACTCGAATACGGACTGCCAGTGGCACACCAAATGGCTCTCGCAACTTCCACCCTCATTTTAGGGAAAACGGTTTTAGAAAACGGGTTTGGAAAAAAGGTTTTCGTAAGCAGTTTTTGTGAGTGTGAATAAAGAAAGAAAGATTGTAGTAGGCTAGAAAGCAATAAGCAACAACAACAGCTTTATAGAGTACTACTCCGGGTATGGGGAAGTGATGATTAGTCTTATCCCCATATAGTGCATTCTGAACAAAAAGCCAACTGGCACCCTTGCATATGCAAAAGGGCGAGTGGTCACTTACTATGAAAATGTAAAGAAAGCAAGCTAACAAAGCTAATACAATACATGATATGAAAGTATGCTAGAAAGGGGTTGGATCGGCCATGCAGCCATGGGCAATAGGCCCTGGACAAGCATGATCGTGACATTCTCCCCCACTTAATTGGTTGACGTCCCCGTCAACCGACCTTGTTCAAAATCTGCGATGGCTGGAGCTGCATTCTTCAAATCTTCGGCCCGCTCCCAACTGATCTCTTCGTTGGGGAGATTCTTCCATTTCACTAAGAACTCTGTCAGTTCTCGTCTGGGTCTTCCAATACGGCGCATACGTTTATTCAGGATTTGTGCAACTTCTTTCTCAGCAGAATTCTTCATCGTGACCGGTGAGCGCCTTAGCATGTTTCGTTGTTCATCCTTGGGATCGGGATGATAGGGCTTCAGGATACTCACATGGATGACAGGATGAATCTTCATCCATGAGGGTAACTGAACCTTATATGAGGTTCTCCCAACCTTCTCAATTACCTCTACTGAACCTTCATATTTCCTTATTAGTCGTTGGTCTCTCTAGCCTCGGAAACGAAACTGTTCCGGTTGTAGCTTGATCAGGACCTTGTCCCCAGCTTGAAACTCGAGGGCCCTCCGCTTCTTATCAGCCCACTTCTTCATCCTTCTTGATGTTCTTTCTAGGTAGGCTCGAGCTATCTCAGAGGTTTTGCTCCACTCTTTAGTGAAGTTATGTGCCTGAGGACTTCTGCTTGCATAAGGGTGGTCCACCAAGTGTGGCATGAGTGGCTGTCTCCCGCACACCACTTCGAAGGGCATTTTTTCGGTCGTGGAACTCTGCTGGCTATTAAAGCTGAACTGAGCCACATCTAACAACTGGACCCAGTTCTTCTGCCTAGCGTCAATAAAGTGACGTAGATATTCCTCAAGCATACTGTTGAAGCGTTCTGTCTGGCCGTCAGTTTGGGGATGATAGCTAGAGGAGATATTTAGTGTTGACCCCAATATTTTGAACAATTCTGTTCAAAATGTCCTAGTGAATCTTCCGTCCCGATCGCTAACAATGCTCGCGGGGATGCCCCATAATTTCACGATGTGTTTGAAGAACAGCTGGGCAGTCATCACGGTTGTGCACATCTTCGGCGTTGAGATGAAAGTGGTATATTTTGAGACTCGGTCGATGATAACAAGGATCGATTCGAACTATCCCACCTTGGGCAAATGGGTGATGAAGTCGAGAGACACGCTCTCCCATGGTCTAGAGGGCACAGGTAGGGGTTCCAGCAGAC
>NC_052349.1:56973787-57041053 GCF_009727055.1 Benincasa hispida
TTCAAGCGGTAGAGAAACCAAGCCCATCTGGGGGAGCAATGGCGCGTAAGCAGAATTAAATCCCAGAACCGAAACCCTTCTATGGGTGCGGGAAGCAAAAGCCCTTGAAAAACTTTATCTTCGACCTTGGAGCAATACTTCAAGGCGCGAACACGGTGACCTGAAGAGTCAAAAGTCACACTAGCAACGAGCATATGGCTAAGATGCAAAACTATGGTGGAGATCACGATTACAGATAATATAGGAAGGACGATATGTACTATTGATACTTGGGATAGATTAAAACAAAGAACTTCGCTCGTGTTCTTCCCTGAAAATGTTGAGATCTTGGCTCGACAAAAACTCCGAGAGCTGAAGTAATAGTAACATCAAGGACTACGTAAAAAGGTTTGCAGACTCATGTTGGACATACGAAGATATGTCCAAGAAAAAACAAGGTCTTTTGCGTTTGTCGAAGGGCTGAAACTGTGGGCGAAATCAAAATTATATGAACAAGAGAGTACAGGTCTCCCCTCTGCCTATGCGGCAGCTGAAGCCATATACACCTTAGCACTGACTCGCAAGATTGAGGAAGCAGTCAACTTCCTTCAAATGGGGGAAACCAGAAAATAGTTCGTTCCAGTCCTCCCAGCACCTGGGGGAGAGACAAGAACACAGGGGGGACCGTAAACCATCCCAACCGAGATCAGAAACAACTAGGCAGGGGCGCGCCGCAACAGCATAACAATTACAATCGCCTCTAGCTTGTTTTCAATGTAGAGGCCACACAAGGCGAGCGAAGTACCCAAAATCGGACGCGTTCAATGCTTTTCAGCCACATTAGCTCTCTAGACTCCGAAGACAAGACTGAACTGGAGGAGACAGTGTAAATCGACTGCCAGTTGCGAAAAATTGAGAATGTGATCCAGCGGCGATGGGCGGCTCACTTTTGGCAAAGGTTCTTTTACTGCGCTTCAGAAGGGAAAATGCGAAAGGCAGATGGAAGCCACTAGAGAGCAAGAAGAACTACATGTATGTGGACGCTTGGGTTAACACAAGATCGCCAAGAGCATTATGGTCGACTCTGGCCACCATTGAACTTCATGACTGAAACGAGCCCACCACCTAAAACTTGAACCTTGGGGAAGAGATGCAAGGAAGATGAAAGCTAGAATTTATGCAGCCTTACCGATTTATATGGTGAGATTCACCCTTGCACTCACATCCGCTATCTCGGCTCTGACGACGTCAAGGGCCGACCGAAAGTCTTCAGACAAATCGGTTACCATTTGAAGTATTGCTTTTTGGGAGCCGTCCAACTCTTCGACACGCTCCTCTATGTGGGCAACAGAGCCCGATGAGCTATCACCACGTTCAAAGCTACCGGACCGTGCTGTTTTGGTCTCGATGGTCTCTACCCTCATCATCAATTCTCTGACGGGAATCCGTCTAGGTGGCCCACTACCGCATCAATTCTATCGGCTTTCTCAGCAACTTCTTGTAGCCGAGTCTCTAGGAAACAGATATTATCCGGGACCTCTCTCAGGTAGAGTATTTGCTCTTCCATCTCTACCAACCTATCCACATGGGACTTGTTCAGGTTCTTTGTCGCCGATATGATCACTGATCTTTCCCTCTGTGAGCCGACTTGGCTCTGATACCAACTGTCACAATCACTCTTTCGGAAGCTTCTCTTAGCGATTGTGCGGCACTTTTTCCCGCTCACAAACAAGTCAGCCAACTCGAATACTGACTGTTGGTGGCACACCAAATGCCTCTCGCAACCTCCACCCCCGTTTTAGGGAAAACGGGTTTGGAGAAAAGGTTTTCGTAAGCAGTTTTTGTGAATGTGAATACAGAAAGAAAGATTGTAGTAGGCTAGAAAGCAATAAGCAACAACAATAGCTTTATAGAGTATTACTCAAGGTATGGGGAACTGATGATTAGTCTTATCTCCATATAGTGCATTCTGAACAAAAAGCCAACTGGCACACTTGCATATGCAAAAGGGCGAGTGGTTACTTACAATGAAAATGTAAAGAAAGCAAGCTAACTAAGCTAATACATGATATGAAAGTATGCTAAAAGGGGTTGGATCGGGCATGCAGCCATGGGCAACAGGCCCTGGACAAGCATGACCGTGACACTGAGCATGCAAGGTGAAGGAAATTTTCAGAAAAAATCCTTTGAGCAGAAGTAAAGATTGTCCCAAATTTCATTTTTATTGAATATAAAGTTTTGCAGTAAAATAACAAGAAGATATGCATTTACATGATTGTAGCACTGTCTCTTATACACATCTAGATGTGTATAAGAGACAATATACATACTATATGTTATATCAAATATAACATAACCTATAGTTTTATATTGCATCAAATACAACATAAGCTATAGATTTTATTTTTCTCTCAACAATACATGGCATTTAATATAAATCACATTTATATGAATCTCATCCATATAATTGATATTTGAATCATATCCAAATATTTAGTTCATCTCAATATAAATATATTTATATTTAATTATATGAATCTCATTCATATAATTGGTATTTGAATCATATTCAAATTCCTCTCATATTATTTTAAATATAATGTATCAAATACATTATATTAATTATATCACATATATAATCAATTTAATTAATTATATCATATATAATGAATTCACTCAATTAATTTGAACACTTCAAATTAATCCTTAATTAAATCCCTGTTGAGCTACAAAGAGAACCTTATAGACCTGTAGATTGAAGCTCCAACAGTACTCGGATAATTAATTAAATTCTTTAATTAAATTATCCAACATCCGTTAACTGCCAATCACTCCACTAAAGACCGATAACTGCACTCTTCACACTACAGATAAATTTATGTGTCCATTGGATATAACTAATCAACCGTGCGATGGTCCTTCACAAATTGCTCATAAGTACAACTGGGCCAAAATACCGTTTTGCCCATGTACTTACATCTAACTCCTTAAGTACCATTGATTCTTCTAATAAACAATAATTCATAGTCCAACTATGATCAAGTCTCTCTCGGGCCAGGAGAGGGTGTGACCACTATGTTCAAGACCTGGAATCAGCCCTTAAGGGAACAATTTATTTACTTACCCCTGCATTAGAAAAGGAGTGAATGTCGTCTTGTGTAGCTATATTCCCAACTCCCTATCTAGATGAACCCCTAAAATGGTAGGCTTGTTGAGTTGGCAATCTGGCCACTCTCACCCATATAAATCAAAGGATCACCTTCATGAGCAGAAGCTCACAACTCACTCAGGATTCAAGTCATGTCATCTATGGTCATCCTAGTGAAATGTAAATCTCTATTATTAATGGCATTGTCTAAAGAAACTAATAATTTCGTGGTCCGGTCTTATATAAACTCTTTGTATAGGATACCCTCGCTCACATGTCTCCACATGAATGATCAAGATCAGATTATTTGTAGCACTTTACAACACTTGTAACACCTACAAACCAGGTCGTATCCATATTGTCACTAGGATAAGGTACCGCCTTATCCATCTACTACAAACTGTTTAGGTTATTATTTAAACAAGATCCACTTGTATGTCTCTACATACTTGTTTAAATTATATGAAATAACCTTGGATCTTAGTTTATTGGATTGAGTATATGCTTATAAAATAACACTTATTTTATTAACAACAATATGTTTATACAAAGTTTACCAACTAGAGATTACAAAGAGATTTAGAACACCATTCCTAACACAAGGTGGGCAGCAGGGGCGCTGATGGGCATGCACGATGGGTGGCACTGTTATTGCCCTGTTCGGGGAAACCCTGACTTCATTCTAATTAATTTTTAACCCAACTTAAAGCAAATATTTGCACATACTTCCTTCATAAAATATATTTAAAAAAACCTTTAAACTAACTAACCTCAAAATTGCAGCTCTTAACTCGTCTCCTACAGCTCAAAATCTCTCCTGGAGTACACCTTACTCAGATTTTCCAATTTTACGGACAACCTTCACTATCTTCATGATTTCTCCACTTTTTGGACTTCAAATCACTTTGGAAACCCCAAGCTAAACTCTTAACTCAATAAGCTTTAATTTCATTAAAAAAAAATGGTATATTTTACACAAATGGTTTGGGAGAACTATTGTCTTCTTTAGACCCCAATTTTCTGGGTGAAGTTGCTCCCTTTTTCCTCCAATCAAAACCATCCAACCAGTTGCTTGCTTGACTTACTACGTGGATTTTACTCATTTTTTCTTATCCTTTACAACCTTGGATGACTTATCAAGTTAAATTCATTTTAAATTTTAGGAATTTAATCCAAAAATGATTTTTCAAACCAAACAAGTCCAACACCTCTCTCGGCCAACTTATATGTCCTACAAGATTTTGTTCTTTCTTTTCTTGTAACACTTAGCCAATCACAACTTATATTCATTAGTCAAGTGCCCAATCATGATAAATTACTCCAACAATAACAAATATTAATAAGTTTCTAAAAGAACTTGCATTTGTTAAGTAATTTCTAACTTTTAATTTCAACACTTAGCATCAAAACTTTCTTAGGTCATACAATCCAAGTTATTCATTTAGGTACATTCTAAGCTCACTTATTTAGATTAATCCAGTTTTCTGAGTGTAGTTACTCACTTTTTCCTCCAATCAAAACCATCCAATCAGCTGCTTGTTTGACCTACTACGTGGCTTTTACTCATTTTTCCTTATCCTTTGTAGCCCTAGATGACTTATCAAGTTAAATTAATTTTATATTTTAGGAAATTAATCCAAAAATTATTTTTCAAGCCAAACAAGTCCAACACCCCTATTGGCCAACTTGTTTTTCCTACAAAATTTTGTTCTTTCTTTTCTTGTAATACTTAACCAATCACAATGCATATTCATTAGTCAAGTGCCCAATCATGATAAATTATTCCAACAATAACAAATATTAATAAGTTTCTAAAAGAACTTGCATTTGTTAAGTAGTTTTCAACTTTAATTTCAATATTTAGCATCAAAACTTTCTTAGGTCATACAATCAAATTTATTCATTTAGGTACATTCTAAGCTCACTTATTTAGGTTAATTCTAAATATAAATAAGAGGAAAAAGAACAAGGGCTTACAAGTCACTACCCCTTTTTGTGAATTTTGTCCTCAAAATTCAACTAGAAGTCATCAAGAGAATAATTAAGGATATTTGGCTCTCATTTGTTGTTAGCTTTCCTAGGTTGTTTCTTCCACCGAATGATTTCTCCACAACACTTTGATTATAAGAATCGTCTTGTTTCTCAACACTTGTTCTTTCCTGTCTAAGATCTATACAGATTTTTCCTCATGGGATAGATTTTCATTAATTCGTAGTGGTTGTAATTCTAGAACATGTGACAGGTCTGAAATATATTTACGTAACATCGATACATGGAACACTTCATGTATCCTGGAAAGCTCCATTGGCAATGTCAAACGGTAGGCTGATGGTCCTATGCCTTCTAGAATTTCATACGATTCTATATATCTCGGACTTAGTTTTCCTTTCTTAAAAAATGTAGCACTCCTTTCTAAGGGAAAAGCTTTTGAAAAATTCTATCTCCCACCTCGAATTCCAGATCCCGATGGCGTTTGTCAACGTAACTTTTCTGGCGGTCTTGAGCTGTCTTAAGTTTCTCCTGATAATCGTAATAGTATCCGTAGTGATTTGCACCAATTATGGACCGAGCAACTTCTTCTTACTAACTTCATCCCAATATACTAAGGTTCTACATTTCCTCCCATAGAAAGCCTCATATGGAGTCATTTGGATATTAGAATGATAACTGTTATTATATGCAAACTTCATCAGTGGAAGATGAGAATTCTAGTTACCCTTAAACTGTAATACACAGGCTTGAAGCATGTCTTCCAAAGTTTGAATAATCCATTCTGACTGCCCATCGGTCTGTGAATGAAAGATTGTGCTAAACTTAAGTTTAGTACCAAGAGCCTGTTGTAAGCTTGGCCAGAACTTCGGCGTAAATCTCGAATCTCGATCAGAGACAATCGACACTGGTGCTCCACAGTGACTTACAACCTCTACTACATACATTTTAGCCAAATTATCCAAGGAATAAGTGGCTTTAACTGGCAGAAATCTCGTTGTCTTAGTCAACCTATCAATTATCATGCAGATGCCATCTCCATTATGAGTGTGAGGAAGTCCAAACAGAAAATCCGTGGTAACATGTTTTCACTTCCATGTTACCACTTTCATTCTAGCACTGGGAGTTGATTTAAGAGCCTAATTATTTTCTGCTTGATAGGTTTAACTTGCTAGCAAATCATGCACTTCAATACATATTCAACTATATCACGTTTCTTTCCAGGCCATCAGTAAAACTGTTTCAAAGTCCGAAACATTTTAGTGCTACTTGGATGCATTGTATTGGCTGAGTTATAGACTTCCTCTAAAATCTCTTGCTTTAAGTCTGACCTATTAGGAGCACATACACGGTTATATCTTATTACAACTCCGTCATTCCTTACATCATAGTCTCCCTGATGGCCTTGCTCCACTGTTTCTCTTATCTACTTCAAAATTTCATCATCTTTCCATGCCTCAATAATCTTGCCAATTAGATAGGCCATACCTGTAATTGTGTATTAAACCTCTTTGGTTATCTGCTGCTACCAATGCATTACAACTCTTAGTTCATACAAAAGAGATGAATTGATAGCATTCAATGAAGCTTTCGAGCATAATGCCTTTCTACTCAAAGCATCAGCTACCACATTAGCTTTGTCTGGATGATAATCAATAGTACAATCATAAACTTTAATCAACTCTAACCATCTTCTTTGCCTCGCATTTAACTCTTTCCGATCAGAGACATACTTCAAACTTTTATGATCGGTAAGTATGTGACACCTTTCCCCATACAAATAATGTTGCAAAATCTTTAGTGCCAACACTACTGTTGCTAGCTCCAAGTCATGTGTTGGGTAGTCACACTCGTGCTTTTTCAACTGTCTGAAAACATAAGCTATCACTTTTCCCTTCTGCATAAGAACACATTGTAAACCCTAGCGAGAAGCATCACAGAAGACTTCGTACTCAACACCAAGTGTTGGAAGTGTTAGAATAGGTGTTGAAACCAATCTTCTTTTTAATTCATGAAAACTTTGTTTGCAATCATCTGCCCACACAAATTTAGCATTCTTCTTGGTCAAAGTTGTTAATGGAAGTGACAACTTTGAGAATCCCTTTACAAAGTGGTGGTAATAACCAGCTAAACTAAGAAAACTACACACCTCAGCCACTGTTTTGGGCTACTCCCACTTAAATACTGTTTTTATTTTCTATGGATCCACTGAAACAACTTTAGTAGAAATCACATGTCCAAGGAACATCACTTTCTCGAGCCAAAACTCGCATTTGTTGAACTTTGTATACAATTTCTTGTCTCGCAATGTCTGCAACACTATTCTCAAATGATCAGCATCTTCCTTCTTATTCTTAAAGTATATCAGTAAATCATCAATATACACAATTACAAAGTAATCTAGGAAAGGATAAAATATCCTATTCATCGCAGGTGCATTACTTAACCTAAACGATATTACTAAGAACTCATAATGCCCATACCACTTCCTGAATGCTGTCTTTGGAATATCTTATTGCTTAATTTTCAACTGATGGTACCCTGATTGCAAATAAATCTTAGAAACACCGGGGCATCCTTTAGTTGGTTAAATAAGTCATCAATGCGTGGAAAAGGATACTTATTACATATTGTTGCCTTATTTAACTATCGATAATAAATACATAATCTTAGTGTACTATCCTTTTTCTTCACAAATAATATTGGAGCACCCCATGGAGAAATATTGGGTTTGATGTAACCTTTATCCACTAGTTCTTGCAGCTGAGTTTTCAACTCTTTCACTTCCGTCAGTGCCATTCTATACGGTGCTTGAGAGATCGGAGCTATTTTGCTAAATTAATGACAAACTCTATTTCTCTATTAGGTGGTAATCCTGACAGATCATCTAGAAAAAAATTTGGGAATTCCTACACCACTGGTATATCTTCTAATCTCAACTTCTTATCAACCTATTTATCAATCACGTGAGCTAGATAAGTAGTACAACCCTTCCTTAACATCTTACCTACTTTTAAAACAGAGATCACACATGCAGGTAGAATTCGTCTGTTGCCTTTAAAATTCACTTCGGCTTTTCTTGGATGTTTAAACACTACCTCCTTTCGATGACAATCTAAAGAGGTATGATGTTTTGACAAGAAATCCATCCCTAAAATTATATCAAATTCCTTAATAACTAGGGGTATTAGGTCAGCAGACAATTCACTTCCATCAACACGCATTATACATTCTCTATATACATTTCTAGCCACAAATATTTCACCCAATGGCATACTAATTAGTAATTCTTCTGGAAGATAGGCTAACTCTCTATTAACACCCATAGAAAATACATCTGACACAGAAGAATGCGTAACACTAGGATTAATAAAAAAAACAATTAACGTACTAGTCACGACATTGGGTGTTTCATCAGCTTCCTATTGGGTTATTACAAAATTCTTCCCCTGAGCATGGGGATGACCCACTGGTGCCTTCTGCTTAACACCACTCGAACCCTCGCCTTTAGAAGCTGTTGGCATAGTTGGCTGATCAATTGTCTAAGAAGTAGTTCTTTGAATAGTACTGCCCTCTTGCAGTAACCTAGAACAATTTCTGTAGAAATGTCCAGGTTGTCTATAATTGAAGCATACATCATTCTTCCCAATGCATGGACCTCAGTGACCTCTGCCACATTCTGCATAAATAGGTCTCATCTCAACACCTACAGAAGCACGGTTGGTTGATCTAACCTATAAACCTACTATGGACTTATATGGTCGTCTTGAACTGCTAACATACTGAAATCTTCATCCTCTGTCGGATTTAAAATTGGAAGAATCACTATATCTTGGTTTAAAGCTTCCTTTGTTTGAAACTCTTGGAGTAAACCTCCTACTGAATCTGCCATGTTGTTGGCTCAAGGAGGTAGTTGCACGAGCATTCCTTGTAGCTTCTCACTCTATCCTCTTCTCAGATATACTCCTCTCAACTCTCATTGTCATTTCAACTAATTGAGCAAAGTCATTCCATTCAATACTTGCAGTATCTGGTGTACGAATATCTTCTCTCAAGCCATCTTCAAACTTTGTGCATCTGTCCCTGTCGTCCTCAATTGCTGAAATAGCATATTTGGATAATTTTGTATATTTGTACTCATATTCTACCACCGACATCATTCCCTGTACTAACTTCAAAAATTGATTCCGTTTAGTTTTGTATATGTGTACTCATATTCTGCCACCGACATCATTCCTTGTACTAACTTCAAAAATTGATTTCGTTTCATATCGCAAAATGACCTTGGATAGAACTTGTCACAGAAGAATCTTCTAAATTCCTCCCAGTTGATTTGTTTATCTCCGTGGCATAATTGAGTCATATGCCACCAATCATCTGCCGCCCTTTGAAGTAAGAAAGTGGCAAGACCTACCTTTTTATCATTTGGCATCTCACCACACCAAGGCACTTTTCTACCATTTTCATCAATTTCTCAGCATTTGTAGGATCAACTGTCCCTGAAAATGTTGTGGCACCCAAGGCCTTCAAACGTTCTACCCTAAAATTCTTCTCGGGATTATCTTGCACGACCCTCACACTGACTGCAAGTTCCTGAGAAAATCTAGCCATCATCCATTCCCCAAAATTCATCTTTACCTAGGGTTGATTAGTTCCAGATTCTGATTCCTTAGTTCCACTTATTGCACCACCTAGAGCTTTACTAGTTTCCTGCTACATGGAAGCCTAAGACATGTTGACTCTCTAATGCATAACCCTCAGGTCTCCCAAAATCATTCTCTGATGCCAAGCTGTCACACCCCCTCCCAGATTACCCACCTAATCCAAAAAGAGGTATAAAGATGCTAAACATTCCCTCCCCTAATGACATTTGGCGTCCAACTAACCAACTCAAACTATGTCTGAACCTGAACATGCACAATAATCATTCAATACATTAAATTCTCACTCTACACATTCCATATCATGATATTCGTAAGCATATCTCATGGCTTTCCATCTCCTGTTAAATGCAAAAATCAACAAAGTTTAAGTACTATAAGAACACCTTTTAAACTGTACAACTACGACTACTTTATCCCACCCTCCCAAAACTCATTAGATATGGTTTGTGGTATGCAACCTATTTACAATAAGACTTTTAAACATATAGACATAAGACATAACAGGAGTCCCTCATTGCATAGCAATAGACAACTCAACTTGGATCCGGAACTTTATCACTATCTGGGAGGAGGTATGACATTTGGCATGTTGGTTGTTAATATTTTACTTCACCTTTCTCTTGCTCAAATCATGCTAGATGCAATTTCATCCTTAAATAGATTTCATCTTTAAAGAGTTAACATAATCTTAACAGTAGGGACCAAAACAATCACTTTTCAAAAGTTCATAGACTAAAATGAACGTTTTTTAAAGTTTAAGGATTAAAATAGAACAAGATTCAAAGTTCAAGAACCAAAATAGGATTTAAACATTTTTTTTTTGTAAGCACTAGTCTCTCTTCCACTCATGATATTTCTTTATGCATATATTTTGTTTAGTTCTTTTCCTAATTGATCTAGTTTTTTTTTTTTTTCAATTTCAAAATATATGTGTGTGTAGGTTGGATATAGGTTGATTCTTATATTTGTTGAGAAGACTTGGAAGCTAAAAATTAGCAAACGTATCACTCTATAGAACTTTGATGGCAAACTTAAGTTCTAAAAAAAACAAAAAATTAGCTTTTACTAACTCAAACTTAAACTTCTCTCGCAAACATATTTTCTAAATCCTCCGCTCATAAAAGATAAGGACAAGAAAAAATTCTAGCACTAACAAAAGAACGATCATGCTCTTTTTGTTTATACTATAACTTTTCTTTTATATATAATTCTTTTAATATCGGAGTATCCATACTCTCTAAATACCCAAAAATTTTCGAAGATGGTTGGGCTAGATGACCAATGACATCAAAATGATATTTTTACATACACCGCATGACATGTGAAGCAAATCTTAATGAGTGAGTAAAGGGTTGCAATTAGATAAGAAAACATTCCCGAAATACTAGAGAAGCAGATTAAAGAGTTCCCAAAAGTGATTAAGTTGAAATAAGTTTTGCATTAAAATGGGTTTAGAAGGAGTGTGGAATTTGTTTGGAATAAAATTGGAAATTTGGGAGATGGTCATGTCGGTGGGTACAAGGGAGAATGGTGGACCAAACCCCACACAGGGTTTACAGGCTTACAGCAAGCAATGAAGAAAGCGATTGTCGAAAAAGATTCGGGAAAGAATATCTATAAATTATTTAATTTTTACATTTTTTTTTTCTAATTTATCCCTCTAATCCGAATCTCAAAGCTGTCAAATTTTCCCCTTGAATGAGAGAGGGAGGGAGAGAGAAAAAAGGGGTGCGCTAGATGCACGTTAAGATCTCCAGCGACTCTTTCTTAGTTTGAATTTCTCAGTATTTTTGCATAGTAAAGCAAGCTAAAGAGGGGGAGACTTGCAAGTCTTCTGACGTTTTCTTCTTTTTCTTTTTCGAATGATTCAAGGGTGAGGAATTGTTTAGCTTGATTCTCTTTTTGACTGGGTGCTTTTGGTGTTGCTTAGTTTTGCTTGTTAACTTCTTTTACATCTCTTATTTTGTGAGCTTTGATTTGTTCAAAGTGGCTTATTGGGTAGGCTAAAATACCCATGTATTCCTGCTCCTTTTCTTGCTATATCATCCTGTTGGCACACTTCATTTTGGTGAAAAAATGAGATAAAAGGGGGAAAGTGTTTTTTTCGGTTGTTTTCAAGATAACCCAGATGGGAATTGTTGCTCATCTTTGCCTTTTTTGGGTTCAAATGCTGGAATGTGACGAATATGGTTTATCCTGATCCACTTTTTGATCATTCTATTATTGGTATGAGAATCTTATTTCTCAGCAAAGCTTTATATTGTCTTGGTGTGGCAGTGTCTCATCTATCTCTGTGATTCATTAATTGCATCCATCTATCTTACCAAGAATACATATATCATTCGAGCATACTTCTAGTTTATAAGACCTCAATTGGCCTCCTGGTGAATGCATACACTGGAAAAATCTCTTAATTTTAAGTTTCCGATGTACCCCATTACTGTTGGAGATTATTTGAGCTTGGTCAGGGATGTTCCAATTATTACCCTAAAATAAATAATACTTTGAATGTTATGTTTCGTAGTTACTCTTCAGTCGAAGGACAAATTTGGATTGGCATGGGAAGCTGGATGGAGGTTTACAACCGTAACTGCATCTATTGATTACAGAATTACGTTGTGTTCAAGTAGGATGGGTTGTGGGTGTTCAAAACTCTCAGGGTGCTGTTGGACTTTAGATCATAACAAGCCTGTTCCTGACCTCCAGGATGTTGGTAAGTGTAAATCTACCGCTCTGGTTCGATGTGTATTTGTGACCACGGTTCAGAAAGCAATTACTACGATAGATCTTTTACTTTTGCAGAAAATGAAGGGAGTAGTGATCTTGAGATACCTGCATTTCGTGAATACACCATCGAGCAACTAAGGATAGCTACATCTGGATTTGCTGTTGAGAATATAGTTTCAGAACACGGGGAAAAGGCTCCAAATGTTGTTTATAAGGGGAAGCTCGAGAATCAAAAACGGATTGCGGTCAAACGGTTCAACAGATCAGCTTGGCCAGATGCTAGGCAATTTCTGGTAAACTTATATTTAAGAACATTCATAACAGCATGGCCAACTGTATATCTTTCACCATGATTACATGCAAAAACATGCTGTAGTCTTCATAACTTTTCTGTAAGTTGTAAATGGCATATAGATATACTAACTTATTCCGACATCAAAAGGAAAAAGGAAAATCCAAAGTTTACTTCATAACAATGTGTTATAAAGGCAGTAAATGGTTTCATCTGTTATGATAAGTCTATACATTTGATTTTAAGTTTTTGTAGCTTTGACAAATACTGGATAATCTGATTTCGATAATCATTTACAAAATTCAGAAACTCCTATCTTATATTTTGAGATTTATGTGTATTTGGCCTCCTATTCTCTCCAGTGGAAATTCTGTTATACTCTTTCAAATGTTACTTCCTTTGCTTCCAGGAAGAAGCCAAGAATGTAGGTCAGCTACGAAATCTAAGGTTGGCAAATTTACTTGGTTGTTGCTGTGAAGGTGATGAGAGATTACTAATTGCAGAATATATGCCTAATGAAACATTGGCAAAGCACTTGTTTCATTGTAAGTTTAGTAGAATTATCAACATTCTGGTCTCCTTGTCTTACCTTTCTGTGGTACTCATTCATTTGAATTTTCAGCACGGATCTGAGTTCCATGTTAATTTAACACAAGTTAGAGGTTCCCATGGGTAGTGGTGGTGGATGTGAATGAATTCTGTTTTGCCTTTTCGTTTTTCATCCGTCCCTCCTGTTGTTTTGATTTTTAGAACTCCTTGTTGGTAATTAGGCCATGAATTGCTGTTGCTATTTTTATGACCATGGTTGGTAGAAGCAAACTTGTGAAATTCTTGCAGATCCCTGCATAGTTGTGTCGTTTACCTTGTGAGGAACTTGCAAAAAATTTCAACATTTCTAAGTGTTGAAAGACTTAACATTTGCTAATGCTAAAGATGAGTCTTTAATTCTTATTTGCTTTCCATATTTCGTCTTCCTCTCCTGTTGTTTGGTCTTGTAGCAGGGCATTGTTTTCTAAAGTGAATTTTAATATGATACTTACGCAGGGGATTCTCAACCACTGAAATGGACCATGCGGTTAAGAGTGGCCTTATATATTGCACAAGCTTTGGAGTACTGTACAAGTAAAGGGCGTGCCCTGTATCATGATCTCAATGCCTATAGAGTTGTTTTTGATGACGTGAGCATCTTTAAATTGTACAATCTTTTGTCATCCCCCTATTTTTCTGGGGTGATGGATCTGATGGTTCTGTGTAAAATGTTGATATCTCCTCTCAGGATGGAAACCCCAGGCTTTCATGCTTTGGTATGATGAAAAACAGCAGAGATGGTAAAAGCTACAGCACAAATTTGGCATTCTGTCCTCCGGAGTATCTCAAAACAGGTACACCCTTTAGATATTCTTCATTAGGCCAGGTTGTTTTGTTGACTCTGTAGTCTGTACTATTAATTAGTAGTTAATGGGGTTGTGCTTTCTTATCTTTTCAGATTAATATAATTATTTGCCTGTCTTGTGGAGTTGTAGTATTTGGTAACCAGAGTTTCTTGTTTTGCTGATTCCAACTTTACAAGGTTTTCATATATTGATCTGTTTGCTTGTGGAATAAAACATGGAATTGGTCTTGGAGTTTATAGTTCAACTGGTTTAAAGCATTCACGTGTAATAAATGTATTGGAAGCCCACACCACCCTTCTGTGTCCTACTCTTGATATAGATGTTAAATTTTCAAGGGATGCTTGTTTATGTGATCACTTTTAATATGGGCATGGTAATTAAGAATGTGTAGTTTTGCCAGCAAGGGACTTTTTTCTTCCGTGGCAGTCTATTTTGTTAAATATGCCTCTCTTGGAGTTCCCTTATTTTGTTGTCACAATGCTTTGTGTCTTGATGCACCAAGCATGTATGCTTGGCTTTTGATGAGTCAAACTGCCTATGTTGTATGAGCTCTTAGATTTTGACGTCCTGTTCATATACCAATTTCAAAGATATGCAAGAAAATTTGTCTCTGCTGCCTGTTTTTATGCATTACTTCCTTGTTGATCAATTCTCATACCATTTAGTGTGATGGATTGAAAATCATCATCTCATTTGTATGTAGGAAGAGTTACTCCAGAAAGTGTTATGTACAGCTTTGGCACTCTATTGCTCGACCTCCTCAGTGGAAAACATATCCCACCTAGCCATGTAAGTTTTCTTTCTTACCAAGCACTGCTCTATCATGCTATGAGATTATTGAAAGGTGTATTTCAGAAATGGAAGAATACACCATTGGATCTGGTGTTGCACCAAATTGCTCTACTAATGTTGTGTTCGATAACTTTTAGGCTCTTGACTTAATAAGGGACAGGAATCTTCAAATGCTGACAGATTCTTGTTTGGAAGGACAATTTTCAAACGATGAAGGGACTGAATTAGTGAGATTAGCTTCTCGTTGCTTGCAGTATGAGCCTCGAGAGCGTCCTAATCCAAAATCATTAGTTTCTTCTCTAACTCCTCTTCAGACGGACACTGAGGTATATTTTCTTGCCATTTCAGTAGTTGAAGATTTATTGATTTTGCATACCACAATGGTAATAACAACCTCTTTTTATTGTTCAAATTCGTAGGGTTAACCTGTTGCTAATGAAAAGACATCCTCCAATGTTGATTTCTATCTTTGTTTGTTCTGCAGGTCCCTTCACATGTATTGTTGGGTGTACCGCGTGATGCTTCAGATTTACCTCTTACACCACTTGGAGAAGCTTGCTTAAGAATGGATTTGACCGTCATTCACGAGATTTTGGAAAAGATAAATTACAAGGATGATGAAGGTTCAGCAACTGAGGTTTGTTATTGCATATCATATTGAAGGAACAAATATTGACATGAATTTTTATTCTGTTGATGTTTTTGTAATCATGTAATTGGATTTCTCACTTCGACAGTCTTCATTCTTCAAGTCCGCCTTCATTTACAGTTCAGAAATAAACTTTCTACATACAACTGCGTACACAACTAAGTACCCTCATATTATTAAGCACAAATTTTAATATCATGAAACTGAATGGAGATCCTATTACAATTATGGATGTTTTCATCCTGTTCTTCCGTACACATCCTCTGTAATTACTGTACCAAATCTTTTACTGTTGAAATAAGAGATACCAGGTTCTTGCTGCTAATTTTGATTGATTCTGGCATGCAGCTTTCCTTCCAGATGTGGACCGACCAGATGCAGGAAACATTGAGTTCAAAGAAAAGTGGAGATCTTGCTTTTCGGCACAAGGATTTTAGAGCTGCAATCGATTCTTATACACAGGTCTGTGATGTTTTGTTTCCATTTAAACTTCTTCTGCGTATTAATACCTACAGTTTCAAGGCTTTACTGTGTGTGGGTTCATTTTGGTAGGAGAGCTTGAAAAAAGGAAATAGAGAAGAACAAAAAGATAGAAGGGGGTAGAAATTAGTATTATGAAGACAAAGGAAATACCAGAGTTTAAACAGCTGATTGCTGTATATAGAGGCCTCAAACTGCCAAATCAGCTAAGCAACCGAAGGAAAATTCTGAACAAAGTTTTAATTTATAAATCCTAATTAAATTAGCCACCAATAACATGATTGACCAAGGGCTTCAATGAGGGCTTTGCTTCTCAATCCAAGTTACGGTGCTACTACTTGAATCGGTATCTCTGACATTTCTTGGAGAGTATATAGAAGGAATTTGTTAAAACACAGGCTGTGATTTATAATTGTCCTTATACTTGGAAGAAAAACTTTGATGGCATTCATATTTCATAAGAAAACTTGCTCATGATAATGTGTCATATAACTTGGGAAGAGTAGAACATTTTTGGAAAAACTTTGGCTATTGTCCATATCATTGTTTACTCCAGACTCAAGAAAGCACATGAACCGTTTGAGGACGCTCTTGATGTGGGAATCAATGCTTTTATTGTTCTGATTTAGAAGTCTAAGCACACCTAGATAACATCTTTTTGTTCTCTTGCAGTTCATTGATGCCGGAGCTGTGCTTTCCCCAACAATGTTTGCACGTCGTAGTTTGTCGTATCTCGCATGTGATATGCCACAAGAAGCTCTAAACGACGCAATGCAAGCTCAAGTTATATCACCTGTCTGGCATATTGCATCTTATTTGCAAGCTGCTGCACTTTTTGCACTTGGTAGCAACAATGAGGCACAAACAGCTCTCAGAGAGGGATTTGCACTTGAAACCAAAACAACCGCCAAATAATTAAATGGTGACTTGTGTCTAAATTATTAGTATTGCAGAATTTGAGCTTTAACTGGAGACACAGGCACGCCAATCTTGTTCAAACTGATCTTTTTCTCCTCCAATCCATCCATAATGCTGAGATGCAACTTAAGAAGTCTTTCTTGCAGTCCCTTCTGACGGATTCATTTTATTTATATGGAACTGGCTGGCGCGTGGTCTAGTCAGTTTTCTGATACACGGCCAAGAAAACTAGGAGGACTTAGAAAATTAATTTTGGTTTTGTAAAGGAGTCAACTGTTTAAATTATGTGAGAGAGGGAAGGATGGGAATTTATGCTTGTAATTTCTGTATAGTACTGTTAGCTTATTGTAGGCAAGGCGCTCTGTCAAATTTCTGTTAGGCTATTATGTATGTTTGTTTTTGTCAGATAAATGGGCAAAAATCTTTTGTCATCACTATACATTCGATCAATCAATGGCTCTTTTAACTGTTGTTTATATTTGAATTAATCCTGCTAACCTGTTGGTGACATAGTAATTTCAGTGCAGAATAGATGGGAAGTAGAAAAACAATCTAAAAAAGTTGAAAAATGTCATTAATCCATATCAAGTTTAAAGCCATCTTCCTTGATGCTACTACTGGATAACCCACATCATGTTTCAGAATTCGTCTTAGTGTGCTTTTTATTCTATTTCTTCAGATATTTGGAGGTTTTGAGAGGAAATTGTGTTGAAGCAGCAGAAAGGAAACATTGGACTTTCAGACACAGAAAAAGAAAAATACATACATGTCATATACCATTAAGTTGATACAATGCAGACCACCTCTGATTTTTTTTTTTCTTTCTTTTTTTGGTAAATATTTCCCACCCTTTTTATACACAGATGAACTATTGACGTTAAGAATCATAACAATAAATTATGTACATTTTAGCCATTGTCACCAGAAAATATCATCAACTGCTGTCATGGTTGATGGAGATTCATCATCTTCTACTAATTCCATCTCCAACTCTAGCTCTCCAGAACCAAATTCAGAGGACTCAATATCGGCGAGATTCTTCAAATCAACGACTGTCAACTCATCAAGACGCCTCACGACCAAGTCTGCAGCCCCAAGTTCATAAACAGGATGCTTGCTTGCAACTGCCACACACTTCATCCGGGCATCATGAGCAGCCTCAACAGTTTGGTTTGAATTCCCAAACACAATGCATCTTTCAGGAATGAAGTTCAAGAGCTGTGCTGCATAAACGAACATTTCTGGATCAGGCTTTCCCCTGTGAACATCCTCCGCAGCAATAATCACATTGAAATCGCCGTCAATACCAATCGTTCCCATGGCCGACTCCAGAGTTTCTCTAGGTCGTGTTGAAACCAGTGCCATGGGAATCTTGTAATGCATCAGGACATTCACAAACTCTTTTGACCCTGCTCTTAATCTGTAAACTCCTCCCTGCAATGCCTGATAGATTTCCTCCTTCCTAGCAGCCATTCTTCTCAACTGAGCAGGATCTCTAGACCAGCAAAGGACTTCAGAAATAGCCTGTTCATTCTTCATCCCCTCTATTCTCCTGAGGATAAAAGCTGGGGGAGGGGATTTTCCTTCTTCCTGAGAAAGAGCTAACCAAGCCTGCTTCTCAATTTCAGGATTGTCCTCAATCAACACACCCTCCCACTCAAATATGGCACCCAACCAACCACACCCCATTCTTTCTTGTCGAAGCAATGGATTCTGTAATGAAGGATTATCTGCTTTGTTTTCAGGAGGCCATAAACCTGGCTTTCGATCAAAGCCAGCATCAATATCATAGTTCCAATCCTTTGGTATTCTATCCTCTCTGAATGAATATGCCTCTTTTGTTACCTCCAACGACAAAGCCTTAATTGCCAAAAGTGCTAATCTATCCACTTTCAATCCAGAAACTGGGGGAGACGAAATCAGCCTCTTACCAACAAATTTGGATGTTGGAAACCAACTGTTCTTCCTCTTGTAGGACGTGTCCTGAATAAAAGTTCCTCCACATAGCAGCTGATGGCCAAAAAGAGAAGCTGCTGCAATCGATTGAACCATCCCCAACCAGTTAATTGCTTCAACCAAACTACAATTTGATACTTCAAACTCTCAAATTACAGCCAAACTTAACCAAATTTACACTGACAAAAAACCAACCCGCCTGAATTCCTGGCAATCAATTTCAACGTCTCCAAGAAGCAACTTCAATTGAATCATCCAACTTGCTCAGATCCCCCAAACTGTCCTTATCGACAGAAAGGGAAAAGAATAACAGAAAACACAACTTCTAAAGAACACCAAATTTCATCAAAGCACTGCCACAAACATTCCCACCATTCCAATAAACAGAGCAGAATCAACACCAAAAGGGAACAAACAGGGGCATGCGAAAGCGAAACAAGCGAAAAGGGTTTGATGGGTATCGCTAAAATCTTAAACAAAACGCAGCCCCTTTATAGAAATCAATCAAACATAACTCCCAAACAAAACCCAACTGGAAAAAGGAAAAAAAAAAAAATAGAAAATAGAAACAAAGAAAGAAGAAGGAAGCAATTACCAAACAGAATCAGGAATTGGATTGGTGATAAGGAGAGAAGGGGTTACTGATTAGGGGTAATATTGGGGAGCACGAAAGAAAAGAATCTAAATTCTCTCTCTTTCTATCTCATAAGGAAAGGATTTAGGAAGAAGAAAGGGAAAAGTTTTGTGGTTTATAATCAGAATAGAGGGTAAGGAAAGAGAGAACAACACGGTGGCCATCTTCGTGAGGAGACTGGTCGCGCACGCCGACCAGAGCAACCGGCTGGAAGGCCGCGTGTCGGTCACCTTTCTCGTTTCTTCTCGGTTCCCCCTTCTTCTCTATTTGCCCTCCTTTTTCACTTCTTTTACATTTATGCCACTACTTTTCAGATAAGATTAAAGGAACATAATCCATAATTATTCATCCTTGCATCTAAAGTGTCGCCCCTAATCTCAATTTTCCAAAAATATAGATATTTTCATAATTTTAATTTCCCCCCCAATTTTTCTGACCATTTAGGAATGAATGGGAGGAGAGAGAATAAGAGAGAAGAGAATTCCACTTTTGTATTCAATCTTTTTTTTTTTTTTCAAATTTATTTTTTATTTCCTTTTTCAACCATTCTTAAAAGTGATATATTAAATTAGTTCCATTAAAATAGGAAGGACTAACCAAGTTATTCTTCAGAATTTAGGGATAAAAAAAATATTTTTCTCCACTTTTAATTTTGTGCCAAATAAGTTTCTCACACATTTAAAATTTTTAAAAATTAATTGATCTATTAGATATAAAATTGAGTTTTATGTCTAATATAATCCTAAATTTTTAATATTGTATCTAATAGATCCATGAATTTTATAACACATTAAAGGCCTAAATAGGCACAAACCTCAGAGTTCAAAAAATAAAATTTGTAATCTTGAAGTTTCAAAGAACTAAATAGACACAAAATTCTATTTATGACAATGAATTTGGCTTGATTATATTAATAATTAATAAGAAAATGGAGGAATTTTGAACCGATCAAAATAGTTTAAATATAAAGTGTAATGTTGAACTAAGGTCCGTTTGATAACTATTTACTTTTTTTTTTGTAATTAAGTTTATAAATATTCATTTCACCTCTAAATTTATTGTTTTGTAATCTATTTTTTATCAATATTTTCAAAAATCTAGCAAAATTTTCAAAACTAAACAAAATAATTTTTAAAAATATGTTTTTGTTTTTAAATTGGGCTAAGAAATCAACTCTTGTACTTAAAAAATATGCAAATCATTATAAAAAATGGAGAGAAAATAGATATAATTTTTAACAACAAAAAGCAAAAAAAGAAATAGTTAGCCAATTGTGCCTAAATTATGGAAACAAAATTAAAAATATAAATTTGTGTGTTCAAACTCAAAATTAGAAATTTGAATTGCCACTACTTCTAAATTATTGTACTCAAAATAAGAATCTAAATTTATGTGTATAAAATTAAAATTAAACTCAAAACAAGAGGATTTATTGACCGGATAATTTAACTAAAAAAAACCCTATGATTTTTATTATTTAAAAGTTTTATAGTACAATTATTTAAGTTGCAATGTCCCATAAAGCTGGACAAAATAAAGGTCTTTTGAGAGAAGCAATTTCTTTAGAATCAGAAGTTCATAAACTAAATTAAATATGAAAGGTGGCCCCCCCTACATTTAATTAATATATCTTCAAGTTGGTTGATAAAAGATGCTTAACATATATAATAAAATTGAAGTTTTAAATTACTCAAATATTTTATTTGGTCTTCAAAACTTTTAAATTTGTACCACTTTGATTTTTAAATTTGCAAAATCTTCATTTTAGTTCTTAAAATGGTTTGATAAATAACAAAAATTTTAATTCTTGATATATTACTTTTTAACCATAAATTTGTTTTTGTCTAACGTTTATCTTCAATTTATTTGGCATGATATCTTATCTCTCGCATTAATATATTAGTGCATTATACTTTAAGTTAACTCATTAATTTGTTAACATTGATTATAAAGTAAGAATCAAGATAGTTTTTTTTTTATAAAAGACGACTAAAATAATCCTCTTAAATTTTGGAAACGAAATAGAAGAAACTTAGAAATTTAGAGACTAAATTGGATATGTAGAAAGTTCAACCAATGATCAATATATGATTTAGATCTTAAAAAAAGAGTTGATTTATTTATTAATTTTTTTTTAGAGAATATTATAATTCAAATACGTCGATGAAAAATTGAAATTCTAGCTTCATAAAAACGTTATATATTATTTGACTAATTAAATTATATTTAATTTGATTAAAAGAAAAATGTTAAATAGCAAATGGGTCACTATTAAAAAGATTTCATTTTAAGACTTATATTTTAAGATTAGTTTCAATTTGGTCCAAACGATTTTGAAACTTAGTTTTTATAATTTGAGCTTAGTTCAAATTTGGTTTCTATAATTTAATAAAAGATTAGGAGTGATTTCCAAATTGTGCCTTTAATAAAAGATTATGAGTGATTTCCAAATTATGCTTACTCATCCAAAAACTCACACATTTCCATTTATTTTTGCTCGCATTTATAACCTTTTTTTCAACGACTTGTATTTATAATCCCACAACATTACCTCATTATTACATGAAAAATTGTATCAATATAGTAACTATAACAACAATGGACTAGATCGAAATTTGTGTAGTTGTTTGGGGTGTTAAGTTGGTTATTATAGTTTTTATATTATAACACTCGATTATAATAGTCTAGGTTTCGAGTGGAGACGATTTTAGTACAAGTTATAATAATATGTGTTTAGGATGCATGTTATTTTAGTCTAAGTTTTGTTTTTCTTTTTTCTACTATTTTTTTTATTATACAAGTAAATAGTACCTTAAATATCATATTTTGTCAATCAAGTAAATTAATTAAACTTATTTCTTAATTTGATTATAGCTTAACAGATTCAAGTATATATTTGATCGAGAGACAAAAATTTATTTTACAACACTCAAACTTATACGATTATTAAAATTAGGCCTAAAACTTTCAAAATTAGTAGATCGACTTTAAACTTTTAATTAGTTAAATAAATGTTAAAATGAGTTTTTTTTTTTAAAAAAAAATTATTTGTATTGGAACTTATTTTCTTCTTCCATAGAACGGAACAAATATTTGAAAAGGTAATCATTTTCCTATATTTTTATAGGTTATTTCCTACCGTTCATACACTAATTTTAAGGTCCAATTTCTCAATAACAGTCTATAAGTTTGAAAATGTTGATTTCATTTTTTGAAAACTAAATTGCAAAAAAAAAAAAAAAAAAAAAAAAAAAAAGGAAAAAAGAAAAAGAAAAGGAAAAATAGTATGAAAAAGAAAGGAAAAAAATTTGGTTCATACATTTTAGGTCTAGTTTTTATTTGGTTCATATGTTTCAAAATGTTACACAAGTTGGTCTAAAAAATGTTTTACAAGTTTGACCAACACTGAAAAACCATCTTTACATTGGATGGTTTGGTGTTTTGATGATCCCTACCTTATTGACCGCAACTTCTATATTTACGAGAGAAATGGTCGATATAATTGAGTAGAGCTTGTAACTTCAACTGTTGAGAAGTTTGCTATACTCAAAATGTTTCTATTAAATGTTAAATTACTACAAAAAAAAAGACTATTAAACACTATGAATTGGTTGTCGGAGGTGATTATTGAGTTGGCTCCTAAAGGGAGTTATTGGAGCCAATCATCGGAGGTAGTCATCACCGAAATTAGGCATTAGAGGTGATCTTTGTTGGATTAAGGCACTGGAGTTGGTTGCATAGGTGGTAGCTAGAGATGATCATCAGAGCTAGACACCAAAGCTGGTCATTTGAGCTAGTTGTTTGTCAAAATTGTGCTTTGAAGAGAGAGTTAGATATTTTTAGCCATTGAGTTTTAAATAATTTTACTATAACAAAATGGTGGTTAAAATAATCCTTACTCCTCGTTATCTAAACACATACCTCAAACATTGAGTATACTATTATAGTCCATTCAACTTACTCTAAGTTAGAGTTGAACATCCCTTTAAAAGTTATAAATTAACTCTATAAATTAAAGTTAAATTAGAAGGATGGGGAAGAATGAAAAATGGATTAAAACATGAGATAAGTGCAATATATATGAGAGAAGTGGTCAATTCATGTCTCTTTAGGGAGAAAAAAAAAGTTGTAATCCATGTAGGAAATTGGAAATAAGGACAGAAGTTGTGGTGGGGGGGTCCAACTTGGATTACTGTTTGCAAACTCTTCAAGAAACAGGTAGCGTGGAAGTTTCAAACTCTGATTGATCTTCAAAAAAATCTCCTCATTGTTTCTTTCTTTTTATACTTTTTATATATAAAAAGAGAAAAAAAGCAATTTTGACTCATAAACTTATCGAGGGTATGTGCTTTCACTTTTAACTTTTAATTTCATCCAATTGGACTTAAAAATTATATACATATTATTTTCAATTTTTATCCTCCAAGTAATTTCTGCTAATTCACCCACTAATTTTAATGAAAAGAAAAAAAAATTGTGATAATCTTCAAGAACTTACTCATTTCAATCAAATCAACTTTCGTATAAAATTAGCAATATACAGATTAATCATTGAATAGTTTGTCAAAAATCAACAGTTTTCAACAAGAATTAGCAATGTTCTAATCTTTGCATTACACTTATGTCGTTTTCTAACTTGAATTGAGACTATACGTTAGAATGTAGAGATTAATGTTTCATGGAAAGTTCTAGTTGTGTACAAGTTTTCTTAAATTAGATCCAAGTATAAATGTAGCCCAAGTTTCCTAGTAAGTCTAGGGTTGAACGCATGGATTAGTTAGTACTAACGCAAGATGGTAAAATAATCTTTAGCAATGTGATTCTAAGTATAGATATAGGTGTTGATATTCTAAACTAAACTAAGCCAGCATACATGCAAGATAAAGAGGGGGGAGAAATGAGATGCATCGACAGAGTATGGAATGCATTGTAATGTAATATGATGATTCCTCAGTACAGACAACAAGTTTGGATGAATTCAATGGAATGACATGGGGTTGGGAAGACTAACTGGTCTTCCCTAAGTATATATGTGTGATGCATCCAGATTCTGTTTTCTATTTGATTCTTTCAACATCTCTTGATGCTTAATTTTGCCACACTTAATTATCTTATATCTAAACTGTATGCGTTTACTAATATTACAGATCAATATGACAAACTTTATCTCTAAAGCTACTCAATATTCTTACTTGATGCATTGCATAGTTACTTACTCTCTCGAGTAGTTGACTATTTCTACTTAAATCGATTGATCAGATGGATTCAAGCATAAAACATTCAAGTATACATCAAGCAAGCTGGATGCACATATATATGACTTAGCAGATTATCATTTAGTTCCACCCAACCCACAACGGATTTAGCTACCCATGATGAAGGAAAGTAAGAACATGGACACGAAAATGGATGAAATCATGATTAAATTAATATTAATAAAATAGTTCTATAAAATCCCAGTCCAATCAAGACAAATAATGGAAGAAAATACTAAGTAATGGAAAGAAAAGTGTGTCAAGCCGCTAGGGTCGATCTCTTGCTCCATTTGGCTTGATTTTAGGTGTTTGCTGTTATGCTTGGGGTGAGGATGTGTTGAAGATCGTCTCTCTCAAGCTCTAATGCTTGGGGTGAGGATGTGCTGAAGATCGTCTCTCTCAAGCTCTAACTTTGGAAAAATCTCCGTATCATCGGTGGAAATGGTGGTTGGACTCCTTTTTTTCTTGCAGACGGGTGAGGACCACTTTGTATAAAGAGTTACTGCCTACTCCTAAGTATCTAACTTTATGACTTTATAACAAACTGACTAACTCTTTTTTAGTTGGTCAAAATCTCCTTTTATAGGTGCTGGGCTTCAACAACTTGTGATGTGATGGTATTAAATTCCATGCCCTGCTGTAGTTGTCTACCATTATGATAAGCTCAGATGCCTCCTGTCAGGTTGTCCATACTGCAAGTTGAGATTTGACGTTAAGTACACAAACGAAATGTATCTTCTTGTGTCTACTTGGTTCTCTACTTGGTTCCAAAGCATGCCTCCTGTGTTGGCTTCTCTACGACACTTAGTGAAAAATCCGCGATTCCTGCGTTATCAAGCGTTAGCGATGTACTTTTCTTTAAAAAGGATGCTTTTGTATCTAATGAACGCATATAAGTAATTTTATGTGTTTTTCTACTGAAATGAATGTGTTTCTCATTATTTGACCCTAATTATTCAAACTTTAAGAGAACAATAACTTGTATTTCTACAAGTTATCACACTTTCAAATTTAGAACTATGTTTGTCCTCAAGCATTCCCAAAATAGTTCCTTAACAACTTACTTAGTCTCAATGCACTAGCTCAACCTCTCATCATGTCTTCCAACTTAAGAATCTGATATCAGTATATAGTAGTGTAAATTTATATCATTTCCAAAGAAATATATCCCTGATCTATTATGCGGCAAGCACATTCCTAAAAAATCATTTTACTTTTCATAAACATTCTTATCTTTCAAGTTCAGAAATATATTAGAGGTTCACTTTTTTCTAAAATGCTCCTTTTCCAATTATTGCTTAATGTTCTTTCATGCGTCGATTTAGGCAACTCATCTTTATTTTGACTTGCCCCTATGGGTGTCATGTGGACATCCAACTACGAGAAAGTACCCTTCATGATTAAACCCTTGTCCAAGCTATGTATATTCTTTTTCCTTAGGCTTAGACATTGAAGTTTGAGATGTTTGATTATATTATACCTTGCGTTCACTACTACAAAAATAGTGTTTCTTGACCTTTTTTTAAATGTCAAGAATGAATTTTCTTGATGTTTTTAAAAACGTCGAGGAAGCCAGTGTCAAGAATGTTGATATTCTTCACGTTTTAAAAAATCAAGAAAAGTGACATTTGTTATTTAAAAAATGTCAAGAAACACAAACACTTGACATGTTTGAAATGTCAAGAATATGGGCATTCTTGACAAGGAAAAAACATCAAGAAATTTTGTGAATTTGACATTTAAAAAACGTCAAAAGACACAGATACTTGACATTTTTGAAATGTCAAGAACAAGAACATGGGCATTCTTGACAAGGAAATTTGCTTGTGATTTTTTAGAAAAATCTACAATGATGACTTTTTATCTATAATTGCTCCTATATTTTGATCGAACAACCACATTTGGTATTTATATGACATATATTCATCAATCAAATAAACAATATACACGCATTGACAAACTTATATATCAACAAAAAAAACTACCAATATCTCTTTATAAAAACTTAACTTCTTTAACATTGACAATATATACAACCTAAGGAACATAATTCTAACCGTCAACTCATATGGACACTTCCAAAACAATATAAGGAACATAATTCTAACAGTCAACCCAATATGAACAATTTCAAAAAATACATTTCCAAAACTTCTATCAACAAAACGATCCATCTATTAGTTACCACTAGAGTTTTAGTCCAAGTGGGAGTTTGTTGGGTTTTATGTCCTAAAACTCGTGGTTTGTAAACAATAAAAATTTATTTTGAAAATTCAACAAATTGTTATTGAATGTATTTCTTATTAGAAATCCAATAAACCTAAAAGTCCCTTGACTATTACATGAGTACTTGAATTTTATGTAGAGACATAAAAATGGATCAAGTTCGAGTAAATAGTAAAAAATGATCTATAGTATATGAATAAGGTTGGGTGCCTTATTCTGGTAATACTATTGGATGCGACCTACTTTGTTGTTGTTATAAAGAGTTGTAAAGTGCTACAAACGAAGTGATCCTAATTCGTACATGTTATGACATGAGGAGTGGGGGCGTCTTGTGCAAATGAGTTTTGTACAAGATTGGACCACGAAATTAGTTACTCTTACCATGCTATTTCAAAGCGATGACCTAGGTAACTTGACCTTAATCCTGAGCTAACTATGAACTCCTGTTTGTTCGGGATTATTCTTTGATCTGCAAACGGTGAGAGTAGTCCAACAACACTGCTCAATAAGCCTCCCATTTTAGGGATAAGACCGAATGAATAGTTGGGGACATAGCCCTGCAAGATGGAATTCACTCCTATCTGATTAGGGTCAGTAGAGGGGTTGTTCCCTTTAAGTGTTTATTTTGGGTCTTGAACAAGAGGCCCTACCCTCTCACTGGCTCGAGAGGGACTCGGTTTGTTGATTAGATCACAAATCAATTGTTCATTAGAGGATCAATGGGACTTAAAGAACAAGAGGTAATTTCGGGGGTAAAACAGAGATTTGACCTAGTCGTTATTATGAATAATCTGTGAATGGTTAACTTACTAATCATGGTTATATCGAGTGGACATAATATATCTACAGTGAGGGGAGTTCAACTATGGACTTTAGTGGAGTTGCCCATTAGTTAATGAATGGGGGTTAGTTCAGTCTAATGAGTTTAGCCGATTAATCTTGGATCGTTGGAGCCCATGATCTGTAGGTCCACGAGGTCCCCCTACTAGCTCGTAAATGGATTAGCTTTAGAGTAGCGTGATAAGTTAATTTGAAATGTTCAAATTAGAATTAAAGGAATTATCAATTATATGAGGTATAATTACGTGTTTAATTTTAAGAATTAAATGAAATTGGAAAACTAATATTTAAATATGATTTAATATATGAAGGTGGTTTTGTGTAAAATTAATTTAATATTTGATATTAAATTAATTAAAATTATTTAAATAATCATTTATTAATTTATTAGAAAAATTAATTTATGAAATTAATTTGTAAAATTAATAAATTTTGATTTTGAAATCGAATGTGATTTTAAAAATCAAATTGGAAAAGATAAACACAGAATGAAAAGTTGGATATTTCCATTAAATCTTCAAGTTGCTCATATAAAACCCATTACTTAAAGCTTCAATTACTCCAAGCATGAGCTGCATCTCATGCAGCCATCTTCATGCATGATTTTCTGCAATATATTGAGTAGATTTGAGTGAATTTAGAGCATGCAATCGGTAGAATTTTTTCTGAAAAATTCGTGTGAAGAAAGTGTTCTTCTATAGGGTTGCTGCTGTGAGGTTTTCTCTAAATTTCATTAATCCAAGCTTATTTTGAGTCCTACAACTCAATCTAAAGCTCCAAGAGAATAGTAGGGAAGATCTTGAGGTGGTCTACAACGAGATTTGGAGAGATTTGTAGTTGTATATCAAGCTTTAAAGTGGTTCTACAAAGGTATGACTTGAATCTCATTTTTTACTGTGTAAGCATGCTTTAGCTTCTACCAAAATTAATGAATTAGAGTGCTTATCGATCCTCGTCACTTTCGCTGCATGATGATACAATCCAATACCACGAACACAATGATCTTCAAGATCACAAACACAGCGAATGGCCTCTAAAAACCTCGAACTATGTCGAGTTGAGTACGACACCACCACAATGGCTGCCTTGGTATTCTCGGTGTGAGAATCTAGAAGTGTGGGCTCTGTGTGAACTTGGTTAGAGAAATAGTCCGAAGGAATAATAATCGTGTAAATGATTGAGCAAGTGGGAGATGACAAAGGTCTATCGTATAGACGATGCCCAATCGTTTAGAAAAATGTTGTGCAATCGTTTAGTAAAAGCTCCACGATCATTTAGCTGAAGGCCAACTGAGTGAACTATCATGAAGTATCACTCCACGATCGTTTAGTCTCTCTTCAACTATTGTTTAGTGAATCTAATCCACTTGACAGCCTTTTCGTGAGTAATTCTAAGAATGGAAACTATCTCAAAATTATACTATCTTTAGGAAAATATTTTTCCTTTTATCTCACGGTTACCATGAAACTACCAATAACCTTCCACTCAATTGGTTATTAGAGAAAAAGATATAATTATCCAATAATTAATATTATTATAAATATATATGATAACCAACTTACCATATTATACTTATAACCTATTGTTTTAATATTTCATCTCATGAAACATATAAACCATAGTTCTTTTTCTATTTCATGGTACTTAATATAAATCTCATTTACATTAATCCTCCACTTGATGTATCTCATACATCACACAGATTATATCATATATAATTTAATTTCCTCTTGTCAACTTGAACATTACAAATCAACACTAAAAACAGATTCTCAACTTGAATCCATTGAGCTACCAAGAGGACCTTATGGACCTGTAGCTCGAAGCTCCAACGGTACATGAATAACTGACTAAACTCTTTAGTCACGAAACCCACCATCTGTTAACTACCAGACACTCCACTAAAGACCGACAGTTGAACTCTCCTTATCACAGATATATTATGTGTCTATATCAACCAGTCAACAGTGCGATAACCCTTCACAGATTGCTCGTAAGTACAGTTGGACCAATAACCGTTATGCCCCTATTGTTTCATTTAACTCCTTAAGTACCACTAATCCCTCTAATGAACATAAGTCATAGTCCTACTATGACTGAGGTCTCTCTTCCAAAAAGAAGCAGTGGCCACTATGTTCAAGACTCGAAATTAGCTCTTAAGGGAGAAATCTATCTACTTATCCCTGCTTCGAGGAAGGAGTTAATTCCATCTTGTGTAACTGAGTTCCCAACTCCCAAATCAGACAAATCCCCAAAAAGGTAGCCATGTTAAGTTGGCAATCTAGCCACTCTCACTCATACTAATCAAAGGACCGCTCTTAAAAGCAAGAGTTCTTAAAACACTCAAGATTGAGGTTATGTCACCTATGGTCGTTTAGGTGAGATGTAAGTCTTAAGTATCAACAACGTTATATATAGAGACGAATCATCTCGTGGTCTGGTCTTATACAAACTCTTTGTATAGGACATCCCCCTCGCAGGTCTCCACATGAATAGTCAGGATCTATCATCAATAGTAGTTTACAACACTTGTAAACCTCTACAAAGTGGGTCATATCCGTAGTGTCACCAGGATCAGGTATCCCTCTTTAATCCTTATACTACAGACCTATTTAGGTTATTATTTAAGACATGATCCACTTGTATATCTCATATACATGCTTACGTTTACATACAATAACCATGGAGCTTTGTTTATTGGATATGAGTAAATGCCAAATAAAATAACTCTTATTTTATTCATAACAATTTGTATAGATTACAAACTACGAGACTCCAGGAGAATTAGGACACCAATCTCAACAAAGTGAATCCAAAAATTGATCAGTCGAAACAAACACATCCAAAATGACCAACCAAGATCACATGTAACAACCTAAAAATTCAGCCAACTCTATCCGCACCTCATCTAACTCGATTTATGTGCACGGTTTACTTGTATCAATCTATAAACATAAAAGCCAAATATTATAATGGATTCTATTTTTCTCTATGCTATTTGAAATGTCAAAATAAAAATAACATATCAAATCTGAGATGACAATGCTTCTTTTGATCACAATATCCCTTATATACTTCATGACGTAGTATCCACATTCAGTGCTCCCAACTTGTAGAGGACACTATAGAGAAAAAACCAGTAAATAAGAATAAAGTAATCCTTACGCACTAGATGTCTACTTAATATGATGAATAAGTAGTCATTGTTAATTTATACTTGTCTTTATTGTTCTCCATAAGGTTTGCTTCTAGCTTTTTTTAATATTCTTTTGAGATTGAAACGTCGCAATTTCCCTATTTGTCAAGAAATAACCATAAATTATTCTAAAATAAAGTATACTTTAAAACAACACTACAAATGAAAAAGGTTAACTTACATGTCAGTTATATATCGTATATCTACCCGTTAAGTTGTCCTTATTGAGTCTAGGTAGTATATAGTATCATTGTATGCATTTATAGCAAGTAGTGCTCAATGACAACTAGTTAATAAAATATAATTAGTATTTTTATTGCTAATGAAAATTGATAAAAACAAAACGTGTTTTAACTCACCCAGGATTAAAAGGTGCAAGAACTAATTGGTTTGCTTCTGAGACCATCAGTCTACTACACAGGTTTCGAGTTTTAACTTCCTAAGAGTTATGTCCAGAGGCAATGAGAGATGGATCTATAAAAGTGTATTGTGAACTTTCCTTTGAATCAATAAAGGATGAGTGTAAGTACCTACAAAAGATTTATAACATAAATATAGACGACTAAAATTGGAAAGAAATGTCAGAACTGAAGTATAAAAAAGTAATAACATTACTTACGCCATGTAAGCCACCAAAGTCATTGTCTTGACTTCATCCATGTTACAAAAGTTAATTATGTCTTCTCGTAGGATACAATTTTTTCGACTGATGCCAAAAATTCCAACTGAAAGTTGTAAAGAAATACTAGACTCTTTGGTCATCACCTTCTTAGCATATCTAAGAATGGATTTCAAAGATACCGGAATAACCGATGTTAAGTCACTAACTTCTTTTTTCTTAGTCATTTTCATTGAAGATCTCTCCTAATGCAGCAAAATCATAGCAACAGAAGTATATAAAGTAGAAAAATAAGACATTTGATGAACTTAATTGATTTTATTAATGTCACTTACCTCAAAGATTTTCAAATCTTCTGCGTTTCTTGAGTACCCAAAGCTTGTGTTAAGATATCATTGGGAGAGTGATGTTTATGGCACAATGAATTTGTATTATTCTTTGAGATCTCATCCCAAAAAGAAATGAAATTTAACATAATTAAGCTATATGTCATATACTTCATATAAATTTAATACTTGTCTTACTATTCGATTGACGACTTCTTAAACAACTTCATTGTCGTATTCTCCTTTCTTATTAACTCGAGCCTTCTTCCATAGGTTAGCTCAATCGAAATCACTTTCATTTGAAGATAATTTCTTCTACATTCAAATGAAGAAAAAATTAGATGTTGTGATAAATTTAGGAATCGTGAGAACATATACTAAATTCTTACCATCTCCTCAACAAGGTTAACATAACCTTTTCTTGAAATTCGATGATTGTACTTGTTCATAGATCAACGTTCTTGTTGCAAGCATCTTTTTTCCTATACAAACATAATGAATATTAATAGGAAATGACATAACAAATATTTATAAAATTAAATTAATAATTTACCTAAAACTTTACACACAATTTCGATCTTACAAAATCTTCCTAATGACTTTGATCAATAAATGAATACTTTTCTGGTGGATTTATTAGAAGTTGAGGTTCATCTTTAAATGACATAATGTATTTTGTTGTTAACCATTTCTTAAACTAACAAAAAGCTATGCCTACAGTTTTCATAATGTTCTTCCTAGATCTTGTATCAATTACAAAGGCGGCCTAAACATTGAAAAGTTAGTGAAAACATTACATATACATCTACAATATTATCAAGATAAAAAGTTGAATATATACACCTCAACTGTACTATATATCTTATCTTTCAACTCAGTAGGCACACGTTTCCAAGATGTATATATAATGCTTAAAGGACCCAATGAAAGACTTTAACTTAGCTCATTTTCACCAATGGGTATGTCATCTTCATTGTATTTCACAAACTTCTTTTCTCCCGCACTCCTAATACGTGTTACATCAAACATAATAGTAGCTCCCTATTCTCTCTTCTTTTGATTGGTGGTTTCATTTGACCTAACAATTACTATTTTTTTGTCACCAAATACTAAATCTTCGTACCACTATACTATGCTCCATTTGGTGTATAAATAAAAAACTGCAATCAAATTTAAGAAACAATTAACATTGTATACATATTAAGCAAACAAAAAATCAAATATGATTGATAAAAATTATAAATTTAAAAAATAATTATCATATTACAGAATATATAACCTACCCATAAATTTTTATGTAGGTATATACGTGCCTTCACAATTCGATCGTACATATGTTGACATCTTCTCATCCAAGTCATTATGTATATCAACATTCAACATATCATTGGGTATTCCTTGATAGTGTAATATTGTATCTCCAAGTTCGTCGTCATTATATCTATCTTCAAAGTCCCTTTGTGGTGGGGTAAGCACAATTGACCATCTAACATCACTTGGATCCTCAATATAAAATACTTGTCTTGCTTGGGTTGCTAGTATAAAAGAATCAGACTTGTGACCTACTCTATTTAAATCAACTACGACAAAACCGAGCTCATCGATTTTGGTACCATGATTTTTCTATACCCAACCATATCTAAACACAACAACATTAAACGTATGATAATTTAGTTTCCATATCTCTTGTATCACTCCATAAAAAGACATATCTCCAATGATGGGATTTTTATCTTTCGAATTAGAAACTTGCATCGTTTTTGCAACTAAACTAACTCCACTATTTTGTACACTTCGATCCTTATCACAAGATTTTTTGTGATAGTGACATCCATTAATCACGAAACTGCCATACGTAATCACAAAAGGATGAGGACCATAAGCAATCTACCTCAAGTTATCTGAAACTTCAGTATTTCCCATTTCAAGCTCAATTGCAACCTACCATGACAATTTCCATTCTGACTCAGGCATTAAAAAGTGTAAGTAAAATAATAGGTTGAACATTTTACCTCTTCTCGTAGCCAAGATATAAAAGTCAGATTATGTTCCTCTTGAATCCATTTATGATTTGTGGACTTATTTCGATGTTGCAATTGCAAAGTCATCATATGTTTTCTTTGAAGTGAACATTGAAATATTATATAGTTAGATTTATATCATAAAACTAAATGAAAAAATAAAACCAAAATCATTGAAAAAACTTACTCTAAATATGGTTGCACATCAATCGTATTTTCTAAAACATACCGATGAGCTTGATATAAAAGTTCTTGTTCAGGTTTGAAAGAAACTCCTTTGGACAATGGTCTACCAATATTTGAATTGTCTAAATAGTGTTGTGAATTATGAGTGTCAACCCCAATAGGATTTACTCCAGACAGGAAATCAGAACAAAATTCAATGGCTTTTTCTACTATATAACTTTCAGCAATACAACCTTCTGGACGATATCTATTTCTCTCAGAGTTTTTAATGACTTTCATGAATCTTTCAAAGGGATACATCCATCGTAGATATATATAGGCCACAAAGTTTGATTTCTCTAACTATGTGTATTATGAGATGCACCATAATTATGAAAAATGAAAGAGGAAAATACTTCTCCAATAAACATAATATAAGCACAATATCTTCTTCCAAATTTTCTAATTGCTGCACATCTAGGACCTTATTGCATACCGAATTGAAAAATATACACAATCGAGTTATGGCATATCGAAAATGTTTTGGTAGCACTGATCTTATCGCAATAGGAAATAATTGTTGTAAGAGCACATGACAATCGTGAGATTTTAAACTATTAAGCTTTAAATCTGTCATCGACATAAGGTTTTTAACATTCGAATAGTAACCTTCAGGAACCTTTATTCCTGACAATGTCTTTAAAACACAACATTTTTCTTTCTTTGTAAGAGTATAACATGCAGAAGAAATGAAGATTTTTTTGTCATCACTAATAGATGCAAGCTCTAGTCGAATTTTTAAATGAACTGAATCAAGTCTAGCATTCAATCCATTCTTACTTCTCCTTGGAATATCAAGAAGCGCACCTAAGATATTCATGCAAATATTTTTTTTCAATGTACATCACATCTAAACAATGCCTGATACGAAGATCTTTCCAATATGGCAGCTGAAAAAAATAAGACAACTTGTTCCTTTTGTGATTTGTTTTTTATTGTTCTTCTTTCCTTTAGGAAATTCAAGATCTTTGATTTTTAAATATATAACCTCTCCAAACAGTGGTTTTGAAATTGAATCAAGTTCATTTTGACCGTTAACTGACTTTTTTTTTTGTGTCGGTACAGATGATTTCGTGCTAGAAATCTTCGATGTCCAAGGTATGCCATTTTCCCCCATGTTTCAACCTTATAGAAGACGTATTGTCTCCACAAATTGGACACACCTTATACCCTATCATACAACATCCACTTAGGTTACCATATACAGGAAAATCGTTGATTGTCCACAACAAAACTGACCGTAAGTTGAATAGTTCTTCTCGATAAGAATCATAACATGCAACACCACTTTCCCATAAAAGTTTTAAATCTTCAACTAGTGGTGCTAAGTATGTGCCAATGTCGTCCCCTGGTTGTTTTGGACCCACAATCAACATTGATAGCATCATGTACTTTCTTTTCATATATAACCATGGTGGAAGATTATAAATAACCATCACTACAGGCCAACAATTATATTTAGAACTCATTTCACCATGTGGATTTACTCCATCGGCCGATAATGCTAAACGAAGATTCCTAGGTTCAGAACCGAAGTCTGGCCATTTAGAGTCTACTAACTTCTAAGCCAGAGAGTTTGCTAGATGTCGTAACTTACCATCTACAATTCTTTCATCAACGTGCCAAGTCAAGTTTTTAGCATAGTTAATACTTCTAAAAAACCTTTTGATTCGTGAAATTGGTGGAAAGTACCATATCACTTTTGAAGGTATTTGTTTTTTCCCACATTTTGTATCCTTCCCCTTTTTCCACCTTGATTCACCACATTCAGGACATTCAATTGCATCACATATTCTTTTCTATACAAACAACAATCATTAGGGCATGCATGAATCTTCTCATATTCCATTCCTAGTGCACCTAAAGTTTTCTTTGCTTCATACATTGAATTTGGGAGCTTATTGCTAATGGGCAAAATTTCCTTTAAGGTTTTGAGTAGTTCTAAAATACTAGTATCACTCCATTCATATCTAACTTTTAAATTATACATTTGACTAATGTAGACAACTTAGTGTATTTTTTGCACCCTTCGTATAATGGTTTTTCAACATCATTAGGCAACTTCTCAAATCCATTCGGATCTCTTGAATATTCCTCGTGAGCAACTTCAACCATTTTTTTCAAACTTCCAACATCAGTCTCTTCATACATATGGGTGTCAAACGTAGAAGATTCTTCACAAAATTATGAGTTAGGAAGTTTTTCCCCATGACAAAACCAAATTTTATAACTTTTATCAATCCTATTGACATATAAATGATCTCTACTATCCTTGCTACTATGTTTTTCACAATTCCCACATTTCAAACAAGGGCAACAAATATAAGAGCTATTTGTATTAGAAAATCCAATTTTCATGAAGTTTTCCACACCCAATTCATAATCTTTGGATAATCTACTCGTGTACATCCATGATTTATCCATGATTGTAAATCTAGTAAGAAAAAATGATAAACAATGGTCAACTTCAAAAAACAAGTTGTTGAAAACATCCCAATACATGCAACTTATCATTTCTAGCTCTACAACATTCCAACCTCAAGAAAGTAAGACGAATCATAGAACCTCGAGACAAATCAGAGAACAAAGACAAACATATCTAAAAAAAATTGAACCCCAAGTGTGCACGTGCTCTAATGTGCTAAACATATATTAATTCCAATAACTAAAAATTGAACCCAAGTATGACAAAGCATTACTTAGTTCATAAAGCCCTAACAAATTAGACATATTGACATATCTAACTTTGGCATGCATTTAATTAAAGAAAAGTGGCAAGTTCTTGCAAATTCTCTAAAATTAAGGCCCTAACTTTGGCAAAGTGGCAATCCCAACTTTGGCAAGTTCTCTAAAATTCGATCTCATTAAAGAAAAATATGAAACAAGAGTTTATTATGAGATTCAAGAATATACCTAAGAGATTAAACCCTAACTTTTGAAAGCTTAAGCCTCAAACAAAAAAAATCAAGCCCTAACTTTGAAACGTCATGCCTCAAATCAAGAAAATCAAGTCCTAACTTTGAAATTTCATGCCTCAAACTAAGAAAATCAAGAATTAAACCTAATCTAAACAAGAAAATCAAGATTAAGCCTAATCAAACCAAGAAAATCAAGGCTTAAACCCAATATAAACAAGAAAATCAAGATTAAGCCCTAACTTTGAAAGTTCATGCCTCAAATCTACTTACCTCAATGAAGAATCTCTTCAAGATTGATGGAATAACAAAGATGCATTAAAGGGAAGTGAAAAACCAAGAAGATTTCGAGTGTATTTGGAATAAAATCGACTAAATTTGCTGGAACTTCTTTTAAATCTATCAGATAGCGTTGCAACGCAACTAAAAAAGCGTTGCAACGCTGTTGAAGAGTGCACAATTTCTCGTCAAAACTCACAGCGTTGCAACACTGCATGCATGAGGAGCACGTGTTTTTCATTTTTCCATCAAAATACGTAGCGTTGCAATGCTACCCTATATATTCTATAATTCTTGACGTTTTTAAAATGTTAAGAATCCATTAATTGAACTTGAAATTTTTAAAACATCAAGTACTGTATTTTCTAGGAAAATGCACAACCCCGCTTTTTAAAATCAATTCTTGGCCTTTTTTTCTTTAAAATCACCTATTTCTTGACATGTTTTCATAAAAACGTCAAGTATTTAAAATTGCAAACATCAAGGAAGGTAGTTTTTTTTGTAGTGGTTAGTCTTGGTTACTTACCTTCATTTTGGCTTGCTCCCATGGGTGTCATTCAGACATCCAACTATGAGTAAGTATCATTCTCAACTAAACTCATATCAGGTTGGTTTTCCCTTGTGTTGATATTGGATTTCATTATTTTTAAGTAAACGTAATGAAATTTTTTTGGATGAAATTATAAAAGGGATAATTAATAGGATCTTTTATAAAAGTGAACGCATCAACTCGGACCTCCCCCTCCCCTCCCCCCTCCCTCCCCAAATTTTGGAGGTCAGCAAGGTGTTCATTGCTAAAAGAGAACTATAAAAATGCCTTAGAAAATTTCAAAAAGAGGTTTGAGGTGAGGCTTGCATGCATGGAAAATAAAAGATGTGTTTACTTGGAGAAGTTCATAAATTTAATTCTAATGCTTATCAAAAGATTTTTTAGTCATCTAACATAGGTAAAGTCATCAAGGTATCAAGGCAAGACACAAGACAAAAAAAGCAACTAAAGAAGCATAAGGGAATTCTTAGCACAAACGTAAGGAGATAAAACATAGAGCTTGCATTCATAGAAGAGAATATAATATGAAATTCATAATATGATCAAAACATACAAAATCTATAATTGAAATTACAAAAAAAAAAAAAAAAAGAATTAAACCCAACACCCCCAAATTTAATCATGATGTGCCGCATCGTCTCTACGTTCAGGAGTAGGGTCTTCATCTATAAATCGAAGGGGATCGCGCAGATGTTGCGACAGTAGAGGAGGGCAAACAATCCCATCAGGACTTGATTATGTATTGCATGGTGAATTCAAATTGGTCTTGATTTCTCTACATCTGTTGGTTCAGGTACTCCCTCAAAGCAATGTTTTGACGTTGAAGTGTAGCTTATTGCAGATGAAGCGATGCAACGATAGGTCTAAGTTGGGCTTGGATGAATTCCTTGAGGTCATCCAAGTTAAAGCTGGCCATAGACAATAAGGAAGATTGACGTGAGACTCAGGCGTTTGCTGCGAGTGTTCTTGTATCTCAACAACTGGACTTTGTGAATTTTGGGCATTATTGGTTCCAAGCCCAGTTGGTTCATAAATGGTTATAGGGGGATCAAATTAGGTCGGTAGAGAGTGGTTGGGTGAATGTGACGGGCTTCCTGTTTCACCAACCAAATTTCTTTGTGTTTCAACATGGACTTCTGGACCTATTGGTTCATTGATAGAAGGTAGGAATTGGGTTTGAGTTTGAAGTTCTTGAAAAGACGGCAGCAAGGTAAGGTTTTCTTCCCTATGTTCAACTTCTTTAGAGAATGGAAGAAGGTTTAAGTCTACAAACTCAGACTCTTCGCTCTCCAACGCAAGCTCAACCTTGGATTCTTCGTTAAAAGAGGCTTTATTGCTTTGCTTGTTGGATTTTATGCCCTAAAACTTGTATATAGTAAATATAATTAATTGACCATTATCAATAAAGAGTTATCGATATTATTTCAATAAATGTTATTGATTATGTTACGTCATCAATAAAGAGTTATCGATGTCATTTCAATAAATGTAATTGATTATGTTATATTTTATTTTGCCTTGATAACCCTAAATCCAATAAACTAATATCCAAAGCTATCTTATGAATCTTGAACAGTATGTGGAGACATATAGGGAACAATGTTCAAGATATAATCTAAAGGGTCTATAGTATAAAGATAAGGTTGGTTACCTTATTTTGGTGACATTATAGATATGGCCCACATTGTATTTGATACAAACACAAAGATCCAATGCGTTCGTAAATGTGACATGCAGTGGGGATATCCTATGCAATGAGTTTGTATAAGACCGAACGCGAAATAGTAACCACTAGATTTAACACCATTGACTAGTTATGTCTCTATTTTAATAGGATGACCTAGGTAACTATCTTAATCCTGAGTGTATTATGTACTCCTGTTCACGAGGAATTGTCCTTTGATTTGTATGGGTTAGAGTAGCCAATTTGTGGACTCAATAAGCCTACCATTTTGGGGACAAGACCGAGAGGAGAGTTGGGAACATAATATTATAAGATGGAATTCACTCCTTCCTGACTTTAGGGTAAGTAGATGAGTGTTCCCTTAAGTGATGTCTCTGAGACTTTAACAAAGAGCCCTACCTTTTCACTAGCCTGAGAAGGTTTCTGTTTACTGGTTGGATCATAAACAAGTTGTTTATTAGAGGAGCACTGATACTTAAGGATACAGAGTTAGCCCAAGGGTAAAACAATAATTTGACCTAGTTGGTGTTATGAACACTCGTGAAGTACTAACTTGCTATTATTGGTTTATATCCGTGGACACAGAAATATATCTACAGTAAAAAGAGTGCAGTTGTGGGTATTTAGTGGAGTGTACCCATAGTTAATGAATATTGATTAATTTGGTTAATGAGTTTAGCTAATTAATCTCATATCGTTGGAGTTTCTGATATGTAGATCCATAAAGTCCCATTGTTAGCTCACTAAAGGATATTAATGATGATTGATTTGAATTGTTCAAATCAATTGAGGAAATTGTATATTGATTGATTAATATATAATTAATTATAGATATGATCTATAATTAAAATTATGTAAGATAATTATATTTCAGTGAGATTCAAATAATAGATTTATATGAATTGGATTCCTAAAGAGATGTATACATATAAATATGTGATATTTATATGTTATTAACTCTATATTAAATATGATTTAATATAGTTACTTAATTGGTTAATTAATGGTTAATTAATTGATTAAAAAATGATAAAGGGGTGGAATTATATAAACATGTGGTGTTTATATATATTAATTAATTAACCATATATATATATATTAAATTACATTTAATGTATGGTTATTTAATTAATGTGTCAATTAATTAAATAAAAGAGTTATTTAACTAATTGGCACCTAGGGTAAAAAGGGAATTACTTGGAGAAGGGGTAAACCATTCTCCTTATATAATCCTCTTATTAGCCCATTTGGGGCAAGAATTGATTTGGTGAAATCAAAACCTTAGCCTCCAGAAAAGTTTTTCCTCTCTACAATTCTTCTCTTCAATCTCTCTACCTCTTCCTCTTCCAAGGGTTGGAGACCATTCATCCAACTTTTGGAATTCCTTGAGAATAACAAGATACTCTTGTGGTAGTGTCGGTGTTCATTGAGGACACGTGTGTGCAAAGATCAAGAGAAATTTCGAGGAGTTGGAGAGTCTTCAAAAGTAAGAATAGTTCTTCCCCTTTTGCTACTCCTTCATAAAGCATGCTATAAAATAGTATGTATGATGTTTATCCTATTTATGTTTTGTTTTGTATGTTTTTTTTTATTCTTATAAAATGAAAAATCGAAGCAAGATGATCCTAACGCTTCCGCGCAGGATTCGATCCCTACATTGCTCTTCTTCAGATGTCTCAATGCGTCTTCTTTTCCTTTCACGTTTCAAAGGCTGAGACTTGGAGGTTTTGGATTTTGATGGAAGGTATGGCTAATGCGGCAATCCTCTCATCAAATGCTGAATTAGAACTAAGTCCATTAGGCCTTCCACTTCTTCAAAGTCATTCTCTATAGGGATGCCAGCCCGTTCACATAACGCGCAGATCAACCACGAAAACTATAATTGGTCGCATAGTTTTTCCTTGACGCTTTTAATCTGCTCTGCTATGATCTATCCTACGTCAAGAGAAAATTGTTGCATGATGCAATATATGGCTAGCACCTCTCCCTCCATACTGTTTCATCATGCAAGGTAGGCATGATTCTGTTCTTGACAACATATAACCATAAATGTGTGTCAGGGAGAGTGTCTCTATTGGTGAAAGTCATAACGCCTATTCTTGAGATTTGCCAATTGCTTTCAGGATTTGCTACGACTCGGATCACATCCTTTAAGTGCTATAGAGTTGTCTGCTTAATGATGTGATTGCCTTCTGCATCAGGGTTGTTTAATGCATTGAGAACTTCATTAATAACTCTTGGAGAGAAACGAACTATTGTGTCTTCCATTAACGCCGTATCCTTTTGCTCGTTGAACTCACTACTATAGAAGGTTTAGACGAGATTTGGCCAGATTCTTGTGGGGTTGACACAGAGTTTACTTTAGCCCATTGCGCCAACCATTTCTAATATAACCCCTAGCAGTGGATGACGTTCAAGGAAGAAACCTTTTTCCACTAAGATGTCTGAAAATTGTCATTTCCTTCCTTGCTTTTCCTTCCCACCTCATAGGCAGCGACTTCTTAGGCCAATTCCTTCAATTATTTCTCCAACTCCTTCTAAAGAGCTATTTTTCTTCGCCCATTTCTGGTTGGCTCATATTTCTCAAGCATGAGTTCCAATTTGTTCGATTCAACCGAGCTCTCTTCATGCGTTGTAATTTCTTCCTCTTTCTCTTCATCACTTTCTTCAGCCAATATTAATATTCTTTTCCTCGTTGCTAAACTACAGGCCCCTCATTCGCATCAAAGTGGCCATGGATGCGTCTGAGTCGCCTGCCACATGGACAAACCCTTACGACTGCTCTTCTTCTTCTTCTTCCTCGGTCATCTCTTAGTCCAAAATAATGGTCCATCGATTGGTTTCATCCAATTCCTCTTGCGTTGAGCTAGCATCTCCTCGTTGCTACTCAATACAGTTACCACCTTCGACGCATCGGCTACTTTGCACTTGGTAGTTTCTGCCTCTCTTCGAGGCTGGCTAGGATGTCACCAAAGGCTTTCTATTCATCCCTCCTAGCCAGCTCGACTACGCATGTTATGAGTCGTCTTGAAGGAAGGGTTGGTCATATGGCAACAGTAGGGTGATAAGGCGAGGCTCGAAATGGATATATGAGGAGTATGGTGGCAATGCATTGGGTTGATCTTCGACTTCTATAGGGAATATGGTAGCTAAACTTTCTATGAAGAGTGGGACTGCTAGATGCACAGCAAGGCATGGAGCAGTCCGAAGATGCTCAGGAATTGGGTTTTACATCGGGATAATTGGTTGGATGGTTGGGATAATAGGTGGTGGGGTAGGTTGTTTGTATGGTTTTGCAGTAGGTTTAGTTGTTGATGCCTTCAATGCAGGTGGCCACATTGGCTTGGAAGGGGTAGAGGACTTGGGATTTTTAGGGTTTTGGGAGATGGAGGGTTTACGTTTTGAGGGGGCTCAGGTAGATATAGAGGGCTTGGCTGACGCCAATTTCTTAAGTATGTGAATAGACACCTGAGCTTGGGATTTTGAAAGGGCTTTTCCAGTGGATGGCACAGTGATCTTAGGCTTGGGTTTGCTAGAGGCTATTGATTAGTGGTTGTTGGGGGAGATGGGGAAGACAAGAGAGAACGAGAGCGGATGAGAAATAGCTCACCTGGCTGTCTCCGATAAATCTCATTGACCCGTTATGTAAATCTGATGCATCCAACATTGTTTCGGTGAGGAAGATATGAAGAAGCATTGAAGTCTGGTCACTGGAGTTAGGGAAGCTTAAACAAAGAGGATGCTTAGGGGGAGAGGGGCTCTAGTTTGAAGTGAGAAGTAGAAGAAGAAGATGATAATGAAGAGGGTTTCATTTAAATAGCCAGACGGAGAGAGAGAAACGACTCGTGTCATTCGCACGTGCTCCCAAGTTGACTCATTAAATGTGCAGCTGAAGAGACGTGCATGGGACAGTGCACCACTTGAGTGGTGTATTCCCCCAATGTAACGGCTAATTCTTCTCCAACACATAGCTATAAGTTGGCTCTTAACATTTAAGCCTTAGTTGTGTTTTTTATTCTCTTTTGCAAGTAAACAAAGTAATTCAATATAAAAATCACAAAATTATACTTCAAACCAAACAAGTTAACAAATTAAAGAAGCAAAGAAAGCAACATAAAGAAAATATAAAAAAAGTCCCTAGAATGTGATTCTCTTTTTTCGATGCAGGAATGTCTCCAACGTAAGCATCAAGCAAGCTCACGTAAGTCGATGAAAGTTTTGTTGTGCTCGCCTTCTCCTTCAAAGTAGTGTTTTACTCTCTGTCCATTAAAGGGGTTTGGTCTATCTTCTCTAGTTAGCTCAACCGCCCTATAAGGAAAGATTTCTCTTATGAAGAAATGCCGAAACCAACAAGATTTCAACTTTCCTAGAAACAAATGCATATGTGAATTAAAGAGCAATACTTTTTGTTAAACAAATAGAACTTTCTTACCAATGCGTTGGTCAGGCCAATGCTTAGTCTTCTCCTTATAGATCTTCACATTCTTATACGCGTCGAGTCTTTATTCATTTAACTTGTTCAATTGTAGTTTCCTAGCTTCTCCTACTGCGTCCAAATCCAAGTTGAGCTTCTTGACTGCCCATAAAGCTTTATGTTCCAGCTCTAGTGGTAGGTGACAAGTCTTCCCAAACACAAAGGCATATGGGGGCATTCCAATCGGCGTTTTATATGCAGTACGATATGCCCACAGTGCTTCATCTAATTTCAGTGCCTAGTCTTTCCTCGATGCATTGAAAACTTTCTCTAGGATGGACTTGATCTCCTAGTTTGAGACTTCTACTTGGCCATTAGTCTAGGGGGCGGTGGCTACTTTGTGCTTGACGTTGTATTTAGCAAGCAGTTTAGAAATGATATGGTTAATAAAGTGCGTACCTTCATTGCTGATTAACGCCCTAGGCGTTCTAAAACATGCGAAGATATGCATAGTTCTGAAATTTGAGATAGTCATCGAATCATTCTTGGCACAAGCTACTGCTTCAATCCACTTGGACACATAATCAAGTGCTACTAAGACATATTGTTGCCCGCAGGAAAGGAGAAATGGTCCTATGAAGTCAATGTCCCAAATGTCAAAGAGTTCTACTTCAAGTATCTTATTCAAGGGCATTTCATTTATAGGTGAGATTTTACCAGTGCGCTAGCATCGGTTGCATTTAAGCATATAGTTTCTTGCATCTTTGAATATGGTAGGCTAGAAGTACCCGCTTTGAAGGACTTTGGCAGAAGTTTTATGACCTCAAAAGTGGCCACCATATGGAGAATCGTGGAACTTTGAAAGTATGAATTGTACTTCTACCTCGAGAATACACCAATGCATTATGAGATCGAGACCTTTTTGTAGAGAAATGGCTCATACCAGAAATAAAACTTGTTATCATGTATGAGCCTTTTCTTTTGTTGGATGTTGAAATCCTCAGGGAACTCCTTGGTTGTTAAGTAATTGACAATATCTGCATATCAAGGTTCCTGATCCTCAATTTTCAATAAGCGTTCATCAGAGAATTTATAATTTCTGTTACACCCAACTGAAAGTCTTCGTTCTCCTGGCAGGAAAGGTGATCAGGCACCTGATTTTTAGTTACCTTCCTATCCTTAATTTCTAAATCAAATTCTTGTAGCAGTAACACCCATCGGATTAATCTTGGTTTTGCGTCCTTCTTTTCCATCAAGTACTTTATGGCAAAGTGATCAATGTAAATCGTTGCAGATGAACCAACTAGGTAGGCTTGAAATTTGTCAATTATAAACAATACTGCCAACGTTTCTTTTTCAATTGTAGTGTAATTCTCTTGAGACTCATTCAGAGTTTGAGACGCATAAGAGACAAGATGAATCACAATTGCCTTCTTTTGTCTCAACATTCCACCAACTGCCACATTATTAGCATCACACTTCAAAATGAAAGGTTGTATCCAGTTAGGAGCCACCAGTACTGGTGTGTGGTTAACGCATGCCTCAAAGTTTCAAATTCTAGCTAGTAGTTAGTGTCAAACTTATAGGGTCTATTTTGCTTAGTAACATGCTCAGTGGTCGAGCGATTTGGGAAAAATCCTCTTAACGAATCTCCTGTAAAAGCCTGCGTGTGTTAAGAAGCTTCTCAATGCCTTCACATTTATAGGTGCTAATAATTTGGCAATCACGTCTACTTTGGCCTTGTCAACCTCCAAACCTGCCTTGGAAACTCTGTGACCAAGAACAATCCCTTCTGTCACCATGAAGTGACATTTCTTCCAATTAAGCACTAAATTGGTCTCCTCGCATCGAGCGAGGACAACTTCCAAATTGTTAAAGCAAGTGGATTAAGAATCACCAAAAATAGAAAAATCATCCATAAAAACTTCAATAGATTGTTTAAGAAAATCAGAGAAAATAGTCATCATGCACCTTTAGAACATTACCGGGTCATTGCACAGCACAAAGGGCATGCATCGAAATACAAAAGTTTCAAAGGAGCAAGTAAAATTTGTCTTCTCTTGGTCTTCTAGAGCGATTACCATTTGATTGTAACCGGAATAGTCGTCTAAGAAATAATAGAACTATTTTCCAGCAAGTATATCCAACATTTGATCAATGAAAGAAAGTGGGAAGTGGTCTTTCTTTATCATTGCATTTAGTTTCTTGTAGTCCATGCAAATGCGCCACCTAGTGACTGTCTTGGATGGAATCAACTTGTTATTGTTGTTCACAACTATAGTGGTGCCTCTTTTCTTTGGCATGCATTGCACTGGACTGACCTAACTTCTATCAGAAATGGGGTAAATTACCTCTGCGTCGAGCCACTTAATAATCTTTTTCTTCACCACTTCTTCATGATAGGGTTGAGCCTGCGTTGGGGCTCAATCGATCTGGTCTTTCCTTCCTCCAATCTTATCCTATGCATATAGTAGGATGGACTAATTCCATGGATATCAACAAGCATCTAGCCTATGGCTCGTGTATGCTTCTTTAATACCTGGAGCACAAGTTATTCTTTAGTATGAGAGAGTTTAGATGAGATGATAATAGATAAAATATCATTAATTCCAAGAAAAGCATATTTTAGATGATTAGGGAGAGGTTTAAGCTCAAACGTTGGTTGCTCATCGAGAGAATGAGGCACTGGCTTTGATTAACACTCGTGTAGATAGAGCTGTTCGAACTTCTTTGCATCATCTCTCAATGCATGGACCTCGCATTCCCGTTCATGCTAATCCTGGCTTTCCTCTTCAGATAATTCAATTTTGTCGACTGACTGGCATGTTTCCAACTCATCTGGGAACTTTAATGCATTGAATATATTGAAGTTAACCTCTTGATCATCCACTTGGTGTACATCGATTAGAACCTTTCCAGTGGATAAAAATGGATGCCCAAGGATGATTGGGATGTCCATATTTGCTTCATAATCCAGGATTATAAATTTTGGTGGGAAGATAAATTTATTAACCTTCACGAGCACATCTTCAATTTTTCTCTCTGGATAAGTAATGGATCTGTCAGCAAGCTAAAGCATTACTGTGGTTGGACTGGCTTCACCAATTCCCAACTTCTTGAAAATTGATAAGGGCATCAAATTGATACTTGCCCCTAAATTGCATAACGTTTGCCCTCTGTCTATCCTTCCAATTGAGCATGGGATTGTAAAGCTATTAGAATCATTTTGCTTCTCGGGAATATTTCTTTTAAATAATGCACTACATTCTTTTGTTAGCACCACGGTCTCAACTTCATTAGTCTTACTTTCTTTGACAAAAAAACTTAACATAACTGACTGCTCCAATGCCTCTACCAGTGGGATGTTAATATGTAGTTTCTTAAGAACATCAAGGAAACACTTGAACCGTTTTTCATAATTCTTTTTATGTAAGTATCGAGGGAAGGGCACAGTTGGACGCATAAGATATTTCCCTTGAATTGGAGGTTCTCGCTGGAGAATGGATCAAAGAGCCACGTGATTTTTCTATCCAATCATCTTAGTTGCATTAGTGCTTCAGATGGTTGTTCAGGTGTAGTCATCGTTGGGTCAGAGCGGTTATCTTCTCTTGGGTCTTTTCTCCTAGCCTCTGCCAGAGGCTTACCACTTCGCAATGTCACCGCTTGACACTACTCCTTGCCATTGTTGTATTGTCTGAGAGCTTTCGTGTTGCTTGGCAAGATTCCTTGTAGGCAATTTTTCAATTCATTAGCAATCTAACCTGCCTGCAACTCCAAGTTCCTAATGGATGACGTCTGACTCTTCAGTAATGCGTCATTCTGAACTATATATTATTTCTATAGAGCTCAAGTGGAGAAGAAGAAAAACTCGATGTAGTTGTACCTTTATTGTTAGATTGATGTGGTGGTTACTGCTAATTGTGTTGAAATCCTGGTAGGAGTCCTTACCTTTGTTGATGTTGCATGTCAAAATGCTCTTGACTTTACTGATGGCCTCTCCAAGAGAAATTAGGATAGTTTCTCCATCCTAGGTTGTAAGTGTTGGAGAAGGGTTTGTTCTTCACAAAACATACTAATTGTGGGTTTTCAGTTAGATGAATGTGGCTCGCCGCAGCCCATACAACTAATCATGGGTTGTCCCAATGCATCTATCTGATGCATATTCTGCATTTGAGGTGGATTGTTCTGGAGGGGTGAAAACCCTAAGGCATAGCGAATGCCAAAACATAAAACCATTTTATTTTTTAAAATTGGATTTAAAATCAAAACAATTTTGCATTGGAATAAAAGGTAATATTGATTAAGCATGCAATTCCCAAAAAGATTAATTACACAAGGGAAGAAATCCTACCTTGCAAACCTTTTGACAATTCTGTAGAATTTCTCTGTTGAATTGGGATTGAGCACCACTATTTGGAAACTTCCCTATTCTTGCAAGGAATTGAGGCTATGGAGAATTGTGGGATTCTCTTTTTTGGGATTTGGGAATATCACAGAACAATTTTTCTTTCTTTTCACAGAAAGAAGAAAACACACACAGAGAGCTTCAGAGCCCCCTCCTCCCTCTGCAAAACAAAACCCTTTTATTAGAGAGAGAGTGGTGAGAGAGGGAGAGAAAAACGTAGGATTGATCCCATGTTTTCTTGTAACTTCCCTAGAATGGGAAGTTAATTTGTTTAATCTAAATTAAATAAAATTTATTAATTAAATCATATTTAATTAAATGATCATTTAAATTATATTTAAATGATTTCCTCTCACATAACCTATAGTTTTAATGTGCATCTAATATACATTAAATTTAACCTATAGTATTGATTTAATCAATTTAATTAAATTTAAATTAATTAATTAATTAATTAATTCTTCAATTATTTATTCATCCAATTAAATATCATATATTTAATTTAATTTCTCATTTGAATCATATTAAAAAAATATTTCTCTCATTTAACCAATAGTTTTAATGCGCATCCAATGCACATTATTTTTAACCTATAGTTTTCAATATGAATCTTATTCATATTAAATTAATATATGAACTCCTTTCAAATATTTCGTTCTCTCATTTATTAATTTTGAATCATATCCAAAATTAATAATAAAGTCTAAAATTAAACTTTATATTAAAATGTATCAACATACATTAAAAAATTCCCAATTCTGAATTTGAACATTTCAAACTCAATTTAATGATAAATTACCTCAATACCCTTTACAAGCTAGGAAGGGACTTAATGGATCTGCAAATCAAAAGCTCCAACGATGTGAGATTAATTGACTAAACTTATTAACCAAATTAATCAATATTCATTAACTATGGTTACATTCCACTAAAGACGCACAGCTGCACTCTTCTCACTACAAATATGTTTCTGTGTCAATGAATATAGACAAATAACAACAAGTTAGTCCTCCACAAGTGTTCGTAACACCAGCTGGGTCAAATTACAATTTTACCCATGTGTTATCTCTACATACTTAAGTACTAATGTTCATCTAATGAACAACCTATTTATGGTCCAACCATTAAACAGAAACCCCTTTTGGGCCAGTGAGAGGGTAGGACTCTTTGTTCAAGTCCCAGAGACACCACTTAAGAGAAACACTCATCTACTTACCCTGAAGTCGGGAAGGAGTGAAATTCATCTTGTATGATTATGTTCCCAGTTATCCACCCAGTATTATCCCCAAAATGGTAGGCATATTGAATCGGCAGCCATTCTCACCCATACAAATCAGAGGACAATCCTTTGTAAACAGGAGTTCATAATATACTCAGGAGTAAGACTAAGTTACCTAGGTCATCCTTTTGAAATAGAATCCTAACTAGTCAATGGAGTTACATTTAGTGGTTACTATTTTGCGATTTGGTCTTATGCAAACTCATTGCACAAGATACCTCTACTCGCATGTCTCCTACATGAACGTGTTGGATCACTACGTTTGTATCAAATACAAAGTGGGTCGTATCCATAGTGTTACTATGATAAGGTACCCAACCTTATCCCTATACTATAGACTCTTTAGGTTGTATCTTGAACATTGATTCCCATATGTCTCTACATATAGTTCAAGACAAATAAGACAGCCTAGGATGTTAGTTTATTGGATTTTAGGGTTAATAAGAAAAAATTGAATAAAACATCATTAACACTTATTGATAAAAAACATTAATAACTATTTATTAATGACGGTCATTCAATTACATTCACTATTTATGAGTTTTAGGGCATAAAAGCCAACAAACTCTCACTTGAACTAAAACTCTAGTTAATGGAATGTACATTACATGGAACAATGGGGATGTTACAAATAGAAAGTAATAGTAAACTAGGGCATCTCATACCCATTACACATCTCCCACTTGCCTTAGATTACACAATGTACATATCTCGTAGACCTAGATTCTCTAGATGACTCTCGAACATTTTAGCCGAGAAAGCCTTCGTAAATGGATCAACAATGTTGTGCTCCAAAGCGATCTTTGTGATAATCACATCTCCTCGTTGCACATCTCCCGTATCAGGTGATACTTCCTCTCAATGTGCTTTCCTCGTTTGTGGCTACGAGGTTCTTCCAATTTGGCCATTGCCCCACTGTTGTCACAATATAACGTGATCGACAAGTTCATGTTTGGAACAACTTTCAAATCACTTAGGAAATTCTTTAGCCAAATTTCCTCCTTTGCTATTTCACAAGCAGCTACATACTCAACCTTCATGGTTATGTCGGGAATGCATCCTTACTTGATTCTACACCATACTACAGCTCCCTTGTTCAGGGTGAACATTGATCCTGACATGGACTTTCTAGAATCCTTGTCAGTTTGGAAATCAGAGTCCATGTATCTCGTAATGATCAAATCCTTAGCTTCATACACGAGCATATAGTCCCTCATTCTCTTAAGATACTTAAAGATATTCTTAACCATAGTTCAGTGATCTAACCTTGGATTGAACTGGTATCTACTAACTACTCCCACTACATAACAAGTGTCAGGCCTAGTGCAGAGCATAATATACATTAAGTTGTCCACTGTTGAGGCATAGGGAATTCGTCTCATATCCTCAACTTCTTGAGGTGTCTTAGTACAATGTTCCTTAGACAAGTGAACTCCATGCCTGAAAGACAATGAACCCTTCTTAGAGTTCTACATCGAATATTGAATCAACATTTTATCGATATAAGTTGCTTGAGACATAGCTAGTTTTTTGTTCTTACGATCCCTAATGATTTAGATCCCAAGAACATATTGTGCCTCTCCCAAATATTTCATTTGAATTTGGGCTACTAGGCACTTTTTAACATCAGTAAGGTATCCTACATCATTCACAATGAGTAGGATATCATCCATATAAAGTACTAAGAAAGCTACTTTATCGTTGATGATTTTCTTATACGCACAAGGCTCATCAACATTTTAGTCAAAACCAAAAGATTTGAACATAGTATCAAACCTAATATTCCAAGATCTGGATGTGTGTTTCAATCCATAAATAGATCAATTCAGTTTGCAAACTTTTTGCTCTTGGCCTTTGGCTATGAACCCATTGGGCTAAGACATAAGGATATTTTCTTCAAGATTCCTATTCAGAAAGGCTATCTTGACATCCATTTTTCATATCTCATAGTCATAATATATGGATATGGATAAGAGAATTCTTATAAACTTAAACATAGCAATAGGAAAAAAAGTTTTCTCATAGTAAACCCCTTCCCTTTGTTTTGCTACGAGTCTAGATTTGAAGGTCCATACCCTCCCAGCTACATCTCTTTTTCTCTTGTAGATTCATTTACACCCTATGGGTTTAACCTTTTCAGGTGGATCTATAAGATCCCATACTTAATTGAAGTACATCGACTCCATTTTAAGGTTCATGGCTTTGACCCACCTTGTCTACGTCATTTATTGCCTTCCTATAAGACAATGGATCCTCAATACCATCATTTGGTATGATGACCTGAGTTTCAATTAAACCCAAGTAATGATCAAGTTGTGCTACAATACTCCCACTACATCGAGGCACTCTCAGCAATTGAGAAAGACAAGACTGACTTAAAGTACTAGTCTCTTCATTAACTTTTAATGAAGGACCAACATCATCATCAACAACTCTTGTTGATTTTTTAGTAACTTCATTTAATACTGATTTGCTTCGTGGTTTATGATTTCTTATGTGGTCTTCTTTTAAGAATGTAGCATTTGTCGATACAAACACTTTTTTTTTCTTGTGAATCGAAGAATAGACCATCTCTCATTTCCTTAGGGTAACCAACAAATTGGCATAATCTTGAATGAAATTCCAATTTCTTAGGATTTGTCACTAGCACATGTGTTGGACAACCCAAGATCCCAAAGTAGCGCAGACTAGGTGTATGCCCCATTCATAACTTGAAAGGTGATTTAGAAACATTTTTCAATGGAACGTTGTTCAAGATATGAACTACAGTCTCTACTACATACGCCCAAAACGAACTAGGCAATTGAGCATAGATCATCATAGAACGAACCATGTCTAATAAGGTTCTATTTCTCCTTTTCGATACACCATTTTGCTGAGGTGTATCAGGTGCTGAGAGTTGAGATTGGATTCCACGTTCTATCATATAATCTTAGAATCTTAAATCCATATACTCTCCACCTCGATTAGATTGAAGTGTTTTAATAGTCTTACCTAATAGAATTTCAACTTCTGCCTTATACTCTTTGAACTTTTCAAGGGCTTCAGACTTATGTTCCATCATGTATAAGTAACCATACCTTGATTAATCATCTATAAAAGAGATGAAGTTTTCGTACCCTCCTCGAGCTTTTACATTCATTGAACCATAAAGATCCGAATGTATGAGCTTTAAGAGCTCTTTGGCTCTATAACCTTTTCCACTAAAAGGTTTTTTTAGTCATTTTACTATCAAGGCAAGATTCACATGGAGGTAATGAATCATCTTCTAACTCATTAAAAGTCCATGATTTACCAATCTCTCGATCCGATCGAGATTAATGTGACCTAATCTTAAGTGCCAAAGATAAGTATTATTGTTACATGAAGAAATTCTTTGCCTTTTAGTTTGAGTATTAGTAGTCTTAAACATTTCATGATTTAAAAGTGCTTTTGTTTCGGTTGGTCTTAACACATACAAGTTGTTTTCTAATTTAGCCAAACAAATATGTACCCCATTTTTTGAAATGAATGCTTCATTACTTGTAAAAAATATTGAATACACATGTTCGATTAAGTAGGAAATAGATACTAAGTTCCTTTTCATTTTAGGAACAATATATAGACTTTCTAAGAAAAGAAATCTATTTCCAAAAAACAACTTTGGGGCTCCCACTGCACGAGCTAAATTGCTTCTCCGGTTCCAACCTTGAGCGTCATTTCACCCTCAACAAGCTGCTGGAAGGGACTAGTTCCCTGTAAAAAAGAACAAACATGATTAGTGGCTCCTGAATCAAGTATCCAGACATTGTGGTCATTTTCCATTAAACATGTTTCTAAAACAAGTAAATCACACTTACCTTAATTTTCTTTCTTCTTCTCGGTAAGGTACTTTAGCAGTTCCACTTCCAGTGATCTTCCACATTGCATTGGAAACATTTGCCCTTTTCGGTCGCCTTGGCTTTTTCCTTACTCTTCTCAGCAAAAGGAGGCTTACCCTTTCCTCCTTTCTTCTTTTGGACCTCCTTAAGACCAGAAGATGAGGGTACAGACTTAGTTCCTGAGGATGAACCCGTATGAAACATTTGCCTTTCCTTCTACCCGTCTCTTACCTTTCATAAGAGACTAGTAGGTCTGCAACTCATTCAGGAGAGTCGTTATGGTGTACTGGATTTTATTCATAACCGCATTGTTGCAGAATTGAAGAAAGTTGTTCGGAAAAGATTCCATAATAAAAGACACCTGACTTTGCTCATCAATGATCGTCCCGTTCATTTTAGCCACGTTGATCTGGACCATCAGGCCGAGAACATGTTCTCTAACTGATTGGCCTTCCTTCATACGTGCATTATATATGTATTTGAGGGCCTCGTGCCGGATTTGAATAAATGATTTCCTAAACATACCCTGAAGGGACTCCATGATCTCACGAGCAATGAGCATGGCCTCATGCTTCTTGTTGAGTACATTAGATAGACTCACCAAGATATAGACTTGGGCCTTTTCATTGGTCTTTATCCAATGGTCATATGCACCCCTAACATTTAGGGTTGCATTTCGAGCGAAGACCTAGGGACACTCCTCAGTTAAGATAAATCACAGATCATGGATAACAAGAATCATACTCGAGTTCGATTTACATGTCACGTAATTTTCACCAATTAATTTCTCATTTTTAACTAAAGCGATAAAGGAATACATGCTGAAAAACAAACAAACAAACGACCATTTTAGTTATGTTTGCCTTAACCCATCACACAAAACATCCAATCCGTTTAGCAAAACCAAGCAATCATAGAACTCTAAATATACTATTGATTTGATTTTGCAATGATATTTCAGAAGTTTTGGACAACAACTACTGAAGGGTGATCAGCTATCCCTTCCCTGAATTGGGACTATCTCAGCTAATTACTAATTCCAGAATAACTCTTATATCTATAGCTCTTAGCTAACAGTTAATTTGGTCAAGGATTCATTAACTTGTTTAATGAATCCTGTAAGTGTGACCCTTTCATTTTCGAATTTCATTTATACGCTTCAACACGCTACCGTTAGGAAAGACAACTGTCGAAAATTAACCTAAGAAATCCTATGCATTTCTGGAGTTTGCGTTGTTCTGGAACCTATGATTAAGTCCTCCGAAGGGATGGTCATTATAGGACAACACGTAGATGATCATAAGAATCTCATGGTGCAACCTAATAAAAAAGATCGTGTCTGACCTTCTCCCACCTACTCTAAACATTTCCCTTATTCACCTTGATATTGATCCATGCAAACACTTTTCGAAGGGAGGCCGCGCCCAGAATGACATGAAGATGAGCATGGATCTCACGGTGTGAACTCTTAGGGATATGAGAGTGTAAAAATGATATATCTCATATACCATTTTTCTCCCACTAAAATGTTTTAATTATTTTAGGATTTTGTTTTACTTAGCTAAATTTCGGCTAATGAAACTATCTAAATATATGCCTATTATAACTCTTATAATCTGATCTTTATACTAAAGTTCTATGTTTATTAAACCATTTAATTTACCTAGTGATGTTGCATGCCAATAGGACCTCGGTTAATTCAACTCAAGTTCCAATCCAATTTCCAGTTAGGAGGTGTTACGTAAACCGTCAACTTAAATTACTCCAGTCTAGATAGAACTGTATTGGTTGAGTTCCCTTATAATCTTAATTCTATTTTCTTACTTAGTCAATTTTAAAACTATTTTAAAAGAAACAAAGTAATTATTCTATTCTAATTAGAAATGTGATCTTAGGTCTAAATAATTTTAAACAATTTAAAAAATTTTCCTAAGATCCTACGTTTGCATGTAACTCTTTGTTATAGGTTAATGGTTGCTAACCATTAATTTGTATAACTATTACAAATTTTAATTATTAGTCCTATAATATACTCACTATGATTTTAATTAATTAACAGTCATAGTCTAATTAAAAATTTAAACCATATTACATGCATTTCATGACTTTAATATAACCATTATATTAAGTTCTGGATATGTCATGCTCAATGCATATTGATTTTCAATTAAATATAATACTTATATAATATTATGACAATTAACCAAGCATATTCATATACATCAATAAATGTAACTAACAATATTTTTTCATTAATGTCATGCAACATACTTCTCCAATTTCACATATTTAACATATCAAATACATTAAAAAAACCTTGAAATTATAAATCACACATTTCATACCATACATTATAACACTTATAGTATATAAAAAATGCATGAACATGTTTAACCAAAGGTGGGATTTATTTAAATGACATCCATAAAGCATTTAAATAGCAAATGAACCTACAACCCTAGGATAAAATAAAGTAGTAATGCTTTTTCAAATGCAAAAATCCTGTCATGCGATCAACAGTCCACCACGGAGGAAATTCTTGATACCAACATTAAAACCGAATAGTTGGAGACACATAGACTCATGCGATAGAAGAAAGAGAAGGTGACATGAGGTATAGGCGGTGGAAGTCAAATCAAACACCAAGTTGGTAGCTGACAAGAAAGGTTCACGAAAGAGCCAATGAACTTCTGATGCGAAGCAGACGGTGCGTCAGAGTATGGAATTTAATGCATGCTGTCAGAACAATCATTAGTGAGAGATGGAAAAGCTACCTTGTGATGCTTATAAATACCCCACAAGATTTCCATGCAAAGGAGAGTAAGAAGACGTTGGAAAAACTTTACAAAAATCCTCACTTCACATATTTTTTCGAGCTTCCATGAAATCTGAAAGCTCAAGATCTCTCTTAGAGTAGAAGAGAGGCCATTTTCTTCAACACAATCCTCAAGAAGTAACTGTTTAAAGAGCCAAAATGAGCAAGAAACTATCACCTACGACTTGACTTTATATCTTATCTCTATATATTCTTTTTACTATAGTTGTTCATATAGTGTAAAACATTGAAAAATCATTTTAGCAATATGAATGCATTCATAGTTTATTATTCATCTATCTCTTCATCTCTATCCATGAGTAACTAATTTCTATATAGGTTGAGAATCATTGCAACTAACATGAACTAAGTAAAGCCTGATCATGTGTTCAACATGTTTTATGCATACTTTGTAAGCTATTTGAATCAATTGAGAGATTTCTTTAAATAGATTGAATCTATGCTTGAAAAAGTAAAGGTTTTAGACTTCATAAAACAAGAAGAGATTACCTTTAGAAATAATCTCTTACATTAAAAGCTCATCACATGCATCCTAGAAATAGGACAATGTGGCTAAATACACTGAGAAGTGTAGTAATGATTTGCGAGTAATTTGCTTGAATGCATGGTTTGTGCATTTACTTAGGGAATCTTAGTGAATATGTGCCTTAACCCTAATTCACCTTTTGGAAAACTCCATCGCATTGCATAAGTTGCTTCTGTTACGATTGTGATTTTCAACACATTCATCATCTTTCATTTCAACACTTAGTAATATAAACTCATCACCTTTATTTAACAACAAATTAGCGTCAAGTTTGAAACAATAGTGTCATCGCATCAATAGCAAGCAATCCCTATGTTTGACCCTGGACTCACCAAGCACCTAGTTAGATTTATAATTGGATTTAATTAGGAAAAACAATGTGTTCTTGAAGACATCATAGAGCATTTAACCATCATATATATTAAAACGCATCAAGATCATAAGAAAAATCACTAGCTTTGCCTCAAACATCATATATTGACAAAATACTTGTCAAGTATTCTATGCAAAACTCCAAGAGGGGCTTACTACCTTTCAGGCACGGAGTTGTTTTGTCTAAGGAACAGTGCCCTAAGACACCTCAAGAAGTTGAGAAAATGAGATGGATCCTCTATGCATCGGTTGTTGGCAACCTGATGTATGCAATGTTATGTACTAGACCTGACATCGACTATGCAGTGGAGATAGTCAGTAGATATCAATCTAATCCAGTATTAGATCACTAGACTATCGTTAAAACCATCATTAAGTATCTTAGAAGAATAAGGGACTACATTCTTGTGTGTGGGTCTAAGGATTTGATCCTTACAGGATACACTAACTCAGATTTTTAGACTGATAGGAATTCTTGGAAATTCACTTTAGGATCAGTGTTTACTTTTAATAGAGGAGTTGTAATATGACGAAACACTAAGTAGGGGTGCATTGCTGACTCCACCATAGATGTAGTGGCTTGTGAAGCTGCCAAGAAGACTGTTTGGCTCAGGAATTTCTTGACTCAACTAGAAGTAGTTCTAGAAATTTCAAGACCTATCACCCTTTACTGTGATAATAGTGCTGTTGTGGCTAATTCCAAAGAGCCTAGGAGTCAAAAGCATGGGAAACACATTAACCACAAGTATCACTTGATTCAAGATATTGTGCATCGAGGAGACGTGATCTTCATGTAGATAGCTTCGACGCATAACGTTGTTGATCCATTTACAAAGGCCCTTACAGCTAAGGCGTTTGAGGGTCACCTAGAGAGTCTAGGTCTACGAGACATGCCTCATTTTGTCTAGGACAAGTGGGAGATATGTGGGCGCGTATTGTATGCCCTAGTTTCTTATTTTTGTGTACCTTATACTTATTTGTTTTTTCTTTTGTATACCTTACTAGCTTTGGACAAATGGGAGATTGTTGGGTTGATGTCCTAAATCTTGTGGGTCTTGTAGTTGTTATTGTATTGTACAAACAACTTATTTTTCTAATAAAATAAAAAGGTATTTTATTTATCATTTAGTTGCATTTATCCACAAAAACCAATAAACTAAGATCCAGGGTTATTTTCTGAAACTTAAACATGTATGTAGAGACATATAGGCGAATCATGTTTAAGCAATAACCTAAATGGTCTTTAGTAGATGGATAAGGTTGGGTACCTTATCCTAGTGACACTACAAATACGACCTACTTTGTAGTTTTTACAATTGTTGTAAAGTGTTACAAATGATCTGATCTTGATCATTTGTATGTAGACATGTGAGTAAGGGTGTTCTATGCAAATAGTTTGTATAAGACCGAACCATGAAATGTATAGTCTTTCTATATAATACCATTCATAGATAAAACTTGCATTTCATCAGAATGACCATAGGTGACTTGACCCGAATCTTGAGTGAGTTATGAACTCATGCCTATCAAGCCAGTCCTTTGATTTGTATGGGTGAGAATGGTTAGTTTCACCAACTCAATATATCTACCATCTTGAGGATTTGTTTGATTAGAAAGTTGGGAACATAACTACACAAAAAGGAATTCTCTCATTCTCTATAGTTTGAGACTATAGATAAATTGCTCCCTTAAGAGTTGATTCCAGGGCTTGAACAATGTGGCACCACACCTTCTCCTAGCCCGAGAGGGGTTTAATCATAGTTGGACTATGACTTATTGTTCATTAGATGGATCAGTGATACCTAAGGAGTTAGATGTAACTACAGGGGCAAAATAGTAATTTTGGCTCAACTGTACTTACAAGCAATTTATGAAGGGTCAACGCACCGTTGATTGTTTATATCCAATGGACACAAAATTATATTTGTAGTACGAAGAGTGCAACTGTTAGTCTTTAGTGGAGTGGCTGACAGTCACGAAGATCGCTTTGGAGCACAACGTTGTTGATCCGTTTACAAAGGCCCTCACAACTAAGGTGTTTGAAGGTCACCTAGAGAGTCTGGGTCTACGAGACAAGTCTTATCTAGTCTAGGGTAAGTGGGAGATTTTATTGAGCGCGTATTATATGCCCTAGTTTCTTGTTTTGTGTACTGTTGTACTAATTTGTACTTTTATGATGTACACCCCACTTGTTTTAAGACAAATGAGTGATTTTTGGGGTTGATGCCCTAAATCTCGTGGTCTTGTAGTTTGTAAATGTGTTTGTACAAAAAAATTATTTATCTAATAAAATAAGAGGTATTTTATTTGACATTTAGTTGCATCAACCCAAAAATCAATAAACTAAAATCCAAGGCTATCTGTTGTAACTTAAATATGTATGTGGAGACATACAGGTGGATCATGTTTAAGTGATAACCTAAACGGTCTGTAGTAGATGGATAAGGCTAGATACCTTATCCTGGTGACACTATGAATACAACCCACTTTGTAGTTGTTATAATTATTGTAAAGTGCTACAAATGATATGATCTTGATCATTCATGAACATGTGAGTAGGAGTATTCTATACAAAGAGTTTGTATGAGACCGGACTAGGAAATGAATAGTTTCTCTATATAACACCGTTACTAGAAGAGATTTACATTTCATCAGGATGACCATAGGTGACTTGACCTAAATTCTAAGTGAGTTGTGAACTCCTGTCTATGAAGGCAGTCCTTTGATTTGTATGGATGAGAGTGACCAGATTTGCCGATTCAATGTGCCTACCATTTTGGGGATGTGTTTGACTGGAGGGCTGGGAACGTAGCAACACAAGAAGGAATTCACTCATTCCCTAGTATTTGGGTAAGTAGAGAAATTGCTCCCTTAAGGACTGATTTCGGGGCTTGGACAATGTGGCGTCACACCCTCTCCTGGTCTGAGAGGGGTTTGGTTATAGTTGGACTATAACTAATTGTTCATTAGAGAGATCAATGATACTTAAGGAGTTAGATGTAACTACAGAGGCAAAATAATAATTTTGAGCCAACTGTAATTACGAGCAATTTGTGAAGGATTAAAGAGGTTTTGATTGATTATATCTAATGGACACAAAAAATATATCTATAGTGCAAAAAGTGCATCTGTCAGTCTTTAATAGAATGACCGACAATTAATGGAAGTTGATTAATTTAACTAAAGAGTTTAATTAATTAATCAAGTATCATTGGAGCTTCAACCTATAGGTCCATAAGGTCCCTCGTTAGCTCAGTTGGGATTAATGAGAATCAAATTAATTTTGGATTAATTTTAATTATTCAAATTAATTGAAGAGAATTAATTATATGAGATATAAGTAATATAATGTATGTGATACATTATCATATCAAATTTATTATATGAGATATAATTAATATAATATATGATACATTATAATATGAAATTTTATTTGAGAGAAAATATATATTTGAATATGATTGAAATATTAATTATATGAATGAGATTTATATTAAAAACTATAGGTTAAATGAGAGATAATAAACTATATGTTATATTATATATTAATGTAATATAAACTACATATGTGTATATATATATATATGTAATGTAATATAAACTACATTATATTAGGTTATATTATATGTAAATTTTCATGTCTGTTATACACCATGTGGAGGGGAGTTATCAAATAATCCCTCCCTGATATATCAGGGAGGGAGTTATTTGATAACTCCCCTCCACATGGTGTATAACAGACATGAAAATTTATTCACTTCTTCTTTTTCCAAGAAAGATCTAAGATTCTCTTTGTGAAATTATTGCTCTTTCAACAAAACCTTTCCCTCTCCCAACCAAAATTAATCTCACTGAAGCCTACACCTCTCAGTGATTCTCATCCGTGAAAATAACGGGGAAGAGCTCTTGGTAGCATCCGTTCTTGTTGCTGTGACCGTATGGTTGTGAGTTCGGGGGAGAGTTCGAATTGTTCGTGCAGTACACTAGGAAAGGATTCATGAAAAACTTGGTCTTCAAGGGTAAGTGATCCTCTAATCCCTTCTTCCTCTTTAAATTTTCTATGAAAGCATACTTAATCAGGACTGTTTAATCCTAGTTTTCGTCCTCTGCATTATTCATGTTCTATAAAATTAAAATTAGGGCATGATCCTTTCGTTGTGGGTAGTCACCTACTTCTTCACTTATGTCTTGTTCAATATTTAAAAATTAAAAAAAGAAGTGTGCATGTGTACATTTACTGACATGTGAAACTGATTATCTATAATGATCCAAAAGTCTTTATATTGTTGTAGTGTTGATTTTTTCAAAACTTTTCAGGTGGCCTATAATGGGTTTTTTGGCAGGAACATGAGTGAGTTTATGTTTGAGAGTAATTTCCAAGTTGTATTTGTTCTTTATTAAGGGAAAAATTACTTAATTTTTCATTAAATTTATTTGAAAGGACTGTGAGCATTTGTCAGGAATTTTCTATCATTGTGTATGTTTATACACGAGCATTGATTACCAAGTAGAAGTGATGTGGCGCTAATAAGGGTCGAGTATCGAGTATCGGTCTGGTAAGCATTGAGTAGAGAGCATTTAACATAGTGTATCAAGCATCGAGTTTGTACTTAAGAATTCAAAAAGTCAGAAAGCATCGAGGAAAAGCATCGAGTAATGTGATTCGAATATTTTACGTAGGCATGCGGTTGGTTCTTACGGTCGAATCGGTAAATTCGAAACATGTTAACACAAGCAGAAGACCATTTTTCATTCAATTTCATATCGTAGGGCCATTTTTCATTTGGGCCTTTGAAAAGAGGCTATCCATACGAAAACCCCAAATCGAAGGGACACAAGAAACTCTGTAATGGAATGGAAGAGCTGGAGTTTAGAGAAGTTGGTGTACCGAGACTTTGTGAGTGAGCTAAGAGTGGGTTAATTAAAATATTAGTTAGTTAGTTTATTATTCTACAAGGTTGTAATCATTTCATCTCTAAATAAAGCATCTCCCCTCATTTTGATGAAGATAATTACATTCATTTAAATTCAATCATTTGGTATTACATCAAATTGGAATCAGAGCACTCCAAGAATTCAAACTGATGGCGGGAAGAAGGGTTGCTCACCCAAGAGGAGGAGACAACCTGTGGAAAGATAAGAGGTGGAAGAAACCCCCACCCTCCCTCTAAGAACTACAAAATGACGTTTTATGTCTGTTGCAAACTTTTTGGAGGGAATTCATGGAACAGTGACTAGCATACAAGAAAGTATGGAAACCCTCACTCGTAGGTTGAGAGGCTGGTAGTAGCACCTCAAAATTGAGAGAACGCTCAACCATTCATGCAAGAATGGGGGAGAAGAGGTAAGTGTGGTGTTAGACAGTCAAGAAATTTCCAATTTCAGCCAGAAATTCATCAAGAAAGAGTTCCAAGATTGCATAGGCAGCTCTAAGAATATCCAAGAAGACGTTTGAATAGGCAAGAATGACAGATAGAATTCCAAGATTGGAATTCTTCAAGTGAGTATGATCAAGAAAAAAAGTTATGCGCTCCAAGGAGGCGACGAGAAGAGTGGTATGGAGATGGAGGTGACTCATATCATTGGGAAATGAAGATCGACTTGTCAACTTTCAATCGGAAGCGTGACATTGATACATTCCTCTATTGGAGTTGATGCCCTAAATCTCGTAGGGTCCTATAGTTTGTAAACATTGTATGAACAAACTCATTTCGTATTTAATAAACTATGTCATATTTTATTCATTATTTATGAAATATATGATATTTTAGTTGCATTAACCACAAACTAATAAACTAACATCCAAGGTTATCTTTGTAACTTAAACATGTATGTAGAGATATACGGGTGGATCATGTTTAAGTGATACCCTAAATGGCCTGTAGTAGATGGATAAGGCCGAGTACCTTATCTTGTGACAATACAAGTATGACTCGCTTTGTAGGTATTACAATTATTGTAAACTACTACAAATGATCTGATCCTGATCATTCATGTATTAGATATGCGAGTGGGGATATTCTATACAAAAGAGTTTGTATAAGATCGGACCACAAGATGTTTAGTCTCATATATAACATTGTTCATAATAGAGACTTACATTTCACCATGATGACCATAGATAACATGACCTGAATCCTGAGCAAGTTGTGAACTCCTACCTATGAGGGCGATCCTTTGATTTGTATGGTGAGAGTGGCCAAATCATCGACTCAACAAGCCTACCATTTGGGAATTCGTCTGATGTAGAGCTGGAAACGCAGCTACATAAGATGGAATTCACTCTTTCCCCAAAGTAGGGGTAAGTAGATAAATTGCTCCATTAAGGACTGATTCCAAGTCTTGAACAATATGGCACCACACCTTCTCCTGGCCCGAGAGGGGTTTAGTCATAGTAGGACTATGATCTATTGTTCATTAGAGGGATCAGTGGTATTTAAGGAGTTGATGTAACTACGGGGGCAAAACGATAATTTGGTTCAGTTGTATTTACTAGCAATTTGTGAATGGTCATCGTACAATTGATTGGTTATATTCAATGTGAAGGAAATCAGACATGAGAATTTCCATGAGCAGCAGACTGATCGTTCCAAATTCCATTCGAAATTGAACACTAACAATTACAGTCAAGAAACGGAAACTTACAAGTCATGCACAATACGAAATTACAGCATGCTTAACAATGAGATCAAGGGATAAAGTATCATACCTTTGAAGACTCATTCTTCAAACTCCCTCGATCACGAATGCTCGTTCAGTGTTCAAGACAGCAATACACAGACGCTCGAACACAATGACTGCAACACAGCATGATCACCAGTAACCACCACACGAACAACGCGAACACACAATGAATGGCTTCCAAAACCTCGAACTCAGTCGAGTTAAGTGAGGACACCACCACAATAGTTACCTTGGTATTCTCGGTGTGAGAATCCAGAAGTGTGGGCTCTATATGGACTTGGTTAGAGGAAGAGACTGGAGGAACAATAATCGTGTAGATGATTGAGCAAGTGAGAGATGAGAAGTGTCTATCATATAGACGAATGCTTGTAGAAGACGTGTAGAAGACGACAACCTATCGTATAGATAATGCTCTATGATCGTTTAGCTATGACCAGCTAAGTGAACTATCGTCTAGTAACACTCCACGATTATTTAGTCTCTTTGTCATCTATCTTTTGGTGAAACAATTCCACTTGACAGTAATCTGTGAGTTCCTTTCCGAATTAAACAACTCTTTACATTTAGGAAAACATTTTTTTCTTTTATCTCACGGTTACCATAAAACCATCAACAACCTCCCACTCAATTGGTTACTAGAGAAAAAGAGATAATTATCCAATAATTAATATTATTATAAATATATATGATAACCAACTTACCATATTATATTTATAACCTATAGTTTTAATATTTCATCTCATGAAACATATAAACCATAGCTCTTTTTCTATTTTATGGTACTTAATGTAAATCACATTTACATTAATCCTTCATTTGATGTATCTTATACATCACACCGATTATATCGTATATAATCAAATTTTCTCTTGTTAATTTGAACATTTCAAATCAACACTAAAAACAGATTCTCAATTTGAATCCATTGAGCTACCAAGGGGACCTTATGGACCTGTAGCTCGAAGCTCCAACGGTATGTGAATAACTGACTAAACTCTTTAGTCACGAAATCCACCATTTATTAACTACTAGGCACTCCAATAAAGACCGACAACTGAACTCTCCTTACCACATATATATTATCCATATCAACCAATCAACAGTGCGATAACCCTCCACAGATCGCTCGTAAGCACAGTTGGGCCAATAACCGTTATGCCCCTGTTGTTACATCTAACTCCTTAAGTACTATCGATCCCTCTAATGAACATAAGTCATAGTTCTACTATAACTGAGTCCTCTCTTCCAAAGAGAAGCTGTGGCCACTATGTTCAAGAACCGAAATTAGCTCTTAAGGGAGAAATCTATCTACTTACCCCTGCTTTGGGAAAGGAATGAATTCCATCTTGTGTAACTAAGTTCCCAGCTCCCAAATCAGACAAATCCCCAAAAAGGTAGGCATGTTAAGTTGGTAATTTGGCCACTCTCACCTATACTAATCAAAGGACCACCCTCAAAGGCAGGAGTTCCCAAAATACTTAAGATTAAGGTCATGTCACCTATGGTCGTTTAGGTGAGATGTAAGTCTCAAGTATCAATAGCGTTATATAAAGAGACTATTCATCTCATGGTTCAGTCTTATACAAACTCTTTGTATAGGACACCCCCGCTCGTATGTCTCCACGTGAATGGTCAGGATCTACCATCTGTAGTAGTTCACAACACTTGCAAACCTCTACAAAGCGGGTCGTATCCGTAGTGTCACCTGGATCAGATATCCCTTCTTAATCCTTATACTACAAACCTTTTTAGGTTATCACTCAAGACATGATCCACTTGTATATCTCATATACATGCTTAAGTTTACATAAAATAACCATGAAACTTTATTTATTGGATATGAGGAAATGCCAAATAAAATAAATTTTATTCATAACAATGTGTACAGTTTACAAACTACAAGACTTCTGGAGAATTAGGACACCAATCCCAACACAATGGACACAAAAATATATCTGTAGTGCGAAGAGTGCAGCTGTCGATCTTTAATGGAGTGCCTGACAGCTAACGGATGGTGAATAATGTAATTAAAGAGTTTAATTAATTATTCATGTACTGTTGGAGCTTCAAGCTATAGGTCCATGAGGTCCCCTTGGTAGCTCAAAAGGATTTAGTTGAGAATTAGTTTTTGGATTAATTTGAATTGTTTAAATTAATAGAGGGATTTAATTATATAATAAAAGAGAGAGATGTGTAATTCATATTGTGATTTGAGTTCCAGCTCCCAGATCAGACAAGTCCCCAAAAGGTAGGCATGTTGAGTTGCCAATCTGGTCACTCTCACCCATACTAATCAAAGAACCGCCCTCAAAGGCAGGAGTTCACAAAACACTTAGGATTGAGGTCGTGTCACCTATGGTTTGTTTAGGTGAGATGCAAGTCTCTACTATCACGATGTTATATACAGAGTCTAGTCATCTCGTGGTCCAAGTCTTATACAAACTCTTTGTATAGGAAACCCCCACTTAACTTCTCTCCACACGAATGGTCAGGATCAACCATCTGTAGTAGTTTACAATACTTACAAACCTCTACAAAGCAAGCCGTATCCGTAGTGTCACCAGGATCAGGTATCCCCACCTTAATCCTTATACTACAGACCGATTTTAGGTTAATCACTTAAGCATGAACCACTGTATATCACATATACATGCTTAAATTCACATAAGATAACCAAGGAACTTTGTTTATTTGGATATGAGTAAATGCCAGAATTAAATAACACTTATTTTATTCATGTGAACAATGTGTATCTTTACAAAAAAACGAGACTCCGAAGAATTAGGACACCCAATCCCAACACCTTCCATATTATCAAATCATAATAATAAAATAATATAAATAAATATGATAATTAACTTATCATATTATATTTATATTAAATTATATGTTATATCAAAATATAAATATAACCTATAATTTTAATATTGTATCACATACAATATGAACTATAGTTTCTTTTCTCTTTTTAAATGACATTTAATATAAATCTCCGTTATATTAAATTTAACAACTGTGAATCACATTCATAAAAAATATATTTGAATCTCATTCAAATATTTATTTCCTCTCATTAAACTATAATATATCAAATATATTATGACAAATTATATACATATATAATTGAAACGA
>NC_052349.1:57041983-57068211 GCF_009727055.1 Benincasa hispida
TATAGGTTGATGCTCAATCGTTTAGATAAAGCTATGCAATCGGCGAGCAAAGCTATGCGATCATTTAGCTCGGTCGATTCTACACGATCGTTTACCTTGGCCAACGATCGTCTAGCAAAGCTATGCGATCGTTAGTAAAAACTGAACGATTGTTTTAGCTAGCACCTGCACGATCGTTAAGCTCGTCCAGCCATCGTTTAGTAAATCTGTATTTACTTGACGACTTCCATGAGTCTTTTCGCCGGAGAGAAACTAAAAATCTTTTCAAAACTTTTGTGAAAAAACCTCTATTTTTCAAAGTAGGAAATTGATTTCCTTTTAAACTCACGGTTACCATCATCAATATCACCACTACATTTGGTTATTTAAAGAAAAAAATATTAATTATCTAATAATTAATATTATTATAAATATAAATGATAATCAACTTATCATACTATATTTATAACCTATAGTTTTAATATTTCATCTCATGAAATATATAAACTATAGTTCTTTTTCTATTCCATGGTACTAATATAAAATCTTATTTACATTAATCCTCCACTAGATGTATCTCATACATCATATCGATTATATCATATATAATCAAAATACCTCTTGTCAATTTGAACATTTCAAAATCAACACCAAGAACTTGATCCTTCAACATGAATCCAAGCTACCAAGGGACCTCATGGACCATAGATCCGAAGCTCCAACGTACGTGAATAACTGACTAAACTCTTTAGTCACGGGATCCACCATCCGTTACTGTCAGACACTCCACTAAAGACCGATAGTTGAATTCTCCTCACTACAGTATATATTATGTGTCTCATCTTAACCAATCGCAGTGCGACAACCCTTCAGAGATCGCTCGTAAGTACAGTTGGGCCAATAACCGTTATGCCCCTGTAGTTACTCTGTCTCCTTAAGTACCACTGATCCCTCTAATGAACATAAATCACAGTTCTACTATGACTGAGTTTTCTCTTCCAAAGAGAAGTTGTGGCCACTAGTTCAAGCCCCGGAATCAGCCCTTAAGGGAGCAATCTCTCTACTTACCCTTGCTTCGGGAAAGTAGTGAATTCCATATTGTGATTTGAGTTCCCAGCTCCCAGATCAGACAAGTCCCCAAAAAGGTAGCATGTTGAGTTGACAATCTGGTCACTCTCACCATACTAATCAAAGAACCGCCCTCAAAGGCAGGAGTTCACAAAACACTTAGGATTGAGGTCGTGTCACCTATGGTTTTTAGGTGAGATGCAGTCTCTATCTATCAACGATGTTATATACAGAGTCTAGTCATCTCGTGGTCCAAGTCTTATACAAACTCTTTGTATAGGAAACCGATAGGTCTCCAACTTCTCCCACTTGCCCAGTCGTGTACACGATCTGTCTTTCCTCCGTTCGTTTGCCTCACACCAAGTCCGAACAGAGCCCACCCTCTGGATTCTCACACCAAGAATACCAAGGTTGCCTTGTTGGTGGTGTCAGACTCAACTCGACATCGTCGAGGTTTTTCGGGGGTCGTTCGTGATGCTTCAGAGGAGTTCGTTCGTGGTGTTGCAGAGGAATTCGTGTTGCGGAGGAGATCGTGACCAAGGAGATCATTGAGAACAAGCTTGAAGTGTTCATGCGGTGTTGCGGTCGTGTAGATTGAGTGTTCGTGGTCGCTGTTGTTCGAACGGTCGAGCATCGGAGGTGGAGACGCTTCTACCTTTGTTAGTACAGTTTTTTCCTTTGTACATTTTATGTGCATGCTGTAATTTCTCTATATTATTTGCATAACCGCTTGTATGGAAGTCGATTGTAAATATATGTTGATTCATGATTGTAATTTGGAATTGTCTTACTTCCGCTGCTCACGGAAATCATCGTTTCGATTTCCTTCAGAAGGGAGTTACAACTCCCTTCCCCATATTTTCTCTCCACCCACCTTAGTGGGGGTGGTTATTCTATTTGGCAAAAAGAGAATACAAGAAAATCGTTTTCTCCTTCTCTACTATTAATGTTGTTAAACGATTAAGAGAAATTTACAGAAGTGTTCTTGAGTTTACCAAGTGTGAAAACTTTCTCGATCTTCTTCCTCCTACACATTTATCTTTCCCTCTAATCAAAATAGTCAGAGCCCACCACTCCTAAGTTCTCACTCTGAGAATATCAAGGTAACACTATGGTAGAATCTGAGTTTTCTAGTTCGAGGTTATCTTGAAGAGGTCTTCAAGAAGTTCTGATTGTTCGAGGGCAAAACCCGAAGAAAGGTTCTTCAAAGGTGAGGTTTCTTGAAACCCATTTTCGTTTAAAAGCATGCTGTAATTTAATTGTAAATGCATATCTATTGTATGTTTACTATAAACTTTGTAGTCGATAATTAATGGAATTTGGTCGATTCATTTCCGCTCAAAGTTCTCATCATACGAGTTTCTTCATCCTCAATTGGATCAAGAACACTGAGAATTTTTCGATTATGTGTTGTAATTTTTTTGATTGGATTGGATCACAAATGTACCGGTAGCCTTCAAGTTGAAGGGGGGACCTTCCACTTGGTGCGATTAATTGAAGATCAATTGGCAATAGCAAGGCAAGAGGCCAATTCGAACGTGGGAAAAAATGAAACGGAGGTTCCTTCCTCCAATTATGAGTAGACCCTTTATAATCAATACCAAAGTTGTAGACAAGAGCCTTGACAAGTGGCAAATTATGTGAAAAAATTCCACCGATTGGGAGCAAGAACAAATTTGGTGGAGAATGAACAAAATCTAATTACAAAATTCATTGGCGGCTTATGAATGGACATCAAAGATAAGGTAAAATTACAACGCTTTCATTTTTTGGATGATGCAATTTGTTATGCTAAAACAATAGAGGAGTTGAGTGATTTACACTCCAAAAAAACTTCAAGAAAAGCTCTTTGGGATGCTTCTATAAGTAGAAGAGCAAACAGTACGTTGGACCATCCTACTCCACCAATTTCATCCAAGAAAAAGAATAAAGAAAAGTAAGAAGAGGTTAGTGAGAAGGAAATAGAGACTGTTTGCAAGCAGAAAGTTCAAAATCCTTATGACTGACCTATATTGGGAAAATATTTGAGGTGTGGCCAAGTGGGGCACTTGTTTAATTATTGTCCCCAACAAAAAATAACAACATATGTGGATGAAGAAGAGGATTCGTTGGCTGGATGTAGTGAAGATAATGAGGAAGAAGCCAGTTATATTGACACGGACGAAGGTGATAGGGTGTTTTGTATTCTCCAAACAGTGTCGATTGCTCCCAAAGGAGATTTTAATCCTTAAATACATTGCAAAATGTTTGTTAAAAAGAGAGAGACTAATATATTGGGTCTTATGGTTACTGAAACGACAAAAAAGAAATACAAAAAATAGTGAAGACATTCAGCACTATATTGACTTGGTTCCAGGTGCTACAATCCCTCATCTTCCTCACTATAGGATGAGTCTTACGGCGTATGAGATCCTCCAACAACATATTGAATAATTATTGAAAATGGGGCACATTCAACCAAGCCTTAGCACATGTGCGATGCTAACGCTACTTACCCCTAAAAAAGATGGTAGCTGGAGGATGTACGTTGATCGTAGAACTATCAACCGAATTATAGTGAATTATAGCTTCCCAATCCCTAGAATAGGTGATTTACTTCATCAACTTGGAGAAGCCTTAATTTTTTTTAAAAGAGTATTTGAAGAGTGAATACCACTAGATTCAAATGAGGTCGAGGGATGAGTGGAAGACTACATTTAAGCCTACTTCTCATTCATAGACCGATGGCCAAACTAAGTTACCACATTGAGTTACTTTATGACCTACATATTAATCCAATATTCAATATTGTTGATTTCAGACCTTACTTTTCCCCCGATGACTACTAGTTGGCATCCTAATTTTCATCCTCGAGGTCGAATCTGATTGTAGAAGGGGTGGAATATGGTGTACCGAGAATTTGTAAGTGAGCTAAGAGTGAGTGAGTGAGTTAGTTTGTTTGTTTGTTATTCTACAATCTTATTGAAGGAACTCTTATCAAAGAATACCTATGAGCAAAGGCAAGATCGTTCCAAATTTATTCACAAACATACACAGAAGTTATGCATTTACAGACAAATTACGACACACTTTGAACATTTAAATAACAAAGGATCAAGAGACATACCTCTTGAAGAACTCTTCTTCTCTTTAAGTCTCGCTTTCATTAGGAACGACAACTCACACAGTCGCTGTGATCACCAAGTCTATCGTCCACCAAATCTTGATGTTATCTACCACCGAACGAACTTCTACATGAACAGGAAGCAAGGAAGACACAACCACTTAGTAACCTCGGTATTCTCGGAGTGAAAATCCAGGAGGTGTGGGCTCTGTTGGATTTGGTAGAGGGGAGGAGGAAACTACGATCGTTTACAATGACCAAGCAAGTGGGAGAGATATCGTGTTCATCGGATATAACCAATCAATAGTACGATAACCCTTCACAGATGCTCGTAAGTATAGTTGGGCCAATTTTACCATTTTACCCCTATAGTTACATCTAACTCCTTAAGTATCACTAATCCCTCTAATGAACAATACAACATAGTCCTACTATGTGTGGACACCTCTCGGACCATGAGAAGGTGTGTGGCGTCACATCGTTCAAGCCCCGGAATTAGCCCTTAAGGGAGCAATCTATCTACTTACCCCTACTTTGGGGAATGAGTGAATTTCATCTTGTGTAGCTGAGTTCTCAGCTCCCAAATCAGACGAATCCCCAAAGTGGTAGGTTTGAGTCGACAATCTGGCCACTCCCACCCATATAAATCAAAGGACCGCGCTCAAAGGCAAGAGTTCCTAACTCACTCAAGATTAAGGTCATGTTACCTATGATCCTAGTAAAGTGAAGTCTTTGTCATGAACGGCGTTATATAAAGAGACTATAACACTTCGTGGTCCGGTCTTATACCAATTCCTTTGTATAGGACGCCCCCGCTCGCATGTCTCCACATGAATAATCAGGATCAGACCATCTGTAGCAAGTCACAATACTTGTAACTATTCTACAAAGTGGATCACATCCATAGCGTTACTAGGATAAAGTTTCCCTCCTATATCCATATACTATAGATCATTTTGGTTATCACTTAAGGCATGATCTACCTATATGTCTCCACGTACATGCTTAAGTTACAATGACAACCAGGGATCTTAGTTTATTGGTTTGTGGTAAAGCAATTAAAACATCCAATGTTTCATAGACAATAATGAAGAAAAATATCAAATATTATTACATCACAAGCGTTTGTTCAATACTGTGTTTACAAACTACGGTACCCAACGAAAGTTTAGGGCATCATCCCCAACAATAATAATTTTATCTATAAATAAAGCATCTACCCTTATTTTGAGGAAGAAAATTACATTCATTCAAATTTAGTCCTTTGGTATTACACCAAGAATTATGGAAGGGAAGAGGAAGACGAAGGGAGAAGAGCAAGGAAAAATAAAAGGAAAATGATTCTGAGAAAAATATATCTCATCTAAAAAGAAATTAAAATTAAAATTAGTAAAAATTTTCACCTAATTTAAAATTTGTCAACTCAACTTGCCTAGTCACTTTTTCATTAGCAACTAATAGTCAAATTGATTAAGGGACCATTTAGAAGCATTTTCTAAACCTCAGGGGGTAAAGTGTCTCTTTTGAAATTTTAGGGATCTAACAGACAATAATCTCAAACCTCAAAGACCAAAATTGTATTTTGACGAATAAAATATTAGAAGAAGAGGCAATTAAAATAGATAAAAGATACAATTGTTACAATTACCTCTCACAATATATTTTTTTCCCGTAAACTTGTAGACCCCATTTTTCATATTGGTTAGATTGGAAGGAAGATGACTTAAAATATCGTCAGAACTCTTGTACTAAAAGTAATAAAAAGAACTCTTAATTGATGAGAATTGCAACAAAGATTGGGCGGTACTCATAATGGTATCGTCTGCTTGGAGCAAAAGGTGGGATAGGTGTACTTTTAGGACACATTCCAAAATTAAACTTGGATTCTTTCTTTGAAATCTTAGATTAATTCATCAATTGAATCTTATTGTAATTACACCAATTTTGATTACATTAGTAAACATGAATATTCAAATAAATATAGATTTATTTATATATAAAATGAAATAAACCCTAGAACCCGTATATTAGGGTTTAAAAAAAAAAATTGGCTCCTCCTCCATCTCCCTCACGCGTGAAGCCGCCAACCTCCCCTTCACCCCCTCTTCAGATTTCTTCTTCAGCTTCACGCTGGACGATTCTTCCTCAGATCTCCCGCCGGCCAGCAACCACTCGCCGTTGTCGCGTCCGTTCAGCCTATCCTGCTCCGACCAACGGCCGGCCGTCATTCGCCGCCGCCCAGTGGCCGTCGCGCACTCGCCGGAATCTTTATTCTATCATCACCTCTTTCAATTTCTGTTCTTCTCTATTTCTCCTCTCTCCCATCGACATGCAGCCGTAGATAGGTCACCCACCCAGGTTTCTTTCTCCTTCTCTTATTTGGCTCTCTACTCTAACCTTACTCCACAAGCTACCATTTGTCAATTTCCCTAGTTTCCTCGTTTTCACCTGTCTCCGATTCTCACTCTTTCTTCTTCACGCCGTTCGTCTCGTCTCTCTCTCTCAAAGTTAAACTTCGTCAAGGAATCATGTTATGAACTCATAAGCAGTTTCAACTGAATTTCTGTTATTGACATGGCGAAGAAGAAGGGAAATGCGAAGAAAGGATCATCTAACCCCACATCCGGCCCTCAAGATTCCATCACTCTTAGACAGGAAATTACTGGTAAAATCAAACCCAAAGTCTCTAACAATGTCAAAGTTTATTTGAACCATTTAGAAAATTTGGCGACTTGGGCGTGTGGGCAGCCCTCTATACCTTCATTGGCTACTTTCTTTGGGCAGCGCCTCGCCGCTGCAGCGGAGTCTTTGGCGGTCGCTCCCGACGCTTCTCTATTTCTTTGCCAGAGGTCCGTATGTCTTCTGCCCTTTACATTCATTTAGCTTTGCATGCCTAGATTTGTTGTTTTTGTAGTGTTTATAATAGGGTACGTTCATGAGTATTGATTGTGTTCGAGGATGAGAAGTTTTTGTTTAACTTTTCTTATTAGTTCTAAGTGGCAGTAATCTGATGTAATTGAAATTTGAATATGGAGAATGGACGCTCCTTATTGGGCGAAATGTTGTTTTACTGCCAACTATTGATGTGGAAGGGATAGGGTAATGTGCTAGGAATTATGGCAGTATTGTGAATGATTTTAGGGGAACTGTTATACAATGTACCAGCCGTTTGTGATGCTTTGGCCCTTGTGGCTTGTTACCACAGTTGTGTGATTGAGAAGTACTTTAGAAAACAACTTCAGTAGTAATTAATATGCAGGAGATATCATCTAGCAACAATTCAACAGATTCCAGAAGGGATTATGTGAGGGTGTGAGCAGAAGAATGAATGCAGAGAGTAATTGGAGAGTATCATTGTTTAACTATATATTTTCTCTATTTCAAAATTCTTTTCTTTTCTTTTGTTTTTGTTTTTTGATTCAATAAGTAACAATTTCATCGGTTAAATAAAATATCCAAAGAGATACAAAAAGGTATCAAAATCCTTTTGTAATTACAGTCTTACCGTGATTATTAACAGCTGGAAGGCCATCCTTTAGTTGCTTTGGGGAGAGGTTATCTCTCTATCACTTGCCCTTTAAGTAGTTCTTTTGTCCTTCCTTGTATGAAATATCTCCTTATTTCTTATTCTTTAAAAAAAAAAAAGATTAAAAGGAAAAACAGTGATTATTAGATTTTAGATTTTGATATCTTGTCCGGGAGTTTGTATTGTAGCAGGGTTGGGGTGTAAGGTAAGGTTGTGTATTGTACTTATCTTGTTCGGGCAGATCCCCTTGGGTGATAATCAAATAACCCCAGAGGCTAAAGTTTTGGGACCACGTGAAGTAAAAAGTCTTATGTAAGCTTGACAAATGGTGGCAATTGTCCAAAGGTGGAAGATTGATTTTGTGTGTAGCAGTCCTAGCAAAATTACCTACCTACTTTATGTGCATTTTATGATGCTGAGGGAAACTGTAGCTTTAATTAAGAGGAAAATAGGAACTTTCCTTGGAATGGTTCTTTAGACGGTAGATCTGGTGAAATGGAAGGCTGTATCCTTGCCCATGCCCTTGTTAAATGGAAGCTTTGGAATTGGAAACTTGAGGAGAGGCAATGAAGCCCTTGTGGCAAAGTGTGTTTGGGACTGCCGTGGGAGCCTGACTTAATCAGGCACAAGATATTGCATAGTATCTATGAGTTTGGAGAGGGATGCAAAGATGGAAAACGGAGGTAGTGGTAGAAGCCCTTGGTGGAATATTACTAAGTTGAAGGGTATAGGTTTCATTTTCAATCACACTATGGTCAAAGTTGGAGATGGAAAGAAGAACAAATTTTTGGAGGACGTGTGGATGGGTAGTCAACCCTTAACCATGAATTTTCCTAGGTTAATTTATTGGTGGAATCCAACCATTGAACAATCAGTGAACTCTGGTATGAGCTATCAACAAACTGGAATATAATGACAAGGAAGAATCTTTTGGATGAAGAGTTGAAGAGTTAATGCTATTTTGAGACTACTGGAAGACAGATTAATTGGTGCTGGAGTGGATGAAAGAAGCTGGAATTTGTGTAGCTCTGGTGATCTCAGTCAAATATTTGGCTCTGCCTGATTGATTTCAGGAGAGGCTCTAGAAAGAGAGCTTTCAAAGTTAGTGACCGAAGAGAACATGCCTCAGAAAGATGAAAACGTTAGAGTGAATAGCATGCCTAAATGGATGGTTGTTTGTTTGTTTGAGAACATCATAATAAAGATCTCTTATGGCGGTCTTGAATATTTATGGGTGTTTTTTTTAAAAGCTTGAAGAGTATGCAGGAACCAACCACCTTGTCTTTCATGTCTCATTTGGTGATCGATTTTGGAACTCATTAGTCGTGACTCATGATTATAAAGTCTTGGATACGTAAGCCAGGAAACTATGGCAAATGCACTGAAATCTATTATTTGGAGCCTGTGAGTTGGGAAGAAAAGGAAAGCGTTTAAGAGCAAGGCTAAAGACACTGGCTGAAGTTGATGAGTTTGTCAAGTCTCATTGTTCTTTAATATTTCTGTAGATTGTAGGCTTAACAGCTATATTCCCCTTGTAGTTTATACTAATTAGGGTGGCTTTTGTTTTGTTTTGTTTTTTATGACAATTTTCTTCTTTTTCCTATGACTTCCATGGAACTCAATCAAATAATGGTTACATTGACCTCAAAAAAAATGTCTACATGGATCACATTACTCATAGGACAAGCCTGAGCATTACTATATTAGTTAAAGATATGTTATTGATTACTTTCTTATTGTTAAATTTTTACAATTACTTGGGGAAAAAATCCACTGATGTTTTTTATTCAATACATGAATGGAGTGGACACCTGATTCGAATCATATGGCTGTTCCATGCTAAGGACATTTATCATGTCACATGTGAATGTTGTCTGGCATCTTGAATCTTCTTTGGCTACAAAAGTAAGCCAATCTTACCTGCTCCATTATATTACATTCAGGTGTGAAACAATTCTTCAACCTGGTTCTAACTGCTCTATACGGATAGAGAAGAATAATGCCAAGAGACGTCGAAAGCACAACAAATGCAGTAATTTGACGCAGAACGTTGTGGCGTATTATTGCCACTACTGCTCCTGTAGGAACATAAAGAGAGGGACTCCCAAAGGCCATATGAAAGTGCTTTATGGCACAGAGTTTGTAAGCAAGTTAAAATCTGTAGGTGTCGAGGATGGTAAAGAATGTGAAAACAAAATTTCTCCTCTTCCAACTGGAAACAGACTGACTATTGATACTCCTGCAATTCCTCCTTCAACAACTGGTGAAGATCAAAATATTGATACTCGTGCAATTCCTCCAACTGGGGACATTTCTGTTGTTGATGGCCCTGTTTTTTCGTCTCCTAGAACGAAGGACATTCTTAATATTAATGCTCCTGCCACGCCTTCCACCCTGAGCGTACAGACTCTATCGAGATCGCAAAAAATGAAATTATTATCTAACAAACAAACTGGGCCAGCGTCTGTGGAAGAGAGAGTTGGGGACATTCCTACCGTAGATGCTCCTGCAACTCCTCCCACCATGACTGGAATAACCCTGTTGGATTCGAAGAGGAGAAAGAGGAAGAAACCGTCGTCTAAGAATCAAACTGAACCTGAAAGTTCTGCTCCAACAACGTATGGGGATAAAACTGTAGGCATGTCCAAAAGGAAGCGTAATAGAAAATCATGGACAAGTTTGAAGGAAATTGCTCAAAGGGATGAAGAGAGAGGTAAACAAAACGTGGCTGTATTGGCAATTCCATTCTCCTTATAATAAGACATTTTCTAAGAGACCAAATAACCAAATTGTTTTGTAGGCGATTCATATTGGTTTTTGCGTGACCTTAGCTTATTATTGAATTAAATCTATAAAATGAAGAATTAATTTTATTTTTTACCTTGTGTCTCTTACAGCATTTTGCCATTGTAGACTTGCGAAGAATCGATCGCCAAATAATGAAAAATACTCTCAAACATTGCTTCTTTTTTTTTTTTTTTTTTACCTTTTTTTTAAAATTTTTTTATTTAAGTGTTGCAAAATTGCTTTTGGAGTAGAAATCTATTCATTCATCATATTAAACAGATCTCAATTTTTGTTAAATTTTGAAAGAAAGGATAATGGGAATCATAGAAAATTGATAAGAGTTGGTTGAACATAGTTAGCAGTTAAGACTAATTCTGGGACCAATTTATAACTTCAATTCGTGGCCAAATAATTAAGTAGAACCAATTATTACTTTTATTATTATTGGTAAAGAAGTATGAGTGAGTTATCCTAAATAATATAAGATTAAAATTTGAACTTAAATAAATATGGTAATGGATGCCTCAAAACCAAATTAGAAATTTGAAAATATTTAAGGCTCCTTTCACACATACATATAGATACATACGTACATCACACGTATATATACACACACTCTGATATATATATATTAAATTAGATTTATAAACATTACTTTCACGATAAGTTCATCCATTTTTTTAATCTATTTTTACCATTTTTTTAAAAAAACTAAGCCAAGTCTTGAATTAAAAAAAAATTAATTTTCAAAAGCTTATTTTTATTTTTTAAAATTTAACTAAGAATTTAAGTTTTTTCACCAAAGGTAAAAATCACAACATGAAAATTTAAAAAAAAAAAAAAAAAACAAACATAATTTTTCAATACTTTTTTGAAATAGAAAACAAAAAATAAAATCTTTTGTCAAATAAAGCCTAAATTTATTGATGTTGGATGACCAAAATATTGGGATGGAATGAGGTTTGATTTACTTTCTAAATTGGGCTTTCTAGCATATAAGCTAAATAAATAGACCCGATTACACAATTATCTAATTTATCATTTTTTTTTCATGTATAGTCTAATAGATTATTATTTTACACAATAATTCAACCAACTTTACTTTTTCAACACTCTCACCATTCAATTTTTAAAAAAAGTATATAAGAAAATTCTTATAAATAGAAAATTTTCAAAAATATTTATATTTTATAGCCAAAAATTACAAAAGTGTTTTTTACTTTTGAAACTTTTTGCTATAAAATGTAAATATTTTTAAATATTTTTTATATTTTAAAAGGCCCCAAGTATATATGATAATATTAATACCAAAAGATGCATGCAAGAGAAGTTTCTCCCGGTGATAAACTTCCAAAGACAGCCTTCTTTCCAAACATATATAAGTAAGAAAAGTTTCTCCAAAATTTTGAGAATTGTTCCATTCATAAACGAAAGCAAGAATTGAAAAGCTTCAAAAGAGAAAATAATGTATATTTGATGTATGAAGCACAACATATTCAATATATATTTGAATTTTCTAGAAATAAACTAGGGTATATTTGATAAAGTGTGTGGATAAGACAATTTGTATTATATACCGTCTTATATATCGAATTATATATGCATTGTATATTTACATTTTCTAGTATATTTGTAAACACACAAAAAAAAAAAAAAAACCATAGTGTGATGTATAGTTGCATTTTCTAGTACATTACCAGTATATTCGACATATACTTGAAATTTCAATGGAGAGATGATAGATTTTCAGCTAGGATTATAGAAGAAAATAAACAAAATCTCCTAAAATGAAAAAAACATTAATTTGAAATATTATGCATTAAATGAATATCAACTAAAATTAATAAATAACAAAAACAAAGTCAAAGTTTGGAAATATTGTTAATAAGGAAAGAGTTAAATATTTAGAAAATTTTGAAATAATGATGAACATGTTAAAATTTACGGGCACACCCTATGAATCGGTTCTCTTTTTGTACACCGTATGAATGAGGTCTTATTGTACCTTTGGATATGTTTGGATATCTCATCAATGAAATTCTTTCTTATAAAAAAATGAAAATGTTAAATTGGTTTAAAATTAAAGTTAAAAGCTCTAAACGAAATATTTCAAAATCTTGGATATTTATGAAATATATGATGTATAAAGGATTTTTGGTATAAAAATCTCTTCTAAATTTGAAGTTTTTTGTCATTTTTCTTAGTCCATATCTCAATGAAATTACCAAAATGAAACATTACGCATGTAGATTGTGCCTCTTGCTCTCTCCCTTTCGATCTCCTTTCTCTCACTCTCTCACCAACAACACATGCAAATGTTTCAATCCCACTCCAACGACCCCACAACACACCCGACCACTTCTCGATCCTTTATGGGTTGCGACACCTCTGAAGAAAAAATGTAGAAAGGAAGAGGAAGAGGGCAAAAAAAACATAATAAATAATAAAAAAGATAATGATATTTTAATAATGTTAGTTGAGAATGATGTAAATAAGAGAACAAAATTATTAGAAGTGTGTTTTGACTTATCTTTCTAAGTATTTAATTTTGAAAATAAGTCAATCTGAAAAAAATGAAGTGTTGGATAATTACTCAATAAAATACTTTAAAATATTTTAAAACCCCTTTTATCCAAAGTATTTAAACAAAAATGACTCGTGTATTATAAATATCTTAAAAATAAATATCCAATGTTTAGTGTCCTAAAAGTCTTGTGTCATTTTTTATATTATCCATGTGCTTTGTAATAATTCATGTTTAATATCTATGTAAGTCCACATTCTACTTGCTTCTTTGCCTATAGATAGTGACATTGGTGGATCTCGAGAGAATGCACATTGGTGAGAAATCCGCTTTAAAATTCCATTAATTTTCATATTATCTAATTTTAGTTATTTAATTTTATATTATATTATATTATATTTATTATTGTTATATAAATTATTATATTATATTTTCTCCATATCCGTGTTCCCGTCGTGCTCATCAATTTCACAACACGTTATCAACACTAGCTCTTGCTGTTTCCATTGTTGAAGGTAGGTCCTACAGGTAGGTTGACTTTTTTCTTCTTTATTATATTTAATAAATTAAATATTATTTTTCATATTTTAGTACATATTAAATTTCTAATATAAATACAATATTTTGTGATAGTGTTGTCATGACAAATCTTACAAAATTAAAATTTGTAGCCCTTGACATTAATGGCAATAATTATTTGTCACGGGTGTTCGATGCGAAATTCACCTAAATGCTATGAAAATTGGGAGAAAAAATTAAAGAAGAAAATACGATATCCAATCAAGACATAGCAAAAGCTATCATTTTTCTTTGTCATCATCTCTATGAAGGATAAAAAATGGAATATTTTACAATAAAAGATCATCGTATCTTGTGAAAATTTTTGAAAGAAAGGTATGATCATCAAAAGACAGTTATTCTTCCTAAAGCCTGTTATGAGTAGATGTATTTGAAGTTACAAGATTAAATCAGTTAGTGATTATAATTCCGCATTATTTAAAATCAGTTCAAAATTGTTGTTATGCGGAGAAAAAATTACTGATACTTATATGTTAGAGAAGAAATTTTCTACATTTCATGTCTTGAATATGCTCATGTAGTAGAAATATTCAGAGAAAAGGTTTAAACAATATTCTGAACTAATTTCATGTCTTCTCGTGACCGAACAAAATAACGAGTTATTAATGAAGAACCATGAATCTCGACCAACTGGAACAACACCATTCCTTGAAGTGAATGTTGTGAATGTTAATAATAGTGGTCGAGGTAGTGGGCGTAGTCGTGGTCGTGGTCGTGTCCGTGACCGTGGTAGAGGAAGAAATAATTATTCTTTTCATGGTGGTCGTTCTAATCATTTAAATTTCAAAAGAACCACACAAAATGATGAACACAAAGAAAAAACTCTATAAGATAAGAGTTCAAAAAGTGTTGAAAATAAATGCTTACGATGCGGAACGACTGGACATTGGTCAGGTACCTGGGCTGTTCAGGCTAGCAACTGATTCTCCGGTAAGATAGATTCAGTCAGTTCCGGCCGGCATTCAATCAAGAAAGAAAAGAAATGGGCTGAGCTAAGTCAAGCTTTTTTTCCAAGTGTTGTAAAGACGGGCTACAACGAAAGTCAACAAAACAAGAAAGATGAAAACTTCCGTCACTGCGCACCACTTTGCTTTGGGCTCTGGTCTTCGCGCTATACAGCAACAACAAAGGCGGTTTGACCGGGGGCTTCCCTTTCATTACTTCTTTCACGACGAGGGTCTTTATTCCCCCTTCTTTTTCCTAGCATAATAACTAAATAACTAAGAGTCTTAGAAGACTAGTAGTTCCTCTGCCACGCTCGCCGTCGATGTTTTATCTGAGGTCCCCCATCGATCCATGAGGTCCCAGGTCCATAACTTCTATTCAAGTTGTTTATGTACCTGCGGACGATTTGACCGATCCTGCTCCTGCCACCACATTTGCACTCACGTCGTCCGTCCTGGGGACTCTATTACATTGCTCGCCCTATTAGCTAGCCGGCGGCAACCGTGGAAATTCATTAATTTCAGCCTGTCTGGGGTTCTCTATTGTACGGCGAAACTCGCTAATAATATATGTTTTCTCAGGAACCAGACCTACATGCACGAAGAAGAATATATATCTCTGGTCATATTCTTGTGTAACTTCTGTCGTCCCGTTCATTGTGGTTCCTCGGCCCTGCTAGCCATTTGCTTGCTCGAACTGTACACATTCAAAGAGGGGACAAGCTAAACAAGCAAGCCATCCAAGTTTATAGAGTCGGAAGTTCGAAAGAACTTTTAGGTTTCCCTGTGACTAACTTAGCACACTTCTGGTGGTAGCCATTGGGCTAAGTCTCCAAAAAGAGCCACTCAGATATATAGATAGGCATTACAGAGAAGCTTCGCTTTCTGCTTCGGTTGGCGCGTTGCAGTAATGAAAAAAAGAATGAGATTAGTTCGGTCTTAAGTCTTTGGGTGAATTCATTTGGGTATCGAAGTTTGAGTTATTGCCATCCCTTGCTTGGCAGCGGTGAGCTTGGTAGTAGCATAGGTCGATCCTCGGGCTGTTTTTTCAGGGCTGGAGCTTGATTCCCACTCCCAGTAGTCTTTCTTCAGTAATTCGCTTGGAAAGTAGTCTTTCGTATCATCTTTTCGACTGGGAAATGCGAGTCTGTTTTGTCCACTTTCTCCATCCCCCTCTTTCGCCGCGATTCATTGTTGTGCTTACACACTAGGCTACCCTTCTCCGAAAGCTCCGCGGGACCACCTACCACTAGTCTTCGGCCGGAGGGGTTTATTGCACAAAAACGCCGGGACGCAGGCCCCCGAAGAGGGAAGCCCAACGAATGTCAGATGCAAAGCCCTACACAAGCTCAATTCCTAGCTGCTACAGCTAAATCTAAGGCTACTACCTCACTCCACTAGGGACTTGGAAATTCTTGCTCCCATTGGACCATTTGTATCTATATGCATTAGGATCCCGATTCATGGATCTCTCGGTTTGAGAAATCAAAATAAGAGGATCGAACCATTTCTTCTGACCCTTTTTCAAATTTCGACCTTTCCTTGACCTTAATTGATGGCGTAGCTGGAAAGCCACCCTCAATCATATTGCTAAGGCTACTAGAAGAGCGATGCCCTGGGACCAGGCTCGAGGGAAGGAGAAACTACCTAACTTAGCGAGCTAGCAGGGACTAGAAGGTAGGAGGCTTATTGTCACCTCTTAAGCGCAAGGGACGAGAGTTGCTTGAGCGTCAGCGAGAGGGACGAGAGTTTGGCACGAGACTCTTATCTCTAAGCAAGATGATTCATAATTGTCTATATAAAGAACAATTCTTTTGGACCTGGAGAAGGGACGGCGAGTAGGGCTTGTGCCCATTAGTCTATGTCCTGCCCTATTTAGATTAAAAAATACTATATCTCAGAGAAAGGAAAGGGAAGTGCTTGCTAGTATTAAGAAAACTCTCATTTCCCAAGACGAAGGATGGTCTCGCTTCCTCATTTCGAAATTCTAGGTTCATCAGTCAGGAGGAATCTTGAAGCAAAGGATCTGTATTAGTCATCAAATCCAAGGTATGGGGGAATAGTCCCAGTTTGTGAAGTCTCTTATCAACCTATTCCTGCAATTGCGGTCAGTCTTGCTACCTCTTTAGTTGCCGCCCCCTACTTGCTCATTCGAAATTACCACAAGAAAGTCGCTCCTATCTCTAAGGGGGCTTATGCACTCCACGACTTTCTTATGTTATGGGGTCTCGAAGACTGAATTTAGCTGCCAACCCTAGTAAGCAAGTGAAAAAGCCCTTTCTCTTTTCTTTAATAAGAAGGTCCGCTTTTCCAAATCCGGCTCGCTCCCACATGTCCTTTGGCAGAAGCCAATGTCCCGGGGTCCCGGGGACTCATTTTGACTGAAATAAGGGGTGGGTCTTTACCAACTTTCAAATATTTGCGATTTTAAGGAAGCCAAAAAACATGAGCGCTGGGAGCGAGCCTTATTAAAAAAAAGGTCATCTCGAATAAAGCAAGGGATTAAGCAGCGCGAAATCCGTCGACGATAATACTCTAATCTAATAAGGGCATATTAGAGTCGACGGCGTTAGCGTGCCCCCTTACCCTTAAACAAAAAGGTTTTTCATAAAGGTAGCTTGTCTACGCCTTTTGAAAAAGAGAAAGGTATTGCAACTAATAAATAGTTGCTCGTTCATAAATTCAGTTGACCACTTGTTAGTCTTGCTACACTACACGACACGAGTGACGGGTGAAGTTGAAGCACTTTGGGACACATGCGGATAGCCGCCCTATTGAAAGGGGTAAAAGTCAGCCAAAAGAGAGAAAAGTCAAGCAAGAATGAGAACAAAATCTGGCTTTTTTTTTTTAATATAGATTTTTTCTCGGAACATAGGAAGGCACTCCGTTTCTCCGTCTTAGAGGAGCAAAGCTCATTTTCAGGTAAAGCGGTGCATAAAAAAGGGCTGGCCTGTCAAAAGTCCGGTTCCTTTGCGAACGAAGTTCAGAATCAACAAGGGTTCGTAGAACGAAGGGAGTGTACAACTGGGGCCGATGAAAAGCCTTAAGCGAGAGATTTGTTGTTTTATTGCTCCCGCTTCCTTACGCGCTCGTCAAGCCAACTTAGCTTTTTGAATTCGGGACCTAACGATGGCTTTTAGGTCCCTACTTCACCTCGACGGTTATGCCACGATGTCCTTAAAGCCTATATGCGATGGATAGACTCCTTTAACCATGACATATTTGCTTATTTGAACATAATTTCATTTCTTTCAGAAAGAAAAAGGACCACCGGGTTTCGCTTGGTAGGCCGGGAATGCCCGACTTATCAATTTATCCAGTAAACTACTGGGGGCTTCGTCTTGTTTAGTAAGACGGAATTTGACAAAGAAAAGAGAGTGCTCGGCCAGAGATCTCTTTTTCTACTGGTACAATCACCTCTCATGAGGTTGAAGTAGAGCCATACATTGTTACGCTGGAAGTAAGGAAATGACTATATACTATCGCTATGTAACTAGCAGGCCCCCTTTTCAGTAGATGAGATTAAGATGAAAGGGCTTGCTTTCATTAACATTATATGAAGGCGAATGAGGGGCGAAGCGGCTCGACCGATAGGGAGAGGGGCGTGTGCAATAGTTTTCTTCTATTTCGACGATCATCCCGAATGGCCTCATTGAAAGCTGCACCAGAGCTTGAGATCAATAGCACACTACGGAAAGTAAGCTACACTCACTACTACCAGACCAGAGCGAGCTTCCAAAAAGGAAAGCTCAATCCCAACAGTCTCATCTATTGCTGCGGATTCTCGACGCATCTCGTTGGGCGTGGAGAAAGGAAGAGAGTCAAGGGCAGGGTAAGAGCTGCCCTTAACTCTCTCAGTTAGGAGAATGTCATTTTTCTAGGAAGACGATCTGACGCAGAGGCTTTTCAACTAGTTAATAGGTAATTGACAAAATCGTCTCAGAACACCAATCATTAGAAGTGGACATCCCTTGTCGATCTCTTCACGAAGGGATTGGAAACTACCGATAGTCCAAGGTAATGAGAAAGGAAAGCAAGTTTAGCACATTTCCATACTTGGGGTAGTCAGGCAGAGGGTCGAGTCTGATACATCAACTGTCTACTCAATATCCTTGTACGAGTCCACGGAGCTATCAACGAATTCCGGCAAAATCGAAGATCAACGTGACCAAATTTTAAGTTACACCTCGATTACTTCCCTACCGGTCCAAGGAAAAATAGAATAAGCTGGATTTGAACCAACTTGTAGCAAAAGACAGTCCCAGCGAACTACCTTTCATTCTGATCGTGACTGAAAAAAGAAAGAAGCTTCGTGTTTGTTTTTCTTCAAACCCCCAATCCGCTCTCGCTCGCCGCTACTAACGGGGTCTCGGTTGATTTCCCTTCCTTTAGCTACTCAGATGTTTCAGTTCGCTAAGTTTCCAATTGCAAGAAAACAACCTATTCGAGAAGTTTGGGATATGTTTGGTGTTTCTTCCATCAATCATCCGCTCTGTTTATTAAATGCCAACTATTAACCTAGCCCCACCAACTAGTAGGTTCTGAATGACCTCCCTCTTACGGTTAAAAAAGTGGTTAACCATCTCGAATAAATCCATCCATCTCGTTGAGACGAAAAACGTGTCTAGACATCTCACAATGAGGTTGTAACCCAGTCTCTTACCCAAGCACTTGAGAATCAGTGATTTCTGCCCAGATTCCCCATGGGTGAGGAACGATGTAGATGTAATTGAGTAGACCAATAGGGAGAGGGGCGAAGCAGCTCGACTGATAGGAGAGGAAGAAGAGCTATTTTGCTTAGCAGCGGAAGGGAGAGGCCTAACTCTATCAGCAGGCCTTTTCTTTTGCAATACTTAAAAAGCTAAGCGAAAATAGAAGTTAATAAAGAAAGACCCTTAGCGCCTCAGGACGGAAGTGGAGGACGGCCTTACGCGCAGGCAACAGCAGCACCAGCTCTACGAAAAGCGGCGATACGAAGAATCTGTCTGTCTTTACAGATGGACTTGGACTGACTTTACTATCATCAAAGCGTCCGGTGGCCAGGCCGGGAAGAGTCACATCTGAACCAACTCTTAAAAAGTTGTTGGATCGAAGTATCTCGAACATTCCCCATCTGCTCGCCAATTGCAGAGGGGGTTCGATTCCCGTTATACGCGATGTGGCGAAAAAGACGAATTCAACAAGATATGCCTTGCCTGCTCCATTCACCCGTGGAGATGAGTGGAGGAAGAATCAAAATTCATACTTACAGTTCATTTAGCTAGTCAAACAGTATTGGCTTACTGCCTTAAAGCATAGAAGCTCTAGGTGAATTCCTTACTTCAAGTCCTACATCACTGCTGTTGCTGATGAAGCTATGTAGCAATCAAGTACCCTTGTTCACTTCCAAGTATTAGAGATTAGCTTGATGTCAGAGAAGAGTCCAGAAGAGGAGAGTCTATCCCATCATTCATTACCATATGTAGGGAGTGATTTTGATGTAGAGCAACCGGCCCCCATACAACCTGAAGATGACACTCTCGAGGTCTACACTATGGTTCCCTGATGAGGGCTAGCACAACGAAACAACCTACTTTATCTTGTGCGCCAGCATATAATGTCTTAACTTTTTGGCTGAAAGGCCCGTGATTCTCTGCCGAATAGGGCAGTCTGTTCGTAATACATTTTTGTATACACTGAAGTATATAGAAGGAGAGGAAGCAAGGGTCAAGATCACCAATCTTGACACAAATGGGCTTTCTGAAAGCACAACCAAGAAGACGGACAAGGCCAGTAAGTCAAAGGGGCTCTTAAAGTGAGTTTGCTTCCGAGCCTAGTAGCTAAATAGCTAGTAGTAAGCTATGAAAGCCATGGTAGCTGTTCCCCGATCTCAAGTCAAGCTTCGTAAACCAGCTAGCTTCCCCTGACTTGAAAGGCCTGAGTATCCAAAGTAAGTAGGGCACGGTTGCTCCTAGTGTTGATAGTCAGCTTCAGGCAAGGGATATATAGAGAGAAGAAGGGGTTTGAACCATGTTCCTACATGACCCAATCAATTCGATTAGGCACTCGCCCTTTTCGCCATGCATAAACTAAACCGACAATTAGAATAAGCACGAACGTCTTAGAGATATGATATTTAATGACCAAAATGAACTTGTCACGAGCTGGATTCGAACCTGCACCTCAGGGCAAAGACTGGTAGCTCGCTACTAGTGAGAAATAGCTGAGAAAGGTGCCTCGGCTTCGAAACATAGGCGTAGGGATCCGTTCGTACAGCTTTCTATGGAGAGCTTAGTTTCCAATCCCTTCGTGACAACCGGAGGGAGCTTGCTTCTCGAAAGAGGATAGGCCGGTCAAACAAAAACAAGGCACGGAGCGTTTAGGCTAATGGTACTACTAGTCAACTACACTCGCGGACGATTTATGCACTGACTGAACTTGCTTGTTATTTGGCTACAGCAACATCACTTGATTGAAGATGCCAGCCTTTATGGATTTCCGTGGTAGAATCTACCGCAGTGGTATCTTGCATTTCCATGATTGTGATCTAGCAAGAAGCTTGATAGTCTTTGCGGAGCAGATGAAAGCCACAATTGCATCTGATCTAAGCCTATCGCGCCTGCCCCCAACTTTGCCTGCGGTGAGGCGCGACCCACAACAAACAAAGTGGGAAATCTTGCCATGATCAAGAACAACATTAGAAAAAGCTTCACCGACTGCTAATGCTAATGATGATTCTCTCTTTTCTAGTGGATGCCGAACCTGTTGCCCCATTGACTAAGAAGGGGTCGGCCTTGCGTTGCGGAAGGAACGTTCTGTTCTGGGTGCAATTGCTATCATCCATGTTGGCGCCTGCTCTAAATCCTGTATTCTTCAACTAAATAAAATAAGCGCTCGGTCTGCGTGCATGGGAGCAGCTCAAACAAAGAAGAGTGTGGTCTGAATTCTGGCCCGGCCTGCCCGTCTGCTCCTAGGTCCGAGAGCTCGCTTTCGACTTTCTACTTACTGCGCTAGCCTCCCCACACATGCCGAGGAACGAAGCTTCGTGTTTGTTTTTCTTCAAACCCGCAATCCGCTCTCGGCAGCTGTGTGGTTCCACGTCGCTAGATCGAGATCGACCCCTTGTCGCCTTCCTTAACAAGCTTGTCTACTTTTGTTTCAGTTCGACTAATTACCCCGGGGAAAGAACTCCCTGAGCCTTAGTTGGAAGCTAAACCAAAGCTGGAGCCATGGTCTACCTAGCAGTGCTTCATATCCTCCTTGCTCTGGACAACTACCGATATCTAAAAATATCCTTTCTTAGAATATTGGTTGTGATATTGATCTTACGGGGGAAACGTGGCGGAGCATTTAGCAATGCCAGCAGCCTGATGAGGGCTGGCTGTCTGAGGACAGGTTAAGGCAGGGCCCTCTGGGCAAAAAAAGGGCCGTCTCAGCGGAAAGAGAAGGACCTGCAACGGCGGAGACTACTGACCCTCTTCTTGTTCCTAGCTGCTCGTTTAGTTTGAAAATATCTTCCTGAAGCTAAAAAATGAGGGGTGAAAACGCTTGAATGAGTAGGATAAGGAGATCAGAAAGATACGTGGACGACTTTCCTCTCGTATAGGTCGGATGTTTCCGTGAACAGTAAGCAGCGGATCTCCTTTTATTTATTTTGGGAAAGCTGGTGGCCGCATGTGAATTCTTTCAAGGCAAAGGGCCTGATCGACATTCTTGTTTACTCTTTCCGTCACGAATCTCTCATCAATAGAAGTTTACTGACTGACCTGGCTCTTCAATCGACGATCTACTGCTCCCTCTTAGTTGCAGATGCCCATGCTTTGATTCGAAAGCCCTAGCCTGAATCCCCAGTAAGATCGGAGTATGGAATTCCTCCTCCCTTCAGTCCTGTTTGAACCCGTCCCAGCAACGAAAACCCTCCTATTGCAAGGTGAGGCTCTGCCCGCCCTTCCCTTCTCCTAGAATCCACTCCGGGTTAGGTCGGAGGCCTGAATTCCCCTAGATGGAAGGGAAGAATATGGACAGATGGAACCAAAGAGGAGCTCTCCCTGCTTAGCGCGGGCTACATTGGACCCCTACCCCTAGATCATGAAGAAGGTGTCCCCTACACCGAACCGGAATCTCCCTCCCGATTGGGAACCACAAAATGTCCTTAACTAAAGAAAGAAAGATAGTTGGAGGCCGAAGACCAGAGTCCGGTTTTCACAACATATGAAAAAGAGAGTCTTTGTCCTGCTATTCCCGGCAATCGCTCTTTCGAGGGTTAAAAGAGACCTTGTTTTCCGAAGGTAGCTGAAATCTGCCTTTTTTCCAAAAGTCGATGAGGACGGGTATTGTTTTGTTCTTAGCTTGACGCGCTTGCTTCCCTTCTGGGCGGTTTTTCTTTTGGGCAGCTGTTCACCGTTGGATCTCGCCAATACAGCCCCCCATAGTTTTCGTTACCGAGATATCTTTTTTTTCATTGTTCCCAGGGATTTTTTGGGTAATCCGCTCCCATGCTGCAAACAGTCAAATCTGAACTCAACCCTGTCGCTCTTCTTTCTTTCCTCGCGGGCAGGAAGCACACCAGCTGCGTGCTTTGCACTGAATCGTCATGACAACAGAATTATACCAGACGAATACTAAGAACGATAAAAAATTTACTATCTGAGGTGTTCCTCATTTCCGTCACTCCATTCAACGACTATGCCGATTATCGAACCAATCAGGCTACTTGCACCTTTAGTAGATGGAAAGTGGAGTCTCGATCGATCCTCCTCAATTATAGTCCTCGAGGTGGGAATAGTCTAGACTAGAGTCGACGACTCGTGAAGAGATTAAACGCACAGAAGCAGGCAAGAAAAAGTCCTCTCCCCCTATTTTGTTTGCCAGTAGAGCAATAAAGCACAGCTAACCTATCTAGAAGCCGTCGCAAGTGGAGAGAATTCCTCCCCAAGCAGAGACCAAGTATCAGTTACCATCACTAACCATCCACACAGATAACCACCTAAGAAGGGGTTCCACTACGACATTCAACAATGCCAGACGCTACTGGTAATCCAACCGAGCGTCCGTAAACAAAGTATACAGCACTCCCACATTAGATGCGAAGCGTACCTTGACTTTTCATCAATCCCCGCTCCCTCAAAGGAGACGCCTCTCGAGTTTCCGCCCGGCGGTTTCGTCATTGGACAGTAGTCTTTCGTCATCCTACCCAACGAAAGAAAGCCACTATCAAGCATCCCCCAGCCCGAGCCCTTACTTAGACTTTATTTAGTTAGTGATCAAGCTTCCAAAACATACGAGAGATTTAACGCTGTGGTACGCTACGCAAGCAGCTAACAGGGCCCCTGTTCCTCAGGTGGAACTCCGGGTTGAGGAGTTACTCGGAAATGTGCCTGCAGAATATAGTATCTTTGGGCTTTCATTTCAGGAGTCAGTAATAAAGTCAATTTGAGAATCTTTTAACACCAAGACTGTAGAATCCACACTTGCTACTTAGTTCTCTGTTTGTGCGTGAAATAAGTCCCTCCTACAACTCATCGAATTAAGAATTCTCGCAACAAGACAAGGTCTACTTCGAACATGAATTGAGGAGTGTAGGGACTCTATGGAAACCTTGATTCTGGAATATGGTAAAAGTGGCTCCTGGGGATAGCTTTTGATAGTGAAAGGTCGAGATACTGCGTGATCTCAAGAAAATTAATGTGATATATGTGAAGTAAGCCAATTATTAGGAAATAATTGAGTTAGAGTTGTAGCTGAATGAGTGCTCATACTCACAGGATGGGTTCTAATGAAGAGTGACGCAGCTGAGTTTCTTCCATACCAACTTTCACGCTGCCTGGCGCTGGCTATTGGACAAAATACCAAGTACAGCCATAGTTGCCCACCCAGTCTCTTCGTACTAGGGTTTGGCTCCGCAGTTGCTCCGCTTATTAACACCAATGGTGAGATTAGAACCGCAACTGTCTCACGACTGATTCTATCTAAAAAGAGCAGGTCAGGTCCTAACCCTTCACCTGAAGTGGGACAATCTTCATCTTACTCCCCTGAGTAAACGAAAAAGTAGCAGCGCGAATGGAAAGACAAATAACCAGCCAACTATGTATGCCTTCTCATCTTTCCCCCACCCATTCATGAATGGGCTCCGTCCTTAGAATTAACGAGGATGTGTACGTCTTGGATGAATCTTCTTTGAAACGGTCGTCGATCACACCCTAGAGGACTGACTGGCTTAAATATGTCTTAATTACTAGAACCTTCTCAGGGAGACACACGGCTCAGACGCGTTCAACGTTTGCTCCAGAGTACCCCTTTGGGCAGCATGTCGAAGAATAGCTAGTAGCGCCCTTGTCAATTTTCGCTTCATCTGCCTAGCGTCAACTTCTGTCCAGTTCTGCCTTTGAAGCCTAGTTCCATTTCTTCGTGAATGTTATCAATCCTTTCTGAATTACACTTTACTCTTAGTAAATCGGTCAATGTAGATAAGGCAATTCGATCGAGGGATATTCAATAGCACACACCGAATATGGAGTAATCCGTGTTTTCTTTGTAGTCGCCATTAGAGATATCTATAAGGACGAAACCGTCCATTAAAAAAACAATAACAGAAAGTTACTTTACCTTCTTTCTTAACTTATTCATGATGAAATTGGTCTAAACTAATGAGAAAAGAAAAAAAGTGAAACTGCCGTTTATAAGAGATTGATTTTATATTTGACCAATACCAGAATTGCCTCATGAGGATCTATAATTGCCTCAAAAGGCTCCAATGATACATAACACTTATTTGATCCGAACGGTACAAGGTCTAGTAGTTTTGTCCCGTCAACTTTATGAATTATGGAACTGGGATTGACCAATATGTGAGCACCATCCCTCTCGAGCTCAGCGCTTCTAGCGTTTATGAAAGCCGTTATTGCCCGAAGAGGGGCATGCTGCAAGAGCGTAGGTGAGTGGAAGCGTAGGAGAGCGTGCCCAAGAGGGCAGCGGCAGTCTTGTGTTCCCACGTCGTAGATTGAGATCTACAAGCGCGGGACTTCAACCTGCCTTGTATCAAGTGAATATAAGGTGTAGGGCCTTAGTAGGGCTCGAAACCTACAATACTACCGTTGAGAATTTGTCAGCTCGTATACTTTCCAACAATTAATATAAGCCCCCCCCCCCCCCCCCCCCCCCCCCCGAGTGACTCTTCAATGGTTTTGCATGTCAGCAACAGCAATCTGAATCTGATTCTCTTCTGGATAAGAAAATGATCTTGACCAAATTAGAGTCTCCTTCCATATTAGGGGGCTCTCGCTAGCGCTTTAGTGTAGTAAGGGCCTTCTGTTTTTCTTTTCATCGTCATATCTGCCTTTATAGTCGATATTGGAGAATATTAGAACTCATCACAGCGTCTTTCGTTTTTGCGTAAAAGAGGAGGTGTGTAGTAGATATTATGGAAAAGCACAATATATATGGAGCTTATATATATATGATCTAAAACGAAGTCCTTTTTAAGAGCCTGATTGTTACTTTTTTTTTTTAACCATGGCTTTATGGAAACCTGAATGTTGACGAAATCACTGGATGGGAAACAAAACAGAATGGTACCGGATTGTTTAGCACGATACAACCATAACACGAGAAGACCAAAGTTGGGCTCAACAAACGTAGAAAGGTATTTATTGGATAACGCTCGTTCCTTCCTCTGAATTGGGAACTTCATGCTGGCGCAAGAATACTGAAAGTCGATCTATTACGACCAGCGCGGTTTGT
>NC_052349.1:57068236-57070268 GCF_009727055.1 Benincasa hispida
CCCCCGCCCCCCCCCCCCCCCCCCCCCCCCCCCCCCCCCCCCCCCCGATGACATCTTCAATGGTTTGCATTGTCAGACAACCAGCAACATCTGAATCTGAATCTCTTCTGGAAAGAAATGACTCTTGACCAAAATAGAGTCCTCCTTTCCATATTAGGGGGCTCTTCGTAGCGCTTAGTGTAGTAAGGGCCTTCTGTTTTTTTTTCCATCGTCATATCTGCTTTATAGTCGAATTGAGAGAATATAGAACTCATCCGGTTTTCGTTTTTGCGTCAAAAGAGTATATGGTTCAGGTTTGCAACTTTGGATGATCAGTATCAAAGTAGGGGCTTATAGTTTAATTGGTTGAAACGTACCGCTCATAACGGTTATATTGTAGGTTCGAGCCCTACTAAGCCTACCACCCCTTATCTTCACCTGATACAAGGCAGTCGAAGTCCCCGCCACCCTGCAGATCTCAATCTAGCGACGTGGAACCACACAGCTGCCGCTGCCCTTTGGGCACGCCTCCTACGCTTACCACTCACCTACGCTCTTGCAGCATGCCCCCTTCGGGCAATACGGCTTTCATAATACGCGAAGCAGCTGAGCTCGGAGGGAGGTCTCACAATCAATCCCAGTTCCATATTCATAAAGTTGACGGACAAAACTACTAGACCTTGTTACCTTCGGATCAAATAATGTATGTATATTGGACCTTTTGAGGCAATTATAGATCCTATGAGGCAATTCTGATTGGTCAATAAAAATATATTTTAAGGCTATTTCTTTTTTCTTTTTCCTTAGTTTAGCCAATTTCTCATGAAAAGTAAAAAGAGGTAAAGTAACTTTCTGTTTATTGTTTTTTAAATGGAGCGGTTCGTCCTATTTAGATATTCATGACCAAGAAACACTGGATTCTCTTTCGGGTATGCTTTGAATATCCCTCGTCGATTGCCTTTATTACATTACCGATTACTAGAAAAGTGAATCAAAAGGAATTGAACTTACACGAAGGAAATGGGAACTAGGCTTCAAAGGCAGACTGGACAGGAAGTTGAGCTAGCAGATTGAAAGCGAAATTGCCAAGGGCGCACTAGCTATTCTTCGACTGCTGCCCAAGAGGGTACTCTGGAGCAACGTTTGAACGCGCTCGACCTTGTTCCCTGAGAAGGTTCTAGTAATTAAGACATATTTAAGCCATCGAGTCCTCTAGGGTTGATCGACCCGTTTCAAGAAGATTCATCCAAGACTAACGATCTCGTTAATTCTAAGGAGGAGCCCATTCCATAAGGAAGATGAGAGAAAGGCATACATAGTTGGCTGGTTATTTGTCTTTCCATTCCTGCTACTTTTTCTTTACCAGGGGAGTAAGAAGAGATTGTCCTCACTTCATGGGAAGGGTTAGGACCTGACCTGCTCTTTTAGAAGAACGTCGTGAGACAGTTCGGTTCATATCTACCATTGGTGTTAAAGGGAGAACTGCGAGGAGCCAACCCTAGTACGAGAGGACTGGGTTGGGCCAACCTATGGTGTACTGGTTGTTATGCCAATAGCAGCGCCAGGCAGCTAAGTTGGTATGGAAGAACCGCTGCGCTCCTCTCATTAGACCATCTGTAGCACTCATAGCTACAACTCTAACTCAATTAATTCGACTCCTGAATATGAAACCAAAGATACTGATATCTTGGCAGCATTCCGAGTAACTCCTCAACCCGGAGTTCCACCTGAGGAAGCAGGGGCCGTGAATTGTGACCTCGTCGATCGTGTCGGTGTGAGCAACACCGCTTCGTCACAGTACTGACTTATGGGCTAATGGGTCACACTTTGGCCAAAGTACCCTACAAAAGAGACTCCCGAGAGCCAGAAGTATTGAAGGAATGGCCATAGGAATGGGCGCCCATACAACAAGATTCAAGATCTATCAACCTATGATAGAGATTGAAAAAGCTATCCATCGAATACCCACACCACCCAACACTTACGCGCCCATGTTGTACCAAAGGCTTCTCGGTTTGGTTGAATAAGGGGTGTCGTTCAATCTATAGACAGC
>NC_052349.1:57072692-57083083 GCF_009727055.1 Benincasa hispida
TCGCTGCTTGATAGGGTCGGGACATTATCTTTCGTTGGTAGGATGACGGAAAGACGTACTTCAATGACAGCGCTGTCTTAGATTGAACGGCAATAAGTCGACGTTCAATCTCTAAGGCGGGTTTCCGCTGAGAACGGAATAGTGTTCGTGTCCAAAGGTGAATAAAGCCCTATCTTCTAGAGTTCGCTGCTTTTCCCAAGCCAGAGAAGGGCTTATATTGATCGCCTTTCAAAAACGATTTCTTGCTAGTGAATACATACACAGTCGATCCAATCAAAACACGATTTGGGAGGTTTTCCTTGAGAAGACCGATTTCTACACAAACCTTAGCTTTAGGATCGAGCGTAATAAGTGTAACGTGTTTACCAGCAGGACTAACTCTTCAAGTCAAGGCTGTCTACCAGTCTTACTTAGTTGTATTCATTCTGTCCTAATCAAAAGGATCGACCTCTCTGGGGTGTGACAACTCCTTCTCATGAATAAACTACGGGAAAAAGCTTTAGTAAAGATGTACTGAACTGAGCTACGATATTCTCCCTAACTTCTTCTTATCCCGCCCAAAAGTCTGTTTTCTTCAAAGAATACGCCCCACCTTACCACTTGACTAGTAAGGGAAAAGCCCTTTACTCAAATAAATAGTTAGGGCTTTCTTTTTTCGCTTGTTCATCAAGCTTTCGAGCAGCTCTTTCAACTGTCGCCTAATCTTCAACCATGCTAAAAAACTGAGAGCCGCCCAGGGACTAGACAACCAGAGGGAGCTTGCTTCTCGAAAAAGGATAGGCCGGTCAAAGCTTAGCCTTTCCCGTTCTACTCAGGGGTCTATCGCTCTGTTTATTAAATGCCAGCTATTAACCTAGCCTTCTATATTTCACCTCCAGTCTACAGAGATTCATTTCACAGATGCGAAGAAGTCCTCTTGAGACTGTTCTGTAAGTCACGCCCTCTGGTTGGTACGAAAGATGTTCGTGGAAGTACTATTTTCTTTGCTGAAAGGATAGCAGTTAAGCCACAAGAGAAGATATCTTTAACATCGATGCTTCCAAGATACAAGCTACTCGGCTAACTAGGATCGGAGTGGAATTAAGACTCCTCTCTCCTTGTTTTCGCACAATGTTGTCTGAAAGCGTTCTACCGGGGCTTCCATTCAAAGCTTATAACACTTCTCCTTTCGACCTTCCAGCACCGGGCAGGTGAGAGCCATGGGGGGCCCCAGCAGAGAGAACAGTAAGGACAACAAGCGCGGAGCCCACCAAGCGGGCGGCAGGAGCTGCGGGCAAGTGCTTGGTAGGCCAACAGCCTAGTGAACCGGGCGGGGCACTCGATGAAAGGGGGGCACACTGAGCAAGTACGAGAAATTGGCCCTGCTCCGCTTTAGATAGTTCCTATCCATTTAGGTAGAACGTAGGAGTAAGGGACAAAGTGAGTCTTCCCCGTGCTGGCTTGCTTAGAAAAATCAAAGATCTAGCATTCGAATTTTCTTTTTTGTAGTAACGCCCTTAACGAATTACGTTTAACGTCCCTTTATGACTTTCTACTTTCCCTTATGGTAGAGCCAAGTCCCTATGGAGACTACCGGTCCTGTTCAGTGGGGGCCTTTTCCCAGGCAGGGTGAAATCCCTATCCTGTTAGAGTTTTGCAGGCTTTTGGCTTCTATATCAGTTTTTCATTCTTATTTATTTTATGCAATTTTTGATCCCTCGGGGTTCTGTCTTCTTAAGTAGCTTTCCTGTAGGGTTGGCCTAGGGATCCGGTTTTTGGATGGGAATAAGTGGCCTACCTTATCCTTATAGCTTAAGGGGACACAATACCCAATCGATTGGACAAAACAAAACAAGACCTAGGTTGACATCCACAAGGCAATTCAAGTAAACAACAGGGTTGACCACTCGGGGATAGACTTGGTTCCTCAGTGACTCAGAAATACACCACCTTTTAACTCCGCTTGGATGCGCTGACCCTTCTCTTACAATACTGGGATTTCCGCTTTTGCTCTGGCATTCCATAATAGGAAGAACCTCTTCGTCTATTCTCTTCGGGGGATAGCAGCAATCTGCAGGTTCGAGAGACCTGTGGAAGAGGAAGAGAAGCACGACTCTCTTATACAATAAGTAGGGAACAGAGCAGCACCCTAGGAAATAATATGCTCGACCAAAGAGAGAGGGCAGACTGACTCAAAGAAACGAAAGAGAAGTATGAAAAGGGTGAAATCCTTTCAAATCTCGAATTACTAAAAAGTACGTCCGTCCAATCACAAAAATCATCTGCCCGCCTCTTGAGCGGATTAGCGAATGGAGCATACCGGTTCATGCCATAACGTCCTTGCTTTCTCGATATCAGTAATTAAGGATCTCTCCTCCTTCTGGTAGGTGCAAGCAAGAAAATGAATATCAATATGTATAAATTCCATGAGCTGCGATTGAACTGAACCCTCCTAGGCGCGCAACACTAAGTAATCCAAGCCAACCCACATTACTGACTAACGGTGGATAATCATATTTCTTAGAGGTACTAAATACAACTCCATGATCATAGAAAAGATTCTCTTCAAGCGAACCAAACCGAAAAGTTCAATCTGTTGCTTTGCTGTCCCTCTTTTAGGGTGTTGTCCCTGCCAGTGAGCCAAATCAGACTGAGCGGACCGACTTCCTCCTGCCGTCTACACGCAAAAGGAATGTGGTTCTGGTTGAGGCTTTCTTTCCTTTATTAGTAAAGGATAACTGCACACTCACACGATCTTTGCCGAGAGATAGGAGCATTCGATGGAACCGGTGAACTACACTTGCTTCTGGATAGATGTGTGGGACAAAGAGCTCGTGGTACCTGCTGCCCACCCTTCCTCCTCCCCCTCCACGAGAAGAAATCCGAAAGGCATTTTCAATTCTGAAGGCTTTTTTGTTTGAGCAGGGGGCTTCGAGTCTTGAAGTAGCATACTCATCGAGCTTTCATTCCTTTCGTCTCGAAGGCCGGTTCAGTAAGAGTGAAAATCCTTCTAACTGTCCCGTGCATTAAGATGGCATGTCTTTTTTAGAAGACAGAAAGAGTCGAAACAAAGGGTACGCTTTTAGAAGATTTTGCTCGGGGCTGTTCACTTTTCATTTGTCGCCTGGTATCTTGAATGAACCTCTTTGCTTGCGGGCACCGACTGATTACCTTATCGGGGCTCAATGAAGTGAGCACCTTTGGATCGATCCTCGGCATATAAATGACAATATGGTGGGAATAGAAGATCGGAGAAAGAATCATTAAACTTCTCGCTTTCTCACGCCCTTATTAATTAGAGTATTATCGTCGACGGCTTTCGGGCAGGGACACCAACACCTTGTTGTGCAACACTCGATTTTGAATTCGAACTTTGCTGCCCTCTTTCCTCTTTTTTCTAACGCTTTCACCAGAATCCCATTTTCCAACCCCTACCCTTTCCCTTTTCAGTTAAGCTTTTTAGCCCTTTCCTCGAGGAGTCGAGCTGCCTATCTTCTCCTCGAGCTGCACTAGCCCCGCGATATCGATCTCGACCATTACTTTATGAAGTTTCTATTCTAACTTCTAGCTTGGCTTGCCTTAGCTAAAGAAGAAAAGATTAGTGGAGGCCGAAGACCAGAGTCCGGTTTTCATAACATATGAAAAAGAGAGTCTTGTCCTGCTATTCCGGCAATCGCTCTTTCGAGGGTTAAAAAGAGACCTTGTTTTCGAAGGTAGCTGAAATCTGCCTTTTTTCCAAAAGTCGATGAGGACGGTATTGTTTTGTGCGCCAAGCGGAAACCAACCTGGATCCAATTTCCTCCAAGAGCCCTACCGGAGATGAAGTTTAAAACAACTGAGATCGGATCTCTCACGAAATGGTGAGGCCCCACTTATGTCTTTCTTGTACCTTCCAAAAAAAAAGAAAAAAACTCGGATGGATCTATTTGTTTCGGATAAATCACTACACTTGGGGTGACCTGCACAAATGGTTGTAACGACTGCCCCGCTGTCTCCGACATGGACCCGGTGAAATTGAATTCTCCGTGAAGATGGCGGACAGTACCAACGGCTAGACGATTAAGACCCCGTGCAGCTTAACTATAGCTTTGTAGTGACAACCTTGATCGAATGTGTAGGATAAGGTGGGAGGTGGTGACACACAACGACCAATCCTTGAAAGACCACTCTTTCGTCTAAGGATGCCTAACCGCCGCCGCAACCCGAGTTTTTGGGAGAGGGCGGGACACTGCAAGGTGGGTAGTTTATCTGGGGCGCTATCTACCCCGCTATGTGGCAGAGTGGTCGTCGTTATCTTCTCGCCCAAGGAAACAATTCCCCTTCAAGTTCCGTACGTCAAAACAATTAGTTGACCTCTATCAAGCCTCCCTAAAGGAAAAAGAGAAAAATGTGGAAGCAAATTTTGCATACCAGGATAATGACATATTTGACCCATCCCACATGACAAATTTGGATATGAGGGACTTCTTTGAATCTCTTTGAAGAGAAGATTGGTACAGTTGGTGGAACATCAAGTGTTTCTTTTCACTTTGAGAATATCAAGACTTAATGTTGTTTTTTTCTTTTATCTATCTTCATGTTTTTTTGAGTAACTTTTGTATATTTTAAGTGTTGTTCTTTTTATTGTAATTATTTTCTTTTAAATGAAGAAACATTGATCATTTTTATATGTTGGGTGTTTCAAAAATGATCAAAGAAGATCTATGTTTGGTAGACAGTGTAACTACACACACTATACTTACAAATAAAAATACTTTTACAAATTGACAATACTAAAAGCAAAAATAAATACAATATCAGGTTCTGTAAACTTGATTGAAGGTTTGGACAAGCAAATATTATTTTGCCTAAAAGAACAAAATTGACAATTGACAATGCATTGTTCTCTAGTCAATCAAAGAGAAATCTTCTAAGTTTTAAAGATATACGGTGCAATAGTTATCATATTGAGACTGATAATAAGAATATTGTGGAATATCTATATATTATCTCTATTGTCTCAAATGAAAAACGTATATTGGAAAAATTGTCTGCTTTATCTTCTGGATTGTATTATACTTATATATGAGTAATTGAAACATATGCAACAATGAACCTGAAGTTTATGAATCCAGACATATTTACAATTTGGCATGATCAATTGGGTCATTTAGGATCTATAATGATGAGGAGAATTATTGAGAATTCAAATGTACACCCACTGAAGAACCAGAAGATTCTTCAATCTAATAAATTATCATGTGATGTTTGCACTCAAGGAAAATTAATTAGACCATCATTAGCTAAAGTAGAGACTGGATCACCTGCATTTTTAGAACGAATTCATGGTGATATATGTGAACCTATTAACCCACAAATAGACCATTTAGATATTTTATTGTATTAATATATGCATCAAGTAGGTGGTCACACATGTGTTTATTATCAAGTCGAAATCTTGCATTTGCAAGATTACTTGCTCAAATAATTAAGTTATGAACACAATTTTTTGATTATATAATTAAGACCATTCTTATTGATAATGCTAGTGAATTTACATCTCAATTTTTTTATAATTATTGTATGTCAATTGCGATAAATGTTGAACATCTTGTAGCTCATGTTCATACATAAAATGGTTTAGCAGAATTATTCATAAAACGTTTGCAATTAATTGCAAGGCCATTACTTATGAGAGCTAAGCATCCTTCATCTATATGGGGACATGCTATTTTGCATGCAGCATCATTTGTACACATTAGGCCAATAGCTTATCATAAGTACTCTCCATTACAATTAGCTTATGGTCATGAGCCAAATATTTCCCATCTAAGAATATTTAGGTGTGCAGTATATGTTCCAATTCTCCACCATAAAGCACTAAGATGAGTCCTCAAAGGAGGTTAGGAATATATGTTGGATATGATTCTCCATCAATTATTAAATATCATGAACCCCTAACGGATGATGTATTTACTGCAAGATTTGCTGGTTGTCATTTTAATGAGACAATTTTTCCAACATTAGGGGGAGAAATTAAAAAATTGGAAAAAGAAATTATATAGAATGCATCGTTATTGTCTCATTTCGATCTCCGTACAGATCAACGTAAACTTAAAGTTCAGAAGATAAAACATTTGCAAAATATAGCAAATCAATTACCAGATGCATTTATAAATGCAAAGAAAGTAACTAAGTCACGTATACCAGCTACAAATGTTCCATAAAAAACTGATATCCCAACACAACAAGTTGTCGATAATGAGTCTGGAACACGCCAAAAGCATGGTAAACCAGTGGGTTTCAAAGATAAAAAGTCTCGAAAACAGAAAATAATTAATAGTAAAAAAGACTTGGTTGAGGATGTAAATACCCATGAAGAAATCCTCGACATGATTAGTGAGAAAAGTGAAATACCTAAAGATAATAATGAGATTTCAATAAACTATGTCATGATAGGAAAAAGATGGAATCAAATTAATGTAGTTATTGACAACATTTTTGTATATAATGTTGTTTTGATATTATATCTGAAAATGAGGATCCTGAACCAAATTCTATTGAAGAATGCGACATAGAAAAGATTGATTTCAGTGGAAAGAAACAATCAAGGCAGAATTAAACTAACTTTCAATATGGCAGGTTTTTGGATCAGTAATCCGAACACTAGAAGGTGTCAAACGTGTGGGATACAAATAGGTATTTATGAGAAAAAGAAATAAAAATAATGAGATCACAAGATATAAAGCAATACTAATTGCACAAGGTTTTTCATAAAGACCTGGTATTGATTATGAGGAGACATATTCTCCAGTGGTGGATGTAACTACACTAAGATATTTAATTAGCTTGAGTGTGTATGAATGTTCGGATATGCATCTTATGGATGTAGTCACAACATATTTATATGGATCTCTTGATAATGATATTTATATGAGAATCCCATAATGATTTAAGGAACCTAAAACATATACATCAAATTTTCGGGAATGGTATTTAATAAAGTTACAGAGATCACTATATGGATTGAAACAAACAAGACGGATGTTGTACAATCGCCTGAGTGGATATTTATTGATAGAAAGATATCAAAATAATCCAATATGTCCGTGTGTTTTTATAAAGAAATCACAATCAGGATTTGCTATTATAACTATATATGTTCTTGAATATAATTGAAACTTCTGAAGAACTTTCAAAGGCAATAGAATATCTTAAGAAAGAATTTGAGATGAAAGATCCCGAAAAAACAAAATTTTGCTTTGGTTTGCAAATTGAGCATTTAGCAGATGGAATATTTATTCATCAGTCAAGTTATACAGGAAAATTTTTGAAAAGATTTTATATAGGCATGGTGGGGTCGAGTTTACCGTCGCCTGTAAATCCACGCCTACGCAAATAACATTTATAAATCACCAAACAAACTACTTATACTAACTGGTAGTATAAGCGACAAGTCCGGGGTCGAACCTCAGGGAAGCGATGAAGATTAGTTCATCAAAGCTCGTTTTCAGTTAAAGTGATAAATGGGAGGGGAAGGGGGGTTGATAAATGAAATTGCATAAAATAAAATGCAAGAAAAGTAAAGAGAGAAGCATAATTAATTGAGATGTCTTAGCTTTGAGAAATGGATTCACCCAATGTAATTTAGATTATTGAATCAACTTATCACTTAAACTTCTTGTTTATGCTTAGTCCAATTGATTGGAATCTCAACCAATGATCCTAATTATCTAATTAATCAAAATACATAGAATACAAATCTGCTCCATACAAATTAACAAATCACATTAAGTTCTAGGGATTACGCTAGGATGAGTGTTTAACTTCCAACGTCTAATTAAATGATCAACATGGATTTTCTCTAGGTTGATAGGAGCAGTCCTTTTTGCCTAACGAACCTATTACTTCCATTGGGATTAACTCAGAAATATGTGTCAAATATTACAAGTTAATCACAAAGCATTAGAATCACACAACAAAATTATTGGGCGTCAATCAACAATTAAAATCATGCAATTCATAAATGTAAATTCGGATTAAAACCCATACACAAGTTTGTATACATCATAAAATCGAAATCTCACAAAATAACATTGAGTTCCTCCAAATCCCTAGGCTAAGAAACCAAAATCTTACCTTCCCATGGAGGATAAGAAGCTACAATCCGACATCTACTTGATAAAATACTAAAGAAATGCCCAAAATACAAAGTGGAAGAGAGAAGAAATAGGAAATTTGGCTGGAGGCCAAAAGTGGGCATATAATTCTGACTTAAAGCGAAGAGACATAGTAGCGTTGCAACGCTGCCCTGTTTTTTCCAAAATAGGCAACTATTGCCTTATAGCGTTGCGCAACGCTCGTTTGAGCATTACAACGCTTCGTACGAGGGTGGTTTCGTCCGTTCACGTCCTTTGAAGCTCGGTTGCTCAAATTAGCTCCTAATTGCTCCAAATTAACCCCAAATAGCTCGTAACGACTGATTCTACCTCCAAGATACTCAATACCTAATCATCAAATAAACACATTAAACATAGTAACAACCTAGAATTAAGAAGAGGAAAATAGCACATTTTCAGTGCTATCAAATACCTCAACTTAATTCTTGATTATCCTCGAGCAAGATAGAATCACAAATTCACAAAGAAAATTATGCTTGCTCCATCACAAAGGTTGTTACTTTAGTCTCAATAGTTTATAAGGATGGGATTTGAAATAAAAAACGAATCCGATTACAATCAATCAATGAAGCACATTTCAAAAATGATTCTAAACTTTTCATGCATGAGTGAGTCAAAAGCCCTACTAATTAAGCTCGCAAAACCCAGAATGGTTTTATAGGGCCCTCAATTTGTTTTCCCCCTATACTGGCTCGAAGGTTCAAGAGCCAAGCTTCCTAGACTCAACTTTGTAATAACACACTTAAGGAAACCAAACTTTTATTTTAATTTATTATATATGTGTGTGTGTGTGTGTATTTTTATTTTACACAAAGAGGAAACCTTATTTAAACCATCACCTTCATTTTGGCTTGCCCACACGAGTGTCATGCGAGTCATCCAACTACGAGCAATGTCTCCTAACAAGGTGTCGAAGCTTACTCATTCCTCGAGATACTTTAGCTCAGAGAGAAACTACGGGTGTCATAGCCGCCCCAGGTTAATCATAACCCCCAAAAAAGATGAGTAATCCTCTTCAAATATAACATACACACTTGCCTTTACTTTACAACACACTCTGCCTTTTACAAACTTGCTTTTCACATACTCTACACTTGGCTTTTACAATATAAAACAAGAGTTTGGCAAAAACTTAGGCATGCATTACTAGGTTGAGCTTTCAGTCACTTAACACATATCACCTAGGCCTTTCAGGGTGACAAAAAAAATATAAGCCCAATAATACAACTCTAAGCATGCAAGACCTAACTTCGTTGGACAAGGGACTTAAAGATGCATGACAGATAATAATTTTTTTTTTTTTTTAAAGCGGGCTAAAAATCATGATCTTAAACATAGTTTCATGCAAACCTAATCACAAAAAGGGTGCATCATCAACTACTCATCATAACAAACCAAGCAAGAAAGTAAGCAAACAACTCAAGCACACAAACTGAAGGATCTCATATCTAAAAGTTCCATGAGCGCGTTCGAATCGCTCCGATCTCACCGTGACCGAAATACATATTATACATTCAATACAAATAGTTATGCAAACAAAACATAATTAACGGCATGCTACGAATAAGATAAACAACAAAGGAAAGAGTGTCATACCAGTTGAAGACGTTCCTCACACTTCGGCACTCCAAGTACTGGAACCCTCCAAGCGATCTACCAACACCCAACAGCAGCGTCGACAACAGGAGCATGAACAATGCACGAACAAGAACGTTGTGGGGACGACACTACCACTAAAGAGCCCTGGGTATACTCAGAGTGAAAACCCAAAGTGTGGGCTTTGGTGAATTTGGTAGAAGAAGAAGGACACACAAATCGTGTAGGCGATAAGTGAATGGGAGGGAAAACGACGCTAACACATAGCAGAAGTGCTTATCGTTTAGGAGAAGCTACACGATAGTGTAGGATTTACTGAACGATCGTTTAGTAAAACCAGCACACTATACAATCATTTAGAGAAGCTATCCAATCGTGTAGGCGACAGTGTGCAATCGTTTATGCGAGGTAGACGATCGTTTAGGTAGAGAAGAGTTATCGTATAGTCTCTCGATTTTCTTAGGCGATCGCTTAGAATTCTCCAACGCGCGCTTCACAAATTCTCTTCAGGCGATCTGACGACGGACGATCAAAATGAAAACTTTTTTCATTTTAATTCATCGGTTACTTTAACCGACGCTCCCCACTAACCCACGTCCAAACGTGAAATTTGGATTAATTATCATATAATTAATAAATAAATATAATCATATTATA
>NC_052349.1:57084988-57104859 GCF_009727055.1 Benincasa hispida
AGTCCTGCATTGAGTACTTGAACAACATCTTGTCAATGTACGATGCCTGAGAAAGTGCTAGCACTTTGTTCTTACGATCCCGAAAGATCTGTATACCTAGAAAAAACTGAGCCTCTCCCAAATCTTTCATTTGGAATTAGGTTGCTAGCCAGTTCTTAACTGCAGTCAGTAGACCTATATCATTCCCAATGAGTAGGATATCATCTACGTACAACACTAAGAAGACTACTGAAGCGTTGATGATCTTCTTGTAGACACAAGGTTCATCAATGTCGCCATCTCGGTCAACATCCTCTATTGCCTGCTTATATGACAACGGATCCTCAACGTCTCCATCTGCTACCATAGCAAGGATTTTCGTGAAACCCAGATAGCGAACGGATAGGTTCACAACCCTTCCACTATATCGAGGTTCCCTCAACTCTTGAGGTGGAACTGACATACTGGATGAACTCTTTAAAGGATCTCATATCGAGAGTTCCATGAGCGAGTTTGCATCGCTTCGATCTCACAGTGATCGAAACACAAACGACATATATTCAACACATATAGTTATGCATCTAAAACTCATTATCGGCATGCTCAGAATATAATAATTAACAAGGAAAAAGGTTCATACCAGATGAAGACTCTTTTCGTATGTTTGAACCTTAAGTAGCGGAAAACCTCCCACCGATCTACCAGCACCCGACGAGTATGTCGACTGCAACAGCACGATTCGAACGTACATAAATAATGCAGTGGGGATGACACCACCACAAGAGAAACTCGGGTATCCTCGGCGTCAAAAACTCAAATAGTGGGCTCTGGTAAGTTTGGTAGAGAATGGAGGAGAAGGCGTCGTGTAGATGATAAGCAAGTGGGAGATGAAACTCTGCTATTATATAGCGGAAATGCTTATCGTATAGTAGAGTTACACGATCGTGTATCAAAGACTGAACGATCATTTAGTAAAAACGTATACGATCGTTTAGAGAAAACGTGAGGCAGACGATCATTTAGACGGATGAGCTTCTATCGTATAGGCACCCACAATTGCTTTCACAAATTCTTTTGGGCACACGATAATGTGAATGCACGATTGAATTATCAAATGAGAAACGATTTTCATTGCTTTCATCCGCCGGTTACCATAACCTTCGCAGTCCCACTTCCCACGTCCGAAGGTGGATCAATCGGTTAATTATCAAATAATTAATCAATTAATTTAATTAATAAATATAATCATATTATATTTGTATCCTATAGTTTGATATCATATATCTACTATAATATTTTCTCCCCTACTTGATATAAATCATATTTATATCTAATTTCCTCCAAAATAATGTATCTCATACATTTAGCCAATCATATATAATTAAGCAATCCAATTATATCATATATAATTGAATTTCCTCTCGTTAATTTGAACATTTCAAATTAACCCAAACATTGGTTCTCAACTTTATCCAAGCTACCCTGGTGACCTAATGGATCTGTGGCTCGAAGCTCCAACGGTACGTAAATAGCTGACTAAACTCTTTAGATACGAAATCCACCATCCGTTAACTGTCAGTGATTCCACTAAAGACCAATAGCTGAACTCTTCTTACCACAGATATATTTCTGTGCCCATTGGATATAACGAATTATGAGTACGATGACCCTTCACAGATGCTCGTAAGTACAACTGGGCTAATTTACCGTTTTTCCCCTGTAGTTACATCTCACTCCTTAAGTACCAATGATTCCTCTAATGAACAATACAACATAGTCCAACTATGTGTGAACACCTCTCGGGCCAGGAGAAGGTGTGTGGCGCCACATCGTTCAAGCCCCAGAATCAGCCCTTAAAGGAGCTATCTATTTACTTACCCCTACCTCGGGGAAGGAGTGAATTCCATCTTGTGTAGCTGAGTTCCCAACTCCCAAACCAGACGAATCCCCAAAATGGTAGGTTTGAATCGACGAACTGACCACTCGCACCCATACAAATCAAAGAACCGCCCTCAATGGCAGGAGTTCCCAACTCACTCAGGATTGAGGTCATGTTACCTATGGTCATCCTAGTGAAGAGAAGTCTTTGTCATGAACGGTGTTATATAACGAGACGTTAACACTTCGTGGTCAGGTCTTATACAAACTCTTTGTATAGGACATCCCCGCTCACATGTCCCCAACACGAATAATCAGGATCATATCATCTGTGACAAGTCACAACACTTGTGATCATTCCACAAAGCAGCCTGCGTCCGTAGCGTTACCAGGATAAGGTTTCCCTCATTTATCCATATACTACAGACCATTTTAGTTATCACTTAAGACATGATCCACTTATATGTCACCACATACATGCTTAAGTCACATACAGATAACCAGGGATTTTATGTTTATTGGTTTGTGGTAAGGCAAATAAAACAAGTAACTGAGCAAAATATAAGATATGAAGTAAATATCATATATTAACAACACAAGTGTTCGTACATACTGTTTACAAACTACAGGACACCAGACTTTAGGGCATCAACCCCAACACTCCCATCAACAAATTTTTCTGATGTACCAGGCTCTTCAACAACTCTTGTTGAAGTTTCAGTAGTTTCATTGGAAAGCTCACGCAACACGACTTTGCTTCGTGGACTGTGCTCCCTTATATGATCCTCTTCCAGGAAAGTAGTGTTTGTTGAAACAAATATCCTATTTTCCGCCGGATCATAAAAATAACCCACTCGTGTACCTTTGAGGTAGCCTACAAAGAGGCATAACCTCGATCGCTGTTCCAATTTCTTGGGATTAGTCTCAAGCACATGTGCAGGGCAACCCTAAATGCGGAAGTGACGTAAACTAGCTTTACGCCCGTTCCACAACTCTAGAGGTGTTCTTGCAACACTCTTGGAGGGAACAAAGTTGAGTATATATATTGTAGTCTCCACTGCGAAACCCCAAAACGAGTCCAGTAAGGAAGCGTATCTCATCATCGAGTGAACCATGTCTAACAAGGTCATATTTCTCCTCTCCGCTACACCATTCTGCTGAGGTGTACCTGGTGCTGAGAGTTGAAAAACAATTCCATGTTCTATCAAATAGTCCTGGAATGTCGAGTCCAAAAAACTCTTCATCTTGATCCGATCGAAGTGTTTTAATCCGTCTATCTAATATGTTGTCAACTCCAGCCTTGAAATCTTTGAACTTTTCAAAGGATTCAGACTTCCGTTGCATAAGATAAACATACCCGTACCTGGAGTAATCATCAGTGAAACTGATAAAATACTCATAGCCACCTCGGGCTCGCACATTCATAGGACCACAAAGGTCAGAATGTACTAACTCAAGAGGCTCCTTGGCTCTATAACCTTTTCCAGTAAAAGGTCGTTTAGTCATCTTACCTTCAAGGCAAGATTCATACATTGGTAATGAATTTTCTTCTAACTCACTTAGAAGTCCATTCTTCAACAATCTCTCAATCCTATTGAGATTGATGTGCCCTAAACGAAGATGCCAAAGTTGGGCATTTTCTTTTGGAGAAATACGTTGATGTTTTGATTGAGTTATGACAGTATTGAACAATTCAGCATTATGGAGGGAATTAATGACTAACGGCCTTAACACATATAAATTCGATTCCAGATTTGCTGTGCAAATAAAAATACCATCTTCATGAATAAACGCTTTATTCATATTAAAAGAGATAGTATGTTTACATTGCAATAAACACTTTACAAAAATGAGGTTCCTTTTTGTTCAGGAACAATATATACATCATTTAAAATAAGAAACCTATTCTGTAAAGCTAACTGGAGTCCTCCCACTGCCACAGTTGAAACGACATGCCCGGTGCCTACTCGCATTGTCATCTCACCAGCCTCCAGCTGTCGCCAAGATCTAATCCCTTGAAAAGAAAAACAAACATGATTAGTGGCGCCTGAATCAATTATCCAGACAGAATCATCATTCTCCACTAAACAAGTTTCAAGCACAAGTAAATCAAATTTACCTTTATCCGCCTTGGCCTTAGCCTTGGCTGCTTTCTTCTCTTTCAGATACCGAGGACAGTTCCTCTTCTAGTGTCTATCTTGGTTGCAGTGGAAATACTTTCCTTTAGCAACCTGTGGACGCCTCCTTGAAATAACAGACGGTGGGTTAGCAGGTGCCTTCCCTTTTCCCTTACCACCCTTCTTCTTCTTCTCTTTTGCAGAGTTAGAAGCAGAAGGTGCAAACTTTGTTCCTGAGGTCGAACCTCTATGGAACATCCTGGAGGATGAAGCAACATTTGCCTCACCCTTCTGTCTCTCTTTATTTTTCAGTAAAGATTGGTATGTCTGCAACTCATTGAGGAGAGTTGTAAGGTTATACTTCACTTTGTTAAGAATCACATTACAAATAAAATGCATGAAGCTCTCCAGCAAAGAATGCAGGATTATGCTAACCTGGCTGCCCTCATCGATGGTAGATCCATTTAACTCTGCCACATTGAAGTGGACCATCATGTTTAGCAGATGTTCACGAACAGAGGTGCCTTCTTCCATTTTGGAGTTGAATATGTATTTAAGAGCCTCATGCATAAGCTGTTCAGATGGTTGTCCAAACATCTTCCGTAGGGACTCCATGATCTCACACGCTGAGACCATAGGCTCATGTTTCTTGGCCAAGACTTCAGAAAGACTTGTCAAGATGTAGGCTCGGGCTTTCTCATTCGCCCTTGTCCATCGCTTGTATGCCTCCCGAACATTTCGAGCGGCATTCGAACCTGGAATAGTAGGACAAGCCTCCATGAGACCGAACATGAGATCCTCGATAATTAGGATCGTCGTGATCATGTGTTTCCATGTTGCGAAATTATCGCCAGTAAGTTTTTCGGCACTTAGCAATGCTAACATGGCTGTTGCCATTTTGAAAATGTTGCTGAAAATATGAACAAAACTTTATTAGAATTTGCTAAACCACTTTTAAACCAATCAGTTTTGCAAAACAGTTTCAAGTACTCTAAGTTATAGACTTCTATTTTGCAATGATGCCCCAGTGAAGTAGGACAAACGCCACTGGTGGGGTGATCAGTTGCCCCTTCGCTAGGATGAGACATTCTCAACCATTAGGCAGTACCAACTCTTAGAACTGAACCTAACAACCACCATTTTTCAGTCCAGAATCGTTAACCTTTAACTATTCTGCGTAAGTGTAACCCCTCGCTTTCGGTGAACATTCTCTCCATACACCTTGATATTGACCTACCCAAACACCATCTGTTGGGGGGACACGCCAAAGGTGCCGTGAGGCCAAGGATAGATTTCACGGTGTGGACTATTTAGGAGAAACGTGAAAGGTTTAAGTGAAGCATCTTATACCCCAAGTACCTCCCACTGAATGTTCTACCTAGGGATTCATTAACCTAGACAATCTGGCTACTGATTTTAGTCTAAGTCATCTTTTTAAACTCTGCTCATAAACAACGTTTGTCTATGAAAGATGAACAAGTTCAAGTAGTCACATTTAAACACTTTAATGGACTGTCCTAAACTTGCATGCATACATCAAATCTATCTAATTTACCTTTCCAGGTAAGTTCCCAAGTAGGGGTGTTACGTTTTCGTCAACTTAAATACCCCAGCCTAGACATAACCCGCCTTAGATAAAAGGTCCCTTATAGATAGATTTGCTACACTTTAACCTTTTATTTGCCAATTTAATCCTATTAAACTTATTAAAAGATTAAAGCCTTAGGGTTGCTAATCGTATTAGAACCGTGATCTTAGGTCTATGTGCTCCAAGTTTTAAACACTTTAAAACCATGAATTAAACCTAAGTGAGCATGCATGTCTTTCTTTTTTCTTTTAGTTCTAATTTCTCTCTAACTTTTAAAAAGAAACAACTAAAACCATTGCGCACAACGAGGCGTTTATAATATTTATAAAGTAATCTATGTGTCATGCTTCATGCAATGTCCTGTCATTACTATATATAACTTTTATATAACGCGTAACAACCAAGCAAACATGCTATCATTCACCCTTATACTATAACAATTATAATATAAAGATGATGCATGTCAATGTTTTTTATGCATGCATAAATATAACTCTTATATTATATGATGCATGAGCATGCTCTTACATAATTAAAATCATGCTTCTCTAAATTATAACAATTACAATAAAGAGATGATGCACGACCATTGCATAACCTAAGGTGGGATTTACTATATGTGCATACCATATGACCTGTCTCTTATACACATCTAGATGTGTATAAGAGACAGAATTAAATCATGCTTCTCTAAATTATAACAATTACAATAAAGAGATGATGCATGACCATTGCATAACCTAAGGTGGGATTTACTATATGTGCATACCATATGACATATAAAAACATACATCGCATGTAATAAACAAAGGATTAATGGACTGGGATAAGCCTTTACAAAAACCGAAATGAAAAAACCCTATCTATTACATTTTTCATCGAGCAAACCGGTTCACAGATGAATCGGATCTTAAACCGCCAGGAGGTCTTCATCGTGTAGTAAATGCCGCAGGTAGACGATCATTCAACACGAACTAGACGATAGAAGCATAAGTAAATGATCACGTAGACGACGACGAGACTGCGAAGCCTAATCGTTTATGCGATCATGTAGCATGACGACAGGTAAACGATTTACCTCGCATTACTAAACAATCATTTAGTCAGTTACTAAGCGATGAAGCTTGCTGACCTAAACAATCGTCTAGCGTGCGCGCTTTAAACGATATGCGAGCATCTCATCGTCTACACGATGCGTGCAACCAGGTAAACGATTTACCTTGCGATGCTAAGCGATCGTTTAGTCAGTTACTAAGTAATGAAGCTTGCTGACCTAAACGATCGTCTAGCGCGCATGCGTTAAACGATACTCAGTGATCGCGTACCCGATCGTCAACGTGATACGATCAACTCTCGATCGCATACCCCATCGTTTAACCGATGCATTCAACAACGATCGCGTACTTCTTCATCTTTACGATGCGATCAACAGCGATCGCGTAGAACATCTTCTGCACGATACGATCAACCCTAGATCGCCTCCTTCCTCGAAGAACCACAACACTTGCCCAGATCGCGTACCACTCTTATGCAATGCTTGCACAGATCTACTTCTTCGACAAACGACTCAAAACTTCAAACAAACTTTGAATACAGACTCGATAACGATTATTAATGCCCAAAAATGCAAGGGCCTTTACAAACAACTGAAAATGTAAAAGGATTTAAATCAAATCGAGGCAAATTATCCCGAAAACATCTATTAATCTGCACATCTCCATTAATCCGCACATCCACAACAAAATTTAACCATTAAATCAGTGTAGAAATGCACCCACCATGAATGTAAATTTTATTTCGTTGCAATAGATGAAATTGGAGTATCAGAACCTGGCTCTGATACCAATTAAAGGATCTCATATCTAAGAGTTCCATGAGCGTGTTTGGATCGCTTTGATCTCACCGTGACTGAAATACATATTATACATTTAATACAAACAAAACACAATTAACGGCATGCTACGACAAGATAAACAACAAGGGAAAGAGTGCCATACCAGTTGAAGACGTTCTTCACACTTTGGCACTCCAAGCAGCAGAACCCTCCAAGCGATCTACCAACACTCAACAGCAGCGTTGACAACAGCAGCACGAACAACGCACAAATAAGAACGCCGTGGGGACGACACCACCAGTAAAGAGCCCCGGGTATACTCGGAGTGAAAACCCAAAGGGTGGGCTTTAATGAATTTGGTAGAGGAAGGAGGAAACATAAATTGTGTAGGTGATAAGCAAGTGGGAGGGAAAATGACGCTATCGCATAGCAGAAGTGCTTATTGTTTAGGAGGAGCTACACGATCGTGTAGGATTTACTGAACGATCGTTTAATAAAACCGGCACACTATACAATCTGTCTCTTATACACATCTAGATGTGTATAAGAGACAGGAGCTACACGATCGTGTAGGATTTACTGAACGATCGTTTAATAAAACCGGCACACTATACAATTGTGTAACGACAATGTGCGATCGTTTAGCGCGAGGTGGACGATCGTTTAGGCGGAGAAGAGCTATCGTATAGTCTCTCGATTTTCTTAAGCGATCGCTTAGAATTCTCCAACGCGCACTTCACCAATTCTCTTCAGGCGATCTGACGACGAACAATCAAAATGAAAACTTTTTTCATTTTAATTCATCGGTTACATTAACCGAAGCTCCCCACTAACCCATGTCCGAGCATGAAATTTGGATTAATTATCATATAATTAATCAACTAATTAATTAATAAATGTAATTATATTATATTTTTATCCTATAGTTTGATATCACATATCTACTATAGTATTTTCTCCTCTACTTGATATAAATCATATTTATATCTAATTTTCTAAAAATAATGTATCTCATACATTTAGCTAATTATATCATATAAAATTAACCAGTCCAATTATATTATATATAATCGAACTTCCTTTTGTCAATTTGAACATTTCAAATTAACCCAAATACTGGTTCTCGACTTTATCCAAGCTACTCAAGGGACCTAATGAACTTGTGGCTCGAAGCTTCAACGGTCCATGAATAGCTGACTAAACTCTTTAGCCACGAGATCCACCATCCGTTAACTGTCAAGCATTCCACTAAAGACCAATAGCTGAAATCTTCTTACCACAGATATATTTTTGTGTCCATCGGATATAACCAATCATGAGTACGATGACCTTTCACAGATGCTCGTAAGTATAGATGGGCTAAATTTCCGTTATGCCCCTATAGTTACATCTCACTCCTTAAGTGCCAATGATTCCTCTAATGAACAATACAACATAGTCTAACTATATGTGAACACCTCTCGGGCCAAGAGAAGGTATGTGGAGCCACATCTTTCAAGCCCCAGAATCAGCCCTTAAGGGAGCTACCTATCTACTTACCCCTGCCTCGGGGAAGGAGTGAATTCCATCTTGTGTAGCTGAGTTCCCAGCTCCCAAATAAGACGAATTTCCAAAATGGTAGGTTTGAATCGGCGACCTGGCCACTCGCACCCATACAAATCAAAGAACCACCCTCAATGCCAAGAGTTTCTAACTCACTCAGGTTTGAGGTCATGTTACCTATGGTCATTCTAGTGAAGCGAAGTCTCTATGATGAACGGTGTTATATAACGAGACGTTGACACTTCGTAGTCAGGTCTTATACAAACTCTTTGTATAGGACGCCCCCGCTCGCATGTCCCCAACACGAATGATCAGGATCAGACCATCTATGACATGTCATAATACTTGTGACCATTCCACAAAGCGGGTCGCATCCGTAGCATTACCAGGATAAGGTTTCCCTCCTATATCTCTGTCTCTTATACACATCTAGATGTGTATAAGAGACAGCTACAATACTTGTGACCATTCCACAAAGCGGGTCGCATCCGTAGCATTACCAGGATAAGGTTTCCCTCCTATATCCATATACTACAGACCATTTTGGTTATCACTCAAGACATGATCCACTTGTATGTCACCACATACATGCTTGAGTTACATACAGATAACCAGGGATTTTATGTTTATTGGTTTGTGGTAAAGCAAATAAAATAAGTAACCAAGCAAAAATACAAGATGTGAAGTAAATATCATATATTAACAACAAAAGTGTTCAAATATACTGTTTACAAACTACAGGACACGAGATTTTAGGGCATCAACCCCAACATAAACATCGTCTGAGCACAACGTTTAAGGACCTCAATAGTTATAACCTATCCCACCCCCAACTTAAAATGATACATTGTCTCCATGTATCTCTAATCTAAGCCCAATAAAATAAAATAGTCAAGGGAACAGAAAACCTCCCTTGATGATGTTTCTGCACATGGGATGGTGGTAAGAGGGCTGCATTAAATTGAGCTTCTCCTTCATTAGTGTAGAGGGAAAGAAAAAAGACAAAACCTATAAAAAGAAAAACAAGAAGTTAAACTAGAAAGTTGTAAAGGATGGCTCTCTCTAGGAAGGGCAAATTTTTAACGTCAATTGCTCAATGTGACCTGTCCTTTGTTAAGGTACAAAGAAATTTTCGTATTTCTCTGGTCCTTTCTTGGATGAGTCAATATAGCCTAGTAAGGCTAAGGCTTCTCATCTTCTGAACAGAACCAGATAGGTCTAATTTGGGTTTTTTAGTATATGGCAAAAAAGGTAAAAAGAAAGAATCAAAAGACTCAAAGAGTAAAAAAAAAAATAAAGACTCAACAGGCTCGTGAGGACTAGGAGAACAAAACTCGAATATATATGAAATACCAAGAGTTAGAACAGGCGAGGTCTTTTGACCTCTAACTCTATCACCTAGATCTCGTTAGATTTAGGCTTTAAATTCTCCTTAACCTCACAAACTGGCAACCATGAAATGACGTCCTCATCATCACTAGAGTAGTAGCACTCCGCAAGGAACTCAACCTTCGAGGTACAGGCGTTGACTGCTTTGATGGGCTCTCTAGTCTCTATGTGACCTCAGTTACCTGGCAACATAGGTGATCAATTCTTACAGTTGAGCTTGAAGATTCTGCTGAGACTGAAAAATACTATTAGCAAGTTCATAAATTGAGAACTTCAATGTCATACCTGGATACGAATTTCCAGGAAGTGGTTCCTACTCCTCCACCGTATCGACATGGACTACCTCATGCCTTTGGGCCTCTGGAAAATCAAAGGAATGGTCTGGAACGGATCGTCCAGCTTCCCAACTGAAGTTGTAAGTCGAGCAATAAGGTCACTCAGGCTTTGCAAGTCAGTTCTAGCCTCTGCCTGGGGGCAAAGACTCTTCTGCTGGATGCGCTTGAACTCATGTTGCCTGAAGGTTGTCTTGCTCAATCTTAAAAGCTCTGTTAGCAAGCTCCATAACCAAAGCCTCTAAAGACTTACATGACCTTGAAGACTGAGCATGAGTCGACTAGTGTAGTGTTGTGAAATCTTGGTCATCAAAGCTATGTTGCCATCCTGAGTATTCATGGTCAAAGGACTCCTCCCACAAAGAATGGTGAGGCTCGTAGTCCCAAAGACCATAATACCCCTCCTCGATGAATCCACATGGTACTGGTATCCATTGCAACCTCGGGCATGCTTGCATGGGATGCCCCTCGAGTAGGCAACTCCGACACACCTCTACTTGCTACGATCTCCTCTTCACCAAATGGCCAACCAAGGAAGCCAACTCAGTAAGCTCGTGGCGAAGGTCACTTACCTCGTCATCAAAATTTGCAACTTGACCTTTGAACATCCAAGATTGATTCGAAAATCCTGTCATGCATAACTGACACAAACAGAAAACAAATCAAAGCAAAAGAAACTTTAACTAAAAACTAACTAAGAAGAAGTGATTGGCTTCCTCGGCAACGGTGCCAATTTGGTGGGGTTAAGTTTACCGTCACCCGTAAACCCCCGCCTAAGCAAATAATATTTGTAAATCACTGAACGAATTGCTTATACTAACTGGTAGTACAAGCGAAAAGTCGGAGTCGAAACTCAGGGAAGTGTTGAAGATTAGTTCATCAAACCTCATTTTCAGTTAAAGTGATAAATTGAGGGGGGAAGGGGGGGTTGGCGTGGATTGATAAATTAAGTAAAGATAGAAGCGTAATTAATTGAGATGTTTTAGCTTAGAGGAATGGATTCACCCAATATAATTTAGATAACTGAATCAATTTATGATTTAAACTTCTTGTTTATGCTTAGCCCAATTGAGTGGAATCCCAACCAATGGTCATAATTATCTAATTAATCAAAATGCACAGAAAACGAATCCGCTCCATACAAATTAACAAATCGAATTAAGTTCTAGGGATGACGTTAAGATGAGTGTTTAACTTCCAACGTTTAATTAAACAATCAATATGATTTTTCTCTAGGTTGATAGGAGCAGTCCTCTCTACCTAATGAACTTATTGTTTCCATTGGGATTAACTTATAAATATGTGTCAAATATTACATGTTAATCACAAACATTAGAATCACACAATAAAATTATTAGGCGTCAATCAACAATTAAAATCATGTAATTCATAAATGTAAATTCGGATTAAAAGCTATAGACAAGTTTGTATACATCATAAAATCGAAATCTCACAAAATAACATTGAGTTCCTCCAAATCCCTAGGCTAAGAAACCAAAATCTTACCTTCCCATGGAAAATGAGAAGCTACAATCCGACATCTACTCGGTAAATTACTAAAGAAACGCCCAAAATACAAAGTGAAAAAGAAAAGAGAGGGGAAATTTGGCTGGAGGTTGAAGGTGGGCGTATAATTCTGACCTAAAGCGAAGCAGCGTCACAACGCTGCCCTGCCTTGCACGCACATTCGTTATGATGTTCGTAGTGTTGCAACACTAAATGTAGCATTGAACGCTGCCCTGTTTTGCCCAAAACAAGCAGCTACTGCCTTGTAGCGTTGTGCGACGCTCCGTCCGGAGGTATTTTCATCCGTTCACGTCCCTTTGAAGCCCGATTTCTCAAATTAGCTCCTAATTGCTCTAAATTAACCTCAAATAGCTCGTAACGACTGATTCTATCTTCAAGATGCTCATTGCCTACAAAATCATCAAATAAACACATTAAACATAGTAACGACCTAGAATTAAGAAGAGGAAAATAACATATTTTCGGTGCTATCAGGACAAAACACATCCACTAAATGTTTCAATGGAAGTCCGTTCATTGGATATAAAGAAGTATATATTTCGACCTCGAGAAGATAATGACGAACTTCTTGGTCTTGAAGTACCACATCTTAGTGCAATTGGTGCACTTATGTATCTTGTTAATAATACAAGACCAGATATTACATTTTCAGTAAATTTATTAGCTAGATATAGTTCTTCTCCTACAAAAAGACATTGTAACGGAATTAAGCATATAGTCCGTTTTCTCCGATGAACAATCGATATGAGTTTTTTTTATTCAAGTAAATAAAATTTCGATCTAGTTGGTTATATAGATTCTGGATATTTATCTGATTCACATAAAGTTAGATCTCTAGCAGATTATTTGTTTATATATGGAGGAACTTATATATCATGGCGATCGGTGAAACAGACTATAACGGCTACTTCCTCAAATCATGCTGAAATTCTTGCATTTCACGAGGCTAGTTGAGAATGTGTATAGCTAAGGTCAATGACTTAACACATTCGTGAAACATGTGGCTTGTCTTCTAATAAAAATCTTCCAACAATATTATACGAAGACAACACAACTTGCATAGTCCAAATCAAAGGAGAATATATTAAAGGAGATAGAACAAAACATATTTCACCGAAGCTTTTCTACACTCATGATCTTGAAGAAAATGGTGACATCATTGTACAACAAATTTGTTCGAAGGATAACCTAGTAGATTTGTTTACAAAGACATTAGCAATCACAACTTTAAAAATTGGTACATAACATTGAAATGTGGCGACTTAGAGATCTTAAGTGATGTTTTCGTGAGGGGGAATAAATATATTGTATTCTTTTAGGAGTATGCATTATATGAAAATGTACTCTTTTTCCTTCACTAGAGTTTTTTTTTTCATCGGGTTTTTCCTAGTAAGGTTTTAACAATACATATTTTATATATATATGTGGACATCTAAGGAGAAGTATAATAAATATCATAAAAATAGATGTCCAATGCTTAGTGTCCTAAAAACCTTGTGTCATTTTTCATATTGTACATGTGCCTTGTAATAATTCATGCTTGGTGTCATGTAAGTCCACATCCTACTTGTCACTTTACTTATAAATAGTGGCATTTGGTGGATCTCACCCAAGAAAATTTACATTGGTGAGAAATTTACTTCAAAATTCTATTAATTTTCATATTATCCAATTTTAGTTAATTTATTTTATATTATATTATATTTATTTATTTTTTATTATATAGATATACTATTATATTATATTTTCTTTCGTATATGTGTTATGGTCGTCCTCGTCAATTTCACAACAAAGTGTTGTTATTTATTTTTGGCTTCTATGCGATTATTTTGTAAATCTTATTACCAGCTCGAACAATTTGTTGAACTCACAAACTAAAATCTAGCTAGGATTGGATAAATTACCAAGAGCTTTTACTGGGTGTGTTGAATTTCAATGGCCTGATCCTAATCCTAATGGGAAGTCGAAAGAAAGAAACCCAATTTTGGAATTGAATTTGAAAACTCATCGAGAAATGGAGCAATCTCGAGCGGATTCTTCGACGAGCATCGAACCTGGAAGTCAGATTCGGGGGACATCCCCAAATTCGATCACTTGTTCTGTCATTGAAGATTGCACCAAAACCCAATCCGAGATTTTCAAAGCCATTGAAGTCGTTGAGAAGGACTCTCTCGCCATTGCTGAGAGCTTCACCTCTCTCTTTGCTTCTCTGCGTTTGGTTCTCTCCGAGGTCTCATAGTTTTCACATCCTTTTTCTTGTTTTTCCTCTTTGATTTCCCACAAAACCAACTGAATTAATGACGTAGTTCAGAGTGTATGTCTTATCATTGTGATATTTTCCATCTTTAATTGGGGTGCTTTAATGTGTTCAAGATCGAATGAATTCAATATTTTAAAATTTTTGAGTCTGACAACTTTACCAAATTTGATTATTATTGGACAAGCTTGATTTTATCCATCTTGTCAAGCAGTTTATCTGAGTGGAATTAGGATAGTCTTGTAGGTCACCAGCAACTCTATTGATCATATGCATTGCTTCAACGATGCTGCAGGCCGCCTTCAAGAATCTGGTAAGTGGAAAAAAAAAAAAAAAAAAGGATGATTTTGATTGACAGGAATGGCCGAGTATATGATAGTTTGGATGTGTCCTTGTCTTCTACGGATTCTGCTAAACTTATTAGATTCATCTTGTCATTTCTTTCTGTATTAATCAAAATTCCATATGTTCATCCTTATGTTCACTGTTCTGTTTAAGATTTGGTAGTTGAACTTAGTGATTGCCTTGAGATTCTGTGTTACTGGCCTTTGTGCCAGATTGGAAAGAGGTTGGTTGCAATCAGACTCGTGAAGACATAAAACTTCTTTAATACTAAACATATAAGCAAGGTGCACAAACTCTTAGCATTACATAGCTTTGGTCAGATTATTCCTAGCATAACAAAGGTCATTCTAGATACGTCATAACTTTTGTTAGTCATATTCACAGTTGTCTAAGCTTGCTTCTATAATATTAACAACCCTTTTTTATTTGATGATCTGACACGAGTTCTTCTCATTCCTTCAACCCTGTAGTGCTTGATGCGGCAACAAAGGGCAATCGATACATTAATTCTTCCTTGAGGTATGCTTTAATGTCTTCTAGCATCTCCTTTTGTTCTACGGAAATCGGAAAATATTCAATGTCCTTTGTTTTATATTTCCTGGTCATGACTAATTCACCGTTGAGCTATGTCATGATAGGACAGGCATACTTATATTTTTGGGCCTTGAGATATAAGCTCCAATTGATTTGATGTTTGTGTTGTCAGTGAATAATAAATAGCTAGCATACATTAAAATTTTGACTCCATTTGTCAAAATGCGATAGCCCTGTGGATGTTATAGCTTTTTACAACCTGCTGCATGAAATGATAAATGAAAGTTCTTGAACCAATTGCGAGTAAGAGATTAGATTGATACACACACATAAAGAAAGGTTTCTCTACTGATAAGAAAAAAAAATCTATCAAAAAGGTCCATAATTATAGTTTAATTTAAAGAGGTTATCAGTATCGTGAACCTATAATGCATTTTTACCCAATTGTTACTTTAGAAAATGTAAGTAATCATTAATTATAGGATTTTTCCTCAACGGTTACCTCCAGAAATTATATAGTTCTTTTAATTATGATATGTTAATTTCTGCTATATTCAATTGTAACAAAAATGATGCTCGAATATATGATGCTAGGTAGCTAAGTAATTATAAATATAACTGTTACTTGGTAGTTAACGAATTGAAATCTTTATTCTGAAAAGATTATTAAGAAATGAAAGAATGACATAGTCAGAAAAGTTCCGAGTCTTGAGAAATATTTATTAATGTAGTAATCAAAATTGCAATCTGGATGCCTTGAGAAAGTATTTGGTGTTTCTCTTTGTTATATGGGGAGTTAAGTTCCTTGGTGAGTCCTCTGTTAGTTTGATTGTGTTTTAAGTGTGGAAAATTTTTGCCGTTGCTTCAATAGATGTTGTTTCTAAAAAAGTAAAAAGAAGGATGTTGGATGTCAGTCTCATACTACAAATCTACACAGCTATCATATTGAACTCTATTTATTGTCCTCTGATGGGATTTGGGAACATAAGATTTTGGGATTTTTTTTATTTTCTTAATCACAAGGATTTGACTTGATTTCGGCACTATTTTTGTTATGTGCAACATTTCTTTGGTTTTGATCTATATTTTGGTCATTCTACTTGCCAAGTTCAATATATTGGCATAGTTGTGTTTGTTCTATCGAAGATTAATAGATTACACATCGGTGTGTCTTTTTATTTATATATAAGTTAAATTATGAAAAATACCCTTGAATTATGGTGTGGATTTCAATTATACCCCTGAACTTTGAAAAGTTTCATTTTAATTCTTGAAGTTTGAAGTGTTTTAACAACCATAGAGACTTTTGTTGTTAAATTCATGGATGAAAAAGTTTGTATTTGCTTATTTGTTGTTTATGTGAACAAATCTAAATACTTTCGGGAAGTAAATTTGGGGGTTAGAGTTAGGAAAAAAATTCATAAATGAAAAGACTAAAAAGGTGGGTGCATGGGGTTGAAAGGAGAAGATGAAAACATGTGATTCACAGATGCCATATGTTTTTGTTTTTGTTTTTTTTTTTCCCATATATCATATATGTGTATATATTTTTGTTGACATAAGCAAACACAACCTTTTTTCGTATGAATTTAACGGCAAGAAGTCTACAAGGGTCATTTTAAAACAAACTTCAAATTTCAAAGACTAAAATGAAACTTTTTAAAGTTCAAGGGTATAATTGAAACCAACCCCATAGTTCAGGGTGATTTTTGATAATTTAACCTATGAATTATGGCTTAACTATGTTGTGTCACAAGTCAAGTTAGTCAGCTTTTAAGTTACCAGTGTTCTAAAAGAGGCTTTGAGAACCTTAAGTGAGAACACTAAGTTTTAGCCCAATGGCTTTCACTTCTAACGGTACATATCATGGGTTGTGATAATTTAGTCTATTACTAACTTTACCTTAAGGTTATAGTTACAATGATAACAAAAGTTATACTGATGAATGATAATGTTTTTCTTACCATCTATTAATAAGAATAATGCATCAAATGGAAAGAGAGTAACAAAAGGGGAGGAGAAACATCTCCATTGACCAAAGGAGTTATAATTGCTTGTTGGAGAACGGAGTGATAAAGTATTCAACTACACAGACATTTCTGGAGACTTGCGTCTTGGAAACAAATAGACTTAAAAGTAGAAGCAAAAGAACAAGAGGCAAAAGCTCAAAGACGATCCAATATTCTCTCACATTTGGCAAAGAATACCCCAAGTGGGGAGAAAAGATGGCGAATTCAGATTCTTCTATTCTAATCTATCCATAGTATTGATCTTGCGTTTGGAAACTGTCCAAAAGCAGAAACTAACCTATTAGGCATCTTCCAGACCTGGACAAACTTTGAAATAACTGTTGGAAGACATTGGATTCTGCCATATAGATGTTTGAACAAGGGAGAGCGAAAGCAAGAGAGTAGGCCAGAGTTTGCCCTTCTAAAGTTACTTGATCGAACATCTCGATCAATGGGATTAGCCTAGTTCAACTTTCTGATTCAAAACCATTAAGATCTCTTTTAAATTGCAAATTTGTACTCCCTTAATTTCCATTATACACTTATATTGATGATTAGTAAAACACAACATTTTAAAGATTTTCATCAACGTTTTTTCTGTTTTAATCGAAGTTTACACCTTTAAACCATCTTGAGGATCATGATTAGGATGACCTTGTATTTGATGAAGTCCACAGACGTTGAAGTTCACAAAATTGTAAATACTTGGATATCTGTGTGTGCACGCATACATACATAACTGTAGATAATTACTGTGGTTGAATTATTTCTGTCATGTACCCGTTGTGTGGATGGCTTGGCCGATGCTGTAACTATGGACTGTATTTTCTTGTTTTGTAGATTGAATCAGGAAATGAAAGGCATGGACAATCTAGCTGCTCAGCTGTATCCTTTCTATTTCATTCCTTCTTTTTACTTTTTTGGCATGCTCTTGGACTAGTTACATGCCTAATAGATAATTCTAATGCTTTAGTTCTTTGGAATTGAGAACTTGAACATACTAATGTTTCTTTATCCGGCTGTCCTTTCCTTCTATTTTCAATCCTCTGCATTACCCTCTTCCTTGATTCTTGCTTAGAAAGGTTTTGAGGAAGAATGTGGATGAACTAGACTTGGCTGTGAACAAGCTCCTAAATTTTCCATGAGCTCCGCTCGGTCGTGGTTCTTGCAAGCTCAAGGATTTTTGTTTTCACCAAAGAGAGAGAATACAGTTCATGAAGGAAAAAAAAAACAAATTCATTCCATAGCTTCCTTCACATTTTAATCTAGGAAGCATCTCATTGCATGTTAGGCACTTTGATGTATTTATCTATGAATAGATTTTCTAGATCGCTTTATAATTATACTGGATTCAATAATAATCAGTCTCTTTTCTTTACAGGCTGAGAGTTTTTGCCCTCATAGTGAACCCATAGGCATATATGAGCTAAAATATCATTTTGGTCCTTACTTTTTAAGTTCGTTCAATCTTAGTTCTTATATCGTCTATTTAATAACGTTTTCGTTTCCTGTTTCTTGTTTATGTTTCTCATTTTTTAAGAAATCAACTTGTTTGATAATCGTTCTCGTTTTTTTTTTCTAAATTTAAAAAAATGTTTCCAAAAAATTTGGGGAATCACAAAAAGTAGTTTATCTCTGTTATGCTTTAAAGAAAATTTTACAAAAGGTTAGTTCTGCTCTGTTGGTCCTAAGTCGTGTTTCACTCCAATGAGTCATGGGATCATTTCCCAGATAATGCAACATCTGTTTTTTTTTTTTTTCCCCTATTTCTGTTTCTATTTGTTTTATTTATATATTACTAATTTTTTTAACATTTAGATTTATATATTATTTTAATTTTCAAATTTTTTATTATGTTTACTTAAATATTTTTTGAATTTTGAATTTTAAATTTTGTAATTTGTATGTTAATATTTTTTGCATTTTTATTCTTAATATATTTGAAATCTGATAGAATATATAAATTTTGTTTACTAAAATATTCATTTAACTTCATTTTAATATTTTACAATCACAACATTTACGTAATAAAATAATTAAGTTGGATTTGAGTTGATATCATTTCATACGAAGGACTTGAGTGAGAGTTAGTATTGTAAATCGAATTAAAGCAACATTTGAAAGGTAGAAATAATTTTATTATTGCTTGTAAATTTTCTAGAATTATTATTTTTTATCTTTTAATGCTTGTTATATATATATATATATATTTTATTTTACATAACTAAATTATATTTAAAATATAAAAGAAGTGGAAGGTAAGTAAATAAAATACAAGAAACGGGAAATAATTATCAAACAAATTTATATACAAATTTGTTCGGTTTGTTATATACTAAAAATGTTTTTATTAATATCAAATTATTATTAAAAAATAATTATAAAATACTATGGACTAATAATTTAAAATAATGGTCGCCAAAGTTGGTCGTTTGGGTGATTGCCGTCAGAGTTTGTAGTGGTGGTTGGAGTTGGTTGAAGGTTGTGATAGCAGCCAAAGTTGGCCAGCAATTCAAATTATTATTAGAAAACAATTATAA
>NC_052349.1:57404874-57494474 GCF_009727055.1 Benincasa hispida
GTTGGTCCGATTACATTTGCAATCTAGGCCTATGACTTTGGTCCGATTAGTTATTTTTGGAATGATTTTGGTCTTGTTGGTTTCCTTGTTTATATCTTCCTTATTGATACTGTTATAAAAGGAAGTCTGAGAAAGTCTCTTTGAGTTTTTTTTGGTGAGACGACACTGAATGGTGTGTGTGGTTCTTCTGTGGTATGCGGTCATTGCTGAAAAGAAAAGAAATGAAGAGGTCTGCAATCCTGTTATCATGCATGCATGAATCCTTGAAGAGAAGCATTGAGTTTAGGGAACCTAAACATACAAGATCAATAAAGCCTGAGCTGAGAAAAGATCTTGAGATAGGTGACAATAAGTTTAGGGGGAGTCTAAACAGATTATTTATCTAAGGTTTACTATAATACATGATAATGGTTCTATTAGTTAAGTTATTCCTCTTGTAGACCTTTTGAATTATACTAAGCTTCTCTTTAATTTGGACTCTCTACCCTCCAGATGTAGGTAAAGTTATATCAAAATGGGTTAACATACTATGTGTTATCTTTCTTCTCTACTTGTTTCTTTTATGTCATTTCTTTTGTTTGCATCAATGTATCCATCATCGTATATTCACAGTTGACTGGTTATACGTTTTTTTTTTTCATTTGGTATCAGAGCGGGTTCAATTATAATATTTAAGTTAACTGTCTACAATGGAACCAATCAGAGAAGGTGGATCTACTACTAGACCTCCAGTTCTTGATGGACCAAATTACTCATATTGGAAAGCCAGAATGACTACTTTTCTAAAATTAATTGATAGTAGGACTTGGAAAGCTGTTGTAAATGGGTGGACTCATTCAATAGTCACTGATAAGGATGATAAAGTTTCCCACAAACCTGAGAAGGACTGGACTGAAGTAGAGGATGAGGCTTCCCTAGGAAATTCTCGTACTGTAAATGCAATTTTCAGTGGGGTTAATAAAAATATATTTCGGCTTATCAATATGTGCGTTTTAGCTAAAGAAGCTTGGGAAATTTTGGAAGTTGCTCAGAAAGGTACATCCAGGGTGAAGATGTCAAGACTAAAGATTCTAATTTCGAAGTTTGAATCTCTAAAAATGATAGAGGATAAAACAATAGCTGATTTTAATATACGTATTTTGGACATTGCAAACGAACCTTTTGCCATTGGTGAGAAAATGTCAGAAGAAAAATTAGTTAGAAAGATTCTTCGTTCTCTGCCAAAAAGTTTTGACATGAAAGTGACTGTCATTGAAGAAGCACATGATATAGCCTTTATGAAAGTTGATGAATTGTTTGGGTGTCTTCGTACTTTTGAATTGACATTTAATGAACAAACGAACAAGAAATGTAAAGGGTTAAATTTGCAATATTATGTGAATGAAGACCACAACTCAAACAAAGGGAAAGAAAGTGAAGAGAATCTTACTGACTTGCTTGCTCTATTCATAAAACAGTTCAGCAAGGTCTAAAGAGGTTAAATAAGCGTTCTGGTCAGTACAATACACCTCATGTCAGAAACACTGCAATATTAATCATAACATGCATAAGTGTTTTAAACCTTTTGGAGCAAAGAAAGACAGTGAACGGAGTTTGAATGGTAATCAGAATGGCAGGGATTGAACCTTCAATTATAGGGAATATGAAGGTTTTGCTCACTTACATGCTAAATGTCCTAACTATTTGAGAAGACAGAATAAAGGACACTCAGAAACCTTGTCAGACGATGACTCGGATACTAGTAATAAGTCAGAGGATGAGATTCGTGTGTTGATTGGTTGTACAACTATTGATGGCCCATAATAGTGAGTAATGATATTGAATTAGTAGACAAAATGTGTTGTGGATTGAGTCAGAATGTTCCTGGCTGAGAAATATTACCATTGAAGAAGTGTATGAAGGATGGGAAGAAGATCTACTTGCACTGGAATAGCAAAAGGATCATCTTTTGAGCACTATTCAAAAGTTATTAGAAAACAATCATCGTCTTTTGAGCACTATATCAGATTTAAAGAAGGAATTGAAATTGTCTCAACAACATCTGGATTCAATGTCTAAATCTGTTCACATATTAAATTCGGGTATAGATGATCTAAACAAGATTCTCAACATAGGAAAGCAAGCTGCTGAAAGAAAAGAAGTTGGGTTCATTAGAAGTTCGATTATAGAACAGCTTTATCATCAAAGATTGCTTTTGTCCTTACCCAAAATTCTCACATGTCTGAGCTAAATACATATGATACCATACCTGTGACTCAAGTTGATATTAGTAAGCCACAGAAGAAATGGATATGTCATTACTGTGGGAAAGTAGGTCATATTCATCCCTTCTATTTTTATCGTCTTGGCAGAAAGGAATATATATCATTAAGACATTATTCCCTGAGTCCAGGGATCTTGAGTCATGAGAACATAAAAGTTACATCTAGAATATTTTTGTGTCGTGTCAAAGATGGAAAACCTCAAGAGAGTATGTCCTACAATGTGGCTTTTACCTCGTCACACATCTCAAACCAAGAAGATTAGTACTTTCAAGGCACATGACAGATGAAAAATCCTTTCTATCTGATCTAAAGGCTTGTGGCTCTGGACATGTAACCTTTGGTGATGGAGCTAAAGGAAAAGTGTTGGAAAAAGAAGATTTGTTAAGATCTTGTCTCCCTGCTCTTCTTGATTTCATGCTTGTAAAGGCCTCAATGCTAATCTAATTAGCATAAGTCAACTGTGTGATCAGGGATATCAAATAAGTTTCTCCAAAGATAATTGTCTAGTGAAAGATAATAAAAACATATTAGTTATGACAGGCTCTCGCTCTACGAACAACTGCTATCACTGGTCCCCTGATGCTTCCACTAATATCTATAACTCTTTCAAATTGAGTGAGGCTAAGATGTGAAACAAGAGACTTGGTCACACAAGTTGATCAATAAGGAAAACAATCAATGAGGACGCTATTTTTGGAATACCTTTTCTCAACACAGAAACTGATTCATTTCGTGGCGACTGTCAAATTGGTAAACAGTTAAAAACTTATCATTAAAAAGTAGCACAAAGCAATACCAGAAGAGTTTTGGAGTTACTACATATTGACTTGATGGGGCCCATACAAGTTGAAAGTTTGGGAGGTAAGTGATACGCTCTTGTTTGTGTGGATGACTTATCTTGCTTCACATGGGTAAGATTTATCAGATAAAATATGACACTTTCAAGGTGTTTCAGACATTATGTCTTCAGCTTTAGCGTGAACAAGAGAAAAACATCATTCGTATTAGAAGCGATCACGAGAAGGAGTTTGAAAATTCTCACTTTGCTGATATATGTACTTCTAAAGGGATTCTACATGAGTACTCTACTTCTATAGCCCCTCAACATATGAAGTTATAGAAAGAAAGAATCTTACGCTCTAAGATATGGTCCGTGTCATGCTTCATGCTAAAATGATGCCCCTTCACTTCTGGGCAGAAGCACTAAATACAGCCTGCCATATTCACAATCGTATTTCTTTATGACCATGAACCATTAACACTAATTACGAACTTTGGAAAAGAAGAAAACCCAATGTGAAGCATTTTCATGACTTTGGTAGCTCATGCTATATTCTGAGAGATCGGAAAAATAGAAAGAAATGGGATTCTAAATCTGATGAAGGAATCTTCCTTGGGTACTCAACAAACAGCAAGGCCTATAGGGTATTCAATAAGCGAACTCAGAGTGTGATGAATCAATAAATGTTGTGGTCAATGATGTAACATCCATCGTAGAAAATGTTAATGATGAAAAAGGTCAGATATTTTTAGAATCTGAAAAAATAGTGAAAAAGAAATCTCAGAATCATCTGATGTTGATAAGGATGAAGTTGGTGTTATTGATGTTTCCGAAATTGTTAGTGGCATTCAGACACCTGTAGTTATTAAAGATATTAGAGCTGATAATAGTGATAAACCTGCACCATCCACTAGAATACAGAAGGCACATCCTTTTAGCAGCATAATTGGGAACCTGAAGTCAAGAATAACTATGTTTGTGTGGTAACGTATGTTTTACATCACCACTAGAACCCAAGAATGTGAAAGAAGCCTTGAAGGATGAGTGTTGGATCAATGGCATACAGGAAGAACTAGAATAGTTCACTAGAAACCAAGTGTGGACACTTCTTCCTCACCCTGAAAATGTAAATGTAATCGGAACCAAGTGGGTGTTCAAAAACAAGTCTGATGAAAATGGAGTTTTGACTAGAAACAAGGTCAGATTGGTCGCCCAGGGATACATTCAAATTAAAGGAGTTGATTTTGATGAGGCTTTTGCTCCAGTTGCACAATTGGAAGCTATTTGTCTTCTTCTGGGAATCTCGTGTTTGCTTAAGTTTAAATTGTTTCAAATGGATGTCGAGGGTGCATTTTTTAATTGGTATTTAAATGAAGAAGTTTTTTTTAACAACCAAAGGGTTTGTTGATCCAACATGTCCTCAACATCTAAAGCAAGCTCCATGGGCTTGGTATGATTGTTTGGCAATTTTCTTAACTAAGAATGGTTATACTCATGGTGGAACTAACAAAACCCTATTCATAAAAAAGGATGCACAAAATTTCATCATAGCTCAAATTTATGTGGAGGACATCATCTTTGAGGGAATGCCTTCGACTATGGTAGATACTTTTGTCAAACAGATGAAGGGTGAGTTTGAAATGAGTATGGTAGGTGAATTGACATACTTCCTTGGTTTACAGATTAAACAAATGGAAAAAGGGATTTTTCTATCCCAGAAGAAGTATGCTAGAAATATGGTGAGGAAATTTGGGCTTGACAAAGCTCAACCTAAACGTACCTCTGCTGCTACTCATGCCAAAATCACGCAAGATTCTAAAGCTGAACGTGTTGATGAGAGTTTGTATAGAAGCATGATAGGGAGTTTATTATATCTAACTACGAGTCATCCTAATATCGCTTTTGCAATGGGTGTTTGTACATGGTATCAGTCCAATCCAAGAACCAGTCATATGACAAGTATGAAGATTATTCTAAAATATATGCATAGTATAGTTAATTATGGCCTTCTGTACACTTTCGATACAAATCCTATTTTAGTTGGATATCGTAATGCTGACTGGGCATGATGTACTGAAAATAGAAAGAGTACATCGGGAGGGTGATTTTTCTTGGGAAATAATCTTATCATATGGTTCAGTAAGATGCATAATTGTGTGTGTTTATCTACTATCGAGGCAGAATATGTTACAGCAGGTAGTAGTTGGGCTAATTACTTTGGATGAAACAAATGCTAGCTGAGTATAATGTGTTTCAAGATGTTATGACCTTGTATTGCGACAACATGAATACCATAAATATTTCAAAAACTCATGTTCAACATAATCGAACAAAGAACATTGACATTAGGCATCATTTTATCCGTGAATTGGTTGAGAATAAAGTTGAACATATCAAAACAAATAAGCAGCTTGCAAACACTTTTACTAAACTCCTGGATACTATTACTTTTGAATCGCTAAGGGCAGCTATTGGATTGTGTAAACTATCTTTATAGCTATTAATGTTTGCTCTAATGTATTAGAGGATGTAACGATTGGTTTTTGTGTTCCCTGACTAAAGCCCTTTTTATTGCGAGAGTTAAAACATATACTCTTATCTATTTAAATCACTTAGCATCTTCTTAGGGTCTCCCAAGTATTTCTCACGATTACTTTCTTCTCAGTGCTCTTGGGAGTCTCTTGTTGTACTCGGGAAGGAGTAGTCTTGTGTTGAGTATACTGTCTCTCTATTTTTTCAGTATGGTAGATACAAGAAGTCGATCATGAAATACTCGTCAATCTGGGGTAAACCTTCGAAAATCCTTAAAGCGTCTTCGCAATGCTAAGCCTGTTGCTTCCACTTCCAAATGACATCATTCAATTTCGTCCACTTCTGAGGTTGTGCATGCTGATCAAGGTACTATATCTACTATAAACACTGAAAATCTTATGTGTGCATTCGGTTCAGTTGATGCTATGGAAATTGGTCCTTTATTTATTGTGCCCCATGGTGGTGGAGATGATAACTTACTTTCTGTTATTTTACCTAGAAGTGACTCTGTCTTCTCTCATCTTCATGTTTCGTCTGATCAACACAATTCTACTGTCTTCCTTGATAATGTTGAGGACTCCTCTACTGTTGAATATTTTGATGTGTTGATCTCTGAGCCTTCCCCTACCTCTCAAATGCACAGACTACTACTGATGAAAATTTTGAATAGCATTCAACTGCTTTGGATTTTATCATTGATGATTCACCTTTCGATGAAGCACATGTCCCTCAAAACCCTAATACCAATGTTAGTAAACCTGTGATTGACAAAGACATCGTGTCAGATTCTTCAGATGACCATATTGTGATTACATAACTAGGAAAATGTAGAATGAAAAAACGGTTAAAATGTCTCAGGCTCCTGGTCCTTTTTCCAAAACACGCTCACGTTTACCTCCATCCTCTGAGAATTCATCTGATTCAGCTTCCAGGGATCATTCTCATTCATCTTTTGATGTAGTTGATGCTATAATGGCCCCACGACGAGTGAACATCAGAACTGGCAGAAGAAAGGTTCCTCAGAATGTTCTGCTTGTTCTCATTGATGGTGTTTCTTTTCACTGTGAAGAAAATGTCCGAAAGTGGAATTACATTGTTCGTCGAAGAATTGCAAATAAACAAAATGTTTCAGATAAGACACAATCATGTCTTGCTATCATGGCGCTCTTAAATCAGGTTGGTTTGCTGAAGACTGTTTCTCAGCTTGGACCTTTTTATCCTCAACTTATTTGTGGGTGAAGGAACTCCTATCAAAAGAGGACTATGATTGGAAGCAAAATCGTTCCAAATTTATTGTGACAGAAATACAAGCATTTACAAACATACATACAAGTTATGCATCACAGAATAAATTATGGCATGCTTTCAACAAATATACAAAAGAACAAGAGACTCACCTTTGAAGAACTTTTCTTCTCTTTATCTCTCACTCTCGTCAAGAATAGCCCTTCTCGCTATCGCTGCAACGCCAAGCCAATCGTCTACCAAATCTCGTTGTCGCTTAGCCAACGAACGGTCTTCTACACGAATAGGCATCAAATCTCGTTGTCGGAGTGAGAATCTAGGAGGTATGGCCTCTGTTGGATTTGGTAGAGGGAAGGAGGAAAGAACGATCGTATTCAATGGCCATGCAAGTGGAAGAGTTTAGAGTCTATCGTATAGACGGGTGTTTGATCGTTTAAAAAAGGTGCACGATAGTTTAGGTAATTAGGTATGATCATTTACACGATCGTTTAGGTAGATGCGCATGTACACGATCGTTTAGGAAACACTGAGGCCGTTGTGTAGGCTCTGGTTAGCTAAACGATAGACAGTGTACAACCTTAAGAGATTATCCGATTCTTTACAAAATAAAAACAATTTTCATTTTATTCTTTCAGTTATGAAAATTGAATGCGACCTCCCACTTTGATGCACGGTTATGGAGAAAACCACCAACAATTATCTCATAATTGTTTAATTATAAATAAATATAATAACTAACTTATCATATTATATTTATAACCTATAGTTTTAATATCACATCATATACAACATTTAAACCATAGTCTTTTTCTCCTCTGCTAGAAATAAATCATATTTATATCATTTTCCTCCAATTAATGTATCTCATACATCATGTCAATTATATCATATATAACTGAACCAGTTTAATCATATCATATATAATCAAACTCCCTCTTGTCAATTTGAATACTTCAAATTGATCCAAAAACTGATTCTCAACTTGAATCCATTGAGCTATCAATGGGACCTTATGAACCTGTGGCTTGAAGTTCCAACGGTACGTGAATAGCTGACTAAACTCTTTAGCCATGAGATCCACCATCCGTTAACTGTTGGGCACTCCACTAAAGACTGACAGTTGCACTCTTCTCACCACAGATATATTTCTATGTCCATCGAATATAACCATTCAACAGTACGATAACCCTTCACAGATACTCGTAAATACAGTTGGACCAATTTACCGGTCTGCCCCTCTAGTTACATTTAACTCCTTAAGTACCACTGATCCATCTAATGAACAATACAACATAGTCCTACTATGTGTGGACATCTCCCAAGCCATTGAAAGGTGTGTAGCGCCACATCGTTCAAGCTCCGGAATCAGCCCCTAAGGGAGCAATCTATCTACTTACCCCTACTTCGAGGAAGAAGTGAATTCCATCTTGTGTAGCTGAGTTCCCAGCTCCCAACTCAGACGAATCCCCAAAGTTGTAGGTTTGAGTCGGCAATCTGGCCACTCACACCCATACAAATCAAAGGACCTCCCTCAAAGGCAGGAGTTTTCAACTCACTCAGGATTAAGGCCGTGTTACCTGTGGTCATCCTAGTGAAGTGAAGTCTCTGTCATGAACAACGTTATATAACAAGACTATAACACTTCATAGTTCGATCTTATACAAACTCCTTTGTATAGGACGCTCCCGCTCACATGTCTCCACATGAATGATCAGGATCAGACCATATGTAGCGTGTCACAATACTTGTAACAATCTACAAAGCGGGCCGCATCCGTAGTGTCACTAGGATAAGGTTTCCCTCCTATATCCATATACTACAGACCATTTTGGTTATTACTTAAGGCATGATTCACCTGTATGTCTCCACATACATGCTTAAATTACAACGATAACTATAGATCTTAGTTTATTGGTTTGTGGTAAAGCAATTAAAACATCCCATGTTTCATAGACAACATTGAAGAAAATATCATATATTATTACATCACAAGCGTTTGTTCAATATATTGTTTACAAACTATGGGACCCAACGAGAGTTTAGGGCATCAACCCTAATAGTGAGTTCTTTTCAACCTTCCTAATTCGTTCAATGATCCAAGTAATAGTGAATATAGAAAAGTCCATGTTAAAGGTGTTTGTTATACTATTTCAACAGAAGTTATCAATACGTTTCTTGACTGTATGATACCCCAGTCATTTGTGCTCCACATCCTTCCATATAAGCTTTGTGACTGAGCTCACTAGAGGCATATATTCTTTTTGGCCTTCTTCTGGTTAGTTGTCTGCTGCCATCTTGAGTGTGAAATATGCAATACTTCAGAAGATTGGTATTGCTAACTGGTGTCCTTCTACACACGGTTCTGGCATGTCTCCGTCACTGAAAAGTCTGTTATACCAAATTGGCATTGGTTCTCGTTTCAATTTTGGCATCTTTGTCTACAATCAAGTGTTGCGACATATTGAATTTTTTTATCAAATTACCTATTTGTTTTCCCCTTCTTCTGTGTGGTGTTATGCTCTCTCATTGCCCAACCATTCTTACTATTATGGATGCTCCAGGTCCTACAACCAAGTGTATCAATCTAAGCTATAAACTTTTTCAAGGATCCCTTGTCCCTGACATTATGCACAACATTCAGCCTTCTAGAGCTGATGACATACTCGTGCCTGATGATCTTCGAGCTCCTGAAGGTGGCCTATTGATTCCTTCTGATCTTGACACTCGTATTTTATAAGTACAATCTTCTGAGTCCATAACTTTGAGCGGCATAATTCATTCTCTTACAAATTGATGGACAACTGTGGATATTCTGGTTCAGTTGTTAAGCTTGTCGTTACCCTTGATGATGCCCTTTCTACTTCACAGCGCCCTTCCTCTCCACATGCTTGATTTTCTTCTACTAGCAATCAAGGGGGAGTGTGGTTGTTTCTGGTTTTGTGGTTTGGTTTTGATTTTATGGTGGGTTGTTGTTGTTTTAAGGGTTGGTTACTGTTTTTATTGGTTTCTATTGCCTTGATATTGTTAATGATGGCCAACAAAAGAAAATTGTTATGCCAAAAGGGGAGATTGTTATTGTTTTTATTTGGCATGCAAATTTTCCTTTTGTGAAATATTGGATCTTTTTCGGTTGATTTCCTTTGGACTGTTCGATTGGTTATTTTTGGAATGGTTCTAGTCTTGTTGGTTTCCTTGTTTGTATCTTCCTTGTTGATACTATTATAAAAGGAAGTCTGAGAATGTCTCTTTGAGTTTTTTTGGTGAGACGACACTGAATGGTGTGTGTGGTTCTTTTGTGGTACATGATCGTTACTGAAAAGAAAAGAAACGAAGAGGTCTGTAATCCTATTATCATGCATGCATGAATCCTTCAATAGAAGCATTGAGTTTAGGGGGAACATAAACATACAAAATCAATAAAGCCTAGGCTGAGAAAAAAATCTTGAGATAGGTGGCAACAAGTTTAGGGAGAGTCTAAACAAATTGCCTATCTAAAGTTTACTATAATACATGATAGTGGTTCTATCAGTTAAGTTATTCCTCTTGTAAACCTTCTGAATTATACTGAGCTTCTCTTTAATTTGGGCTTTGTGCCCCCAAGATGTAGGTAAAACTATACGGAATTAGGTTAACATACTGTGTGTTATCTCTCTTCTCTACTTGTTTCTTTTGTGTCATTTCTTTTGTTATCATCATTGTATCCATCATCATATGTTTACAATTGGCTGGTTATGCGTTTTTGTTTTTTCAAATTCCATTACAATTATCCTAATTTTCATTAAGGTTTGGTAAACGCGACCTTAGATTTTGAATTTTAAGACGTGTTTTGGGTTAGACAACTATTGTTGAAAAAAAAACAAAAACAAAAACAAAAACCTCTCAGTACTATCACATGTATAAACAGAAAAATAATAGAAGAATTAAATGAAGACAATAAAATTTGGAACACAAAAATTAACTAGTAAAACTTCATCTTGGTATTAGAACAACTTGACTTGTGTCTTTTTTAAATTGTGTAGAGAGATCTCTCTTTCGGAGAATTCTCATGCTAACGTTATAAATAGAGAGTGAAAATTCATATCTTGTAACCAATTGATATATAATCATGCTGGTAATTTTATTCTTTTTCTTTTCGTTTTTTGAATATACAAGGTTAATTTCAAATTTGTTATTGAAGTCATTAAGGTCCCATTACCATTTCATTTGGGTTTTAGTTTTTTAAAATTAAGTATATAACTACTATTTCCACTTCTAAATTTTTTATTTGATCATCTAATTTTTACCAATATTTTAAAAAACAAAACCAAGTTTTGAAAACGAAAAAAGTAATTTTAAAAAACTTATTTTTGTTGTTTGAATTTGGCTGAAAATCTAATTATTTTACTTAAAAAAGATGTAAAACATTATAAGCAATTAAACGAAAACAAGCTTAATTTTCAAACAACAAAAAACCAAATAGTTATCAGGTTTGATTTCTATTGCTTAACCAATTATTACACTTTCAATTTGTCCTAACAAGTTGTTAGGATATACTCGATGACTCGCATTCTATTTTCATAGTAATGAATTGGTATAAGTTTATTAGCGTAGTTGGATATATTAAAGTTGTATTAGTAATATTCATAAGGTTTAATTAAACAGTCGGGACGAAACTGAAAAGTTATAAATGGAGATGGCACAAATGACATTAGAATTGAGTAAAGAAGCAAAGGAAAAAGAAGGACACCAACTTAAACATAACTCAATCGACGTAAACTTATATCATCAACTTTCAAATGTGACCGTTGGATCTTCCCCACATATTGTTAAAGTAATAATTATAATAATTGAAAAGAAAACATGGGAGAACAAGTCTTTGAGGATAGGTGGTCAACGTCCACTAGAAGCAGTACGGCCAAATTGGAGCAACAAGTTAAACACAATGAACAATGGAAAATACCAAAATGAAAATGTTTTTCTTTTGCTTTCTTTTGAATTGGATGTTTTGTCTGTTTATGATAATAAGTTTGAAATGGCCAATGGCCAATGTTTTGGTTTTGCTTCTTGGAGTACACATACAATGCCCAACTGCCCATTTGTCACTTATGATTCTTTTTCTTCATCTTTTGTCTTTCTCCTCACATTTTGGTCCCAATTTACTAAACTCCACAACTTTTTCAACATCACTACTTTTCTCTTCCTTTCAAAAATCAAATTCCTCTTTCAATCACTCTTACCATCTTTCATTTTTACCAATTAATATTTGCATCATTATAACAAATATCTCAATCCTCAATACAAGTTTGATTTTGGTGCAAAAGGAGATTAAGAATTCAAGTTCTGCGTAATCATTTCGTTTTTTTATTTTTTTAATTAAATCTATTTACTCTCAATTTCTTACAATGATTTACTTCTTTCTTCAATACGAGATTTGAATTCTTAGCCAAATTTCAATAACAAATGCAAATTTTTAAAAATTACTTTTTTTAATTCTCAAATTGTGGCTTAGTTTTTTTTTTTTTTTTTTAATATTGATATAAAGTATATAACAAAATAAGAAACTTAGAGGTTTAACGAGTGTTTATAGACTTAATTTTTAAAAACTAAAAACTAAAAACATCGTTTGGTAACCATTTCGTGGTTTTTCATTTTCGAAAATTAAGTCTATAGAGGCTACTTCCACCTCCAAATTTCTTCTTTTGTAATCTATTTTTTATTAATGGTTTAAAAAATCAAGCCAAAATTTGGAAACTTGAAAAAGTAACTTTTAAAAACTTATTTTTGTTTTTGAAATTTGACTAAGAATTTGACCATTGTACTTAAGAAAAATGTAAATTATTATAAGAAATAGAAGAAAATATGCCTAACTTTCAAAAACCAAAAACAAAAAACAAAATAATTATCAAATTGAACCTAAAGACTTTAGAGGGGATTTATACGGCTGACATTTTTTCAGCCACCTTGCGAAGAATAATAAATGGTCTTTTTTGGGAGGAAAAATAAAAAAGCAAAAAAGTCTTTGGGATCAAATTGGAGCTCTTGAATCCATGTCAAATCAAAATGTACTTTTAATCAACTTTGCCACTGAGGGAGATGAAGTGGGGATCTTAATAGGAAAAGTAAGTGGCTTTAATAATTGACATTCCTTTCAGTGGATTAAGGGCTCTAGGGTTTTTTTTCTTTCTTTTTCTTAATGCACCATTATTCACCAAATAAGGCAGACAAACAGATTGGCCCATTCATTCCCTTCTCAACCAGAAAAACCATAGCAAGAACATCCCCCCTTCCGTCTTTCTGCAGTTCCCCTAGCCATACGTTTGCTTCACCTGAGACCTTTACAGTTGGCTGCCTAATATATTCATATCACACTAACATGAAACACTGTGGATATGATAGGTTCATCTAAACCTTCCTTAATGAAACTGATGCATCAGGGTGCATCAATCCAAGCAAAGTTCCCTGTTTCAATTCAAAGATTAGATCCACTGACAGAAAAAAAAAGCATGGTGATTATGATCTTTAAGGTCTCCACTGTCATCAGTTGCATATTAGATACACATTAGATGAATGAAGTATCTGATCCATATAAAAAAGGAATCAGGAAGACTGTTAAAGTGAAAATACACATGTTTCCATTGTTCTTTATTTCCAAAATGTAATAGCAAATGAAATTTTCAAGACCTGGGAAACAAATCCAAGGATGGCTTCAAGATGATTAAAACATCCAAAGTTATGATGTCTCACTGTGCCTGATTTCTCAAGATGAAGAGAAAATGGGGTTTCAGAGAGGATGATTGAATAGAGTTGTGGCCATAGGACGTTGTCCGTGATTAATGGCGTTCACTCTTTCATTCAACCTCCATACATTATTTGAGATGTGAAGGTTGCGTCTTTTATGAATATCAGCACAACATTTCAAAGGGCAAGAATTTTATGTGGTTGGTCACCTACATCAGAAATTTGTCTAAGAAGATTTTGGTACTTTGTCGGCCAGTATGTTATCTGGAAGGACAAGCTCTGGGGGGGTTTCACGAACAACGCCCAGCATTGAATCATAATCTTCATCACGACGAGCAAACTTTTTGCGAAGGACTTTTTCAAATTCAATTTCATCAAAGCTCTTTATGTTTTCTGCTGCATGAACCTGTGATAAGTTGGAATAATTGATGGCCGACTGGGAGATAAAGGCCATCTCTTCTTCTGTTAGCTTCCTCAGGAATTTGGCTGGATTGCCTCCCCATACCTGTAATTGCATTGCTGAAAGTTAATAATTTCTTTCAATCATATGATGGAGCCCAACTACTAACTATAATAAAGAAGGTAAACATCCAAGGTAGATTTGAGAAGTCCTATACTCTCTTGCCAATAATTAAGCAAGAAAACCAAAAAGACCCGCTTATCACTCTATGCTAAGTCTATATTCTTTTACACCCATCTTACCCACATTGTACCAGACTAGCAACTACATGAATCCACACCTCAAAACAGATAAGCTCGCACACTTGACCTAACCCCTTTAATGTTCGTCCTAATTGATAACGGGGGACGTATAACACCATTCTCTCAATCAGACAAACAAACAAAAATAAATTTCCGTTAGAAACAGACAACTGTGCCACCAATCCTGGAATTGTGGGAGCCAAGTAAAAACCGTATCAATTCAACTATATTCAAGACCAGATAAATACACTGATATCAAAGTAAAATGTAGTATTGAGAGACCTCTCCACATGGGATCCTTGTATTCTGCCTCACAAGTGCTCCAGCAGCAACCATTGCATGCTTTTCTACGTACACTCCATCAAGCAATGTTGCTCCCATCCCCACAAATGCCTCGTCCTCAATAGTACATCCATGTAACACAGCACTGTGACCTGTCTAGTTAAAATTTGAAACCATAACACATGCACATCGAGTGATAGATGCTAATATCATTAAAAAGAAAATGATATCACTCACCAACAGTAACATTATCTCCAATGATAGTTGGTAAAACCTTTCCACTCAAATTGGATTTTGCTACGTGAACTAAAGAGTTGTCTTGTATGTTAGTTCCGGAACCAACACTGATGCTGTTAACATCACCTTCACAAGAATTTATCGTTAGACACTAATATAAAGGAATGATGTGAGAGAAGATGGGGAAAGAAGAAAAGCAAACTGGTTAAACAAATTACTGGCAAATGGTTGTTCCAAGGTAAACTAACGGTTCTCACCAAACAAATTTAGGCAAAAAGAAGAGCTGACTCAACTTATTATCTGCCAAGCAACAGAGTGGTCATGCTCACACAAAACACCAGTTACAGTCCCCAGAAAAGGTATTATTCCTCAAAAATTTGTAATTACTAACAAGCAAGAATGCAGCAAATGGAATTTCAATAGTTGCATGACCTCATACTTATGCACAACCTAGAACCTAAAATTTATCCTACACTTGTCACACAAGGAATTTTCCCGGCCATGGCATACAACCTAAAAATCATCAATGCAGCAACCCAATTAACTTTTGCTCCCATCACATTATCTTTCCTTTTTTTTTTTTTTTTTTTTGCAGTCTCCTCAATGGATTTCAGAAGAGAGAGCTTCGTATCCTATCATATTATCACAACATTTCTTCTTTAACCTTTTCCTTCTAATATTCTTGCCTCAGTCTACTATTCAGATTATCATATTTTCAAACATTATTTACCAGACATGCTTTCATCAGATTTTCTCCAGCGTTGGGAGACCATTACTTCAACAGGCTTGCAAAACATTCAATCAAGTGAATTTCAAAAGCCAAATATATAAAAAGATTGCTATTTCAAGTCAAGATAAATGGATGAGATACTATTAAACACTATTTGTATAACATGTAAAGTCCACAGTCAGGAACTTTGGAATCAGAAAAAGTAGTCTAAGAAGAGGGATGACGTCAAAATTAACATAGTACCAGACGTAAAGAATGAAACAACATGAACATCTTCAAATAGTTAATATTAAGCTTACCTCTCAAAACACACCCATACCAAATAGAGGACCCTCGTCCCACCTGTACATCACCAATGATAGATGCGCTAGGTGCCACAAATGCATCCTTATCAACCACAGGAGCCTTGTCAAATATGTTCATGAGCGTCCTATGCCTAGATACTAAAGAAATAAGAATAAGAATTAGATAATGTCATCTGAAAATTATACTTATAAAGAGTTCAAACCAAAAGCCTTCCCATAGTTGCACAAATTCATATGTAGCACAGCAAAAACTAGGGTTCAACAGATGAATCCAGGGCATATAGAATGTTGCAGTGTATATTATAAAACCTCAGTCAAGTATTGATTATATACATGACAAAGTTGAATTAGAAATGATGGTGGAGGTCATTGTTTGCTAATTGCATTTTCCGTGTCCTTCTAAGAAGCATTTTGCAACAGCCCTTGTTTGCAAGTGTTTTGCAACAGTCTTTAGTTTATAATCTATTTTCTTTGACATAGGAATTCTCAATATTGGAGGTACTAGTTGAAAAGAAAAAAGGAGGGACAAAAGGACGTATTATCACACAATGAAAGATTGATTAAAGTTAAACTCCTCTCAAGATCTCAACATCCAGATTCATCATCACAAACAGCTATATCGTGTACAAACAAACTAATATAATCCTCACACTATGGAATAATCAAGGATTGAAATACTGTCAGGATGTCAATAATCTGTATCAGCGGGTTGGCATCATTATTAAGATAAATCGATTTTTTTTATAGAAACTGATTCCATTGAGAAAAAAATGAAAGAATAACAAGGGCATTAAAAATAACAATAATAATAATAACAATAAATAAATAAAAACCCCAAACCCACTAAAAAGAAAGGGTTTCCAACTAAGTACTTCGAAACCACGGCCTAAAGAGAAACATGAAACCTCACCAACGATCAAACCTGACTTCACCAGAGTCTCTCCACACCACGGAACACTCTGTTGTTCCTCTACCCCCAAAGATCCCACAAAATCGCACACACTCCCGCCAACAAAAGAAAATCGTCTTTCTCTTTTAAAATTGGATGGAGGAGGAACTCCTCGATCATCAAATGAACATCCCTCTACCAAGCCAGCGAGATATCAAACTCCTGAAAGAGATCATTCCAAACAGAACTTGCATACTGACACTCCCAGAGAAGGTGATCAAGGTTTTTCTCTACCTTCCAACAAAGGATACAACAAAAAGGACCCATTGATGAAGGCATTTTTCTCATCAGCTTATCCAACGTATTAACGCGACCAAGCAAAACTTGCCTGACAAAGAACTTGACTTTCTTTGAAATCTTGATCCTCCACAAAACATTAAAGACCAACTCAATAACAGGAAAGGAATCCAATAAAATCCTAAAGAATAACTTACAATAAAAGCCCTTCAAAGGGTTTGGACTCCAAACATGAACATCTCTTCTCCCAAGCCTAAAGTCAAAACCCTCCACCAAGAAAATAAGAGAGACCATATCCACCGTTTTCCTAATGGTAAATGGCCAACGAAAATCAAAGGAAAAAGAAACAGAATTCCCCGGCCAAACCAAAAAGACCAGCACGACAAAATTTTTAAGAGTGGACAAATGATATAATTGAGGAAACACCGAGGCGAAGGGTCTATCCCCCACCCAATGGTCTTCTAAAAAATATGTTTCCTTGTCATCCCCCACAACACAAAAAACAAGATGGAAAAAGGAAGGGAGCTGGAGAGAAATATCCTTCCACAGATTTCGATACGTGCCTTTAACCTCGTGGGTGGGGACCATGTTTGCTCATAATAATTCTTTATCACAAGGATTCGGGCTCAAAGGCAAAATGCCGCAATGATTTAGCCAACAGGGCTTTGTTGGGTAACCTGAAATTTTCGAGCTCCAACCCCCCAGTCCACGGATTTCCCCACAACATCCCAACTAACCAAATGACACCCTTTCCCTTCCTCCACTCCTTCCCAAAGGAAGTCTCTTATGAGCTTTTCAACGTTCTTGCAAACCGAGACAGACACGCTAAAAAGAGAAAAGTAATTATACCAACAACACCCCCACAAAAGCAGTTTCTCTAGACAAACATAAACACAAATGCACATTCCTCTTAAGCAATGATAAGACTATAGCAGTTCATATCTTCAAGTCAGAAAATCACGATACAATATCTAAGTACATGCCTTCTACAAATAATGTCCAACTCCAACAAACGAAAATTATCGTTTGAATGTCAATTCCAGGCAAACGTAAAAGGGCATTCGAAAGAGAATTTCCTAGAAAAACCCAAAAAATATACATTGCAGTTTGTGCCCAGGAAAATGGCAAACAAAAGTTACGAAGCATGAATATCTTTTCCGTTGCATCGCATAGCCCAAATGATTCCATCAAATTAAAATCAGTGGGAAAACAAAGACAATCTTAATAGCAATCTAAAAATGGAGAAACTTGGAAGATCATAATGTAGAATGTGGTAATTAAGAAGATTACGTTGTTCTTGAAAGTAGTAATTCCCTTGGAGGCGGCAACCAAGACGATCGAGGGCTTGGCCGGTCTCCCGGATCCAGAATCCGACGGTGTAGATTGCCTTTCCCAATGTTCCCATCTTCCACACCTGCTCTTCGTCCTCTCGTCAGTCTTCAATCTTTTGCTATTACAGATGGAGGAAATGTAGGATTCAGAAGGAAGAGGGCATAGCTGAAGAGTTCTTCGTTTTTTTTTTTTTTTTTTTTTTTTTTTGGGGGGGGTTAAATTTAAAAAAAAAAAAAAAAAAAAAAAAAGAAGAAAAACAAAATGGGTGTCAATAATAGGGAAATTTGTACGGATGACCCAATTTTTTGATATAAAATGTCAAATGACCCATTTTTAAAAAATAATGTTAATTGACCCCCTGCTTACGTCATCACGGGATGAGATTACAAAAATTGCCCCTGATAACTGTTTCGTTCTCGCTTCGCTAATCTCGCTCTCGCTGTCTGTTTATCTTTCATCGTGATGTAATTGTTTGTCACTGTATGCTTGATTTGACAATTTTCACGAAATTTGTCTACAACTTAAAATCGTTAACACACAGCAAAATGGTGTATTCTTTAAAATCTAAACTTCATCTGAATTGTCGTTTTGTTGAACAGAGATTTATTGCACGAGGTTTTCTAGAGAGGAGTTTTTCGGAACCAAACGGAGTTTTCAGAACGGGTTTTTCAGAATGGAACAAACTTTTCTTGAACTTGGTCTCATTGGTGTTTGTAGAAACGTGGTCTCAAAACAGGTATGTAAATAGACATTGTAAAATAGCATAACGAAAGGGGTGTGAGAAAGATGGATAAAGAGAAATGTGAAGAAAACGACATTGAGCGACAATGAAAGAGTGAGATTGAGCGAGAGCGAGAGAAATTGGGAGCGAGAGCACGTGGGATCGACAGCAAGAGAGATCCATGTGTATTACTATCTGCTTAATAAAAAATGTTCTCTTGCTTTGTAGGATGACATAAAAGTGTGTACTAATTCGATACGGAGGTCATTGGGATGAGAACCAAAATTTGTATGTTGGAGGCGAGTTAATAGGAATCGTTATGCCTATTACCTTGAAGCATGAAGAACTTAAAGCTCACATTTATAGGATTGCAAATGTAAGTTGCTCATAGTTTGATGTTGTTATGAAAGTTAAATATAAGCTTGACTTTGATGCCCCTCCACAGTACATACAGAATGACGGTGATGTTTACTTCCTTCTTTGTTGGGACGATCTTTCTACAGTTTAGCTATATGTAACACTAAAATTATACCACGACGAAAATGTGAATATGAGTGATAATGGTATAGGTGTAGACAGACAATACGAGGCATCATATGAGCTTAATCGAGAAGAGGGTGATATTCCATTATCTATGAACACTCAACCATCAACATTATCAATAGACAATGACAGCATTCGTGCAGTGGACTTGGAAAGAGAAACTCAATGTAATAGACCTGTGCCTGGTAATGAGAGATCAGCAGGCTTGAATTTTATGGATTGTGGTCCTTCAGAAGGACATGATCCTTTCGTGGTTGATAATGAAAGATTAGTAGGATTAAATTCTATGGACTGTGGTCCTTCAGAGGTGCATAAACCTACAGTGGTTGTTACTGAGAGATCAGCAGGATTGAATTCCATGTCTTCATGTCGTAGAGGAGAATTTATTATGTCTGGCACCTCTTCATCCGAGATAGATGTTGAAGTTGGTCAAATTTTTTTGAGTAAGAGTGATTTAAAAATGAGATTGTCTATTCTGTGCATAAACAATAATTTTGAACATAAGGTAAGGAAGTCAACTAAGTCTTTGTTTACGGTTAAATGTATAGAGGATAATTGTAAGTGAAGCATTCGTGCAGTTAAAATTCCAGGGTGTGACATATTAGATCACGAAGTATATGCGGTCGCACACATGTTCTATTGGAATTTTAAATCATGACCATAGAGAAGCAACGACTATGGTAGTTGGTGAACTAATCAAAAACAAGTTTACAGGCATAGGACGTGTTTATAAACCTCGTCATATCGTCGAGGATATGAGGAAAGAGTACGGCGTAAACATAAGTATGATAAGGTGTGGCGTGCAACGGAAACCGCTTATGCTCTCGCTAGGGGTACCCCAGAAGAGTCGTACGCTGTTTTACATGCATATGGTGAAGCGTTAAAGATGGAGAATCTAGGTACAAGGTTTGAAATCGAACTTGAAAATGATGTCCATTTCAAGTACATATTTATGGCATTAGGACCTTGTATTAGAGGTTTTTCAAGTTGTCGACTTATGATAATTGTTGATGGATCGCATCTGAAAGGAAAATACAAAGGGACCATGTTGGTCGGCATCTTCATGGATAGCAACAACCAAGTTTACCCACTAGCATATGTCATAGTGGACAATGAAACTAATCGAGCTTGGAAGTGGTTTATGTCGAACTTGAAATGTGCCATTTAAGAACCCCCTAACTTGGTGTTTGTGTCCGATCACGTGGTATCTATTGGCAATACCATTCGTGTAGTTTTTCCCACAACATTTCATGGATTGTGCACCTACCACCTAGAGAATAATATTCTTTCCAACTTTAAGGACAGCACGATTGTTGGGATGTTCAAGGATGCAGCCAGGGCATTTCGCATGTCAGAGTTCTAAGCACACTAGGACCAATTATGTACTTTTCGAAATGGTGTAGTATCGAAATATTTGGAGGATATTGGTATTGAAAGGTGGGCGCTGTTTACTAAACAGAACAAAGATACGATAACATGACGTCCAATAGTGCAGAGCGTTTCAATTCATTGACCAAAGAATATCGACAGTTGCCCATAATGTACTTGTTGGAACACGTTCGAGGCCTCATCCAGTCATGGTTTTATGAATGGAGAAATTATTGGGCATCTCGAACGACGTCACACTTAGACTACTGTAAAAATTGATTAGCAACTGAGTGTGACAAAGGTAGACGATATCGAGTTGAGCTGATTGATTGTTATAGGATCCATGTGCGGGACAATCGATTGGACGGTATTTTGAACCTCCATACGAAGGAATGCACATACAAGGAATTTGACTTACTCGGTATCCCATGTTGGCATGCGATTGTGGCTGCACGAGAACGAAGCATCCCCATCCATGGTTTGTGCAGTCCATTCTATAGCGTTGAGTCCCTCATGGCTACTTATGCAGAGCCTATAAATCCACTTGGTCACATATCTGAATGGAAGAGACCTCCGGGATATGTGAAAAAGAATATTGCACCTCCTAGAAGAGTGGTACAGGTCGGGCGACAAAGACTACAAAGAATACCATCAAGAGGAGAACAATGCAGACAAATAAAATGTGGTAGGTGTAAGAACTACGGACATAATCGGCAAAACTGCAGTGAATTGTTGACATCCGGGCGATCTATTGATTCTAATACAAATGATTCAAATTTCGGTGATAACGGGCAGAAATGCACGTTATTACAGTACTAAGTTATTAAACAATGCAGGTTTACGTTGATAAAAGTATGCAAAATTGTGTCCAAAAGCATTAAGTTCACAATATTGCGGTCGCATGCGTCCATCGCATCAAAATAGCTAACTTGTGTATTTTTGTGCAGAATATGCGTTGACGCAAGACAGAAAATGCGATCCAAAGAAATCAACGGTCGAGCGCATCAAAAGATTGGGTTAACGCAAGGCTATGCGGTCATTTGCGCTCGCAAATATCTGCTTAAGAAGGTTGCCGCATAGAGCCAGTGCAACTTGGTGGGTGCATCCGAGTGAAAAGCGTAATAAATCACGATGGGATAGAAAGCTGATGATGGTCAATTCCGAATTAAGTTTACAAGCCGTTAACGAACTACTGTAGCAAGTACACTCAACTTTTCGGTGACAAATATTCGGCGCATCAGATAGAGAATTAATATCATCCCATCAATGCAATCATAAGAGAGAAGAAGTCTTTCACCCCGAAAGCTCTATAAATACCAGAGGCCACATTCAGTGAAGGAGTACGCTCAATTAGAGAATTTTCCCTTTAGATATAAGTAGCCTTATTCATAGTTTTTTTTTTTTTTACTTAGAAGGCGGAAGCGAGGGAAGTGAGATTGTACCGAGAGATCGTTTTGGTGAACTTGGAAAAGTGTCGGAAGCGTCGAGATCAGAGAGAGGGCCAACTCCTGTGGAAGCAGGAACATCTTTTGAGCAGAATAGAGTAACAGTGTAAAAGTCTTGGGAAGCAAGGAATTGCTATCAGGCTCTCTACCCTTATCTTCCACTGCCATTTTGTACTCTGAACTTATCTATAGATATGGAATTTACATATTTATATTTGTTCACTCTCTATACAGTACGCATGAGTAGCTAAATCTGTCGAATGAGTTGAGAAGCACTTAGCTAGCATAATTGGGGATCTTCATTCTATGCGATTATCTTGTATTATGTATACATCATTCGTCTATTAAAGATACTCTGGAGGCTAGTCTAAGGATAGAATCTAGGCTTGGAAAAGTCAGGTTAGAATCTAAGCTCGGGAGAGTCAGATTAGAAACGCATAATCAAGAGATAAAAGCTTAGGAATAAGCACTGTTTGCTATTAACGCATCGCATGCATCTTAGAGATAGGTTATGATTATACGCGGTCATCTTGTCTTTGTGTGCATCTTGCATCATCGCATAGGCAAGAAGTAAAGACTTAGGAATAAGCTCTATGAACATTATCGCATTCATCGCATGCGTCCTAGAATTAGGAGTTACCGCATTTGCATTGGAATGATTTAATGTCGCATGAGTGTAGCATGATCACATAGTTTGAACGCATCCTCAGGAAACGCTAGCTAAAGACCTTCTCAACCCGTTCTTCCGCATACTCAGTGTATCGGCGCATAATCAATCTTTTCTCAAATCCTCCGCACACTTTTTATACTTCAACCAACAAACCAACTAAACTATTAATTTATTTGTTACCGCAAAGTGATCTTAAAAATTATTACCGCATATTATTTTCCTTAGTCCCTGAGTTCAACCCTGGACTTACCAGGAAACTCAATAGGATTTATACTTGGATTCTGCTGAGAAAACTTGTTGCACAACACATTTTCCATCACCATAATTCCTTTCATTAATTCACCGCATAAAATAACGCATCAAGTTTTTGGCGTCATTGCCGGGGACTTCCGCAATTTAGTGTGCTAACGGTAATTTTTCTGATTTCTTTTCAGCTTTCAATCTCTGGCAAATTACGACCCAGAGATCGAAAGAACGTTCCAACGAAGATTGAAAGATAGTCGCCAACAACAACAACTAGATAAAGACAACATGGCGGAACAACCTAGAAATGGAGCACCAAATGAAAATAACGTCATGGCGAATCCCATTCTATTGGTGAACGATCGTAATAGGCCAATTCAGGACTATGCATCGCTCAACTCTACGATTTCTCCCCAGGAATCATGAGGCCCACGCTTGATGGATCGAGATTTGAAATGAAACCAGTGATGCTGCGGATGATCCAGACTGTTGGACAGTTTACAGGAAGGCGTGGCGAGGAGCTGCGCCCACCTCCGAAGCTTCATAGAAATCTGCAACACTTTTGTGTTCCCAAATATCTCTACGAAGAAGTTTGACTAACTTTGTTTCCATTTTTGTTGTGTGATCAGGCACGAAAATGGATATACTCTCTCGAACCGGGGGAGATTACTTCATGGGAGCAAGTGGTAGAGAAGTTTATGAAGAAATATTTCCCACCAACTGAGAATGCTAGGAAAAGAGAAATTAATAACCAATTTTGAACAGGACATGGACGAATCGCTCACCGATGCTTGGGCGAGGTTTAAGAGGCTGGTAAGAGACTGCCCGCACAACGGAATTACCAGATCTTTTTATCATAAATTAAACCCTGTTTCGCAGACCGCCACCAATGCTGCAGCCGCTGGAGGTCTGCTAGATAAAACATATGATGAGGCTAAGAACATCCTTGATTGCATCTCTAAAAATCAAGAGGACTGAAGAGAGAGTGATCAAAAGATTGAGAATAAAAGATAATGACCTTAACAATGGTGTTATCGCATCCCTTCAGAGTCATATGATTGCGATGATGAACTTGATACAGGGAATCGCAATCAACAGCCAACAACACATAGTGGGCAAGTGAATGCAATCAACCAAATGACCGCAAGGTATGTTACTTGTGGTGAAGGACACACAATGGAGGAATGCCCACAAAACCCATAGTCAATTATTTTGTGAAGAATAACTCGTTTTCTAACACGTACAACTCTGGGTGGAGAAACCACCCCAACTTTGCATGGAAAAATCAGAAGCAAAATTTCCAATCAGTGGCGCAAAAAAAAAGGGCCAACCGGATTTTTCCCGCGAAGCAACAGTCAGACAAGTAATCAAGCCAGCAGTTCGCAGGCGCCGCAATCTTCCTCTTTGGAAAGTTTGTTGAAGCAATATATTGAGAAGAACGAAACTGTGCTTCAAAACCAAGCGACGTCTATATGCAACCTGGAAATACAGATAGCCAGATTGCGGGAGAACTCAAGAACATACCACAAAGGCCCTTCCGAGTTCAACAGAACTCCCACACAACCCAGGGGTACGGGTAAAGAGCAATGTCAATGTGGTGACATTGTAGAGTGGAAAGACTGTGGTAGGGTGAGAAGAAGAAGCCTAGTCGGACTGCTCTAATTGCGCTGGAACCAGAGATTGCGGTGACTCGAGAAGAGGAAGGAGAAAAAGAAGCGATAGAGCCAGAGATTGTGTCCACCTTAGAGCCAAAAGAACAGGGGACCGTGAGAGTACAGTTGCCACCTTTCCTATAGAGACTCAAAAAGAAGAAAAATGGCGAGGTACAGTACCAACGCTTCATGAATATGTTAAAACAATTACATATTAATATTTCGTTCATTGAAGCAATTGAGAAGATGCCTGCATATGCGAAGTTTCTAAAGGATATGGTGACAAAGAAGAGAGGCACTAGTAAGTTCACCACGGTGGCTTTGACGCAGAGCTCAAAATCTATAATCCCACCAAAGATGCGCGATCCTGGGTATTTTACTATACCTTGCTCCATTGGAGGATTGTACCTCGGGCAAGCGCTATGCGATCTTGGAGCTAGCATTAACTTGATGCCTCTGTCTACTTTTAAGCAGCTGAATGTGGGGCAACTTGCGCCCATGACAGTGACTCTCTAATTAGTCAATAGATCTCTGGTGCATCTAGAGAGGAAGGTGAAGGACGTGCTGGTTACAATCGACAAATTTATATTGCCAGCAAACTTCATCATCTTAGACTATGAAGCAGACAAAGATGTGCCCATCATCCTGGGGCGATCATTTTTATCAACCGGTCGTGCCCAGATTGATGTCCACAAAGAAGAGATCACCTTGAGCGTGAATGGACAGAAGCACAAGTTTGACATCATCTGTGCCATGAAATATCCTAATGAAGAAGACCTTAATGAATCCGACGATGAACAAAGTTTGAATGAAGAAGAGTAGCCTGAAGATGAAAACAAAGATGAGGATGCGACCACATCCATTGTTGCATGCAATGTGATCACAGAAAAAACAAACAAGGAAGATGAGATGATCGGGACCCAAGAATTTGAGCCGACAGTGAATGAAGAAAGAAAAACAATGCAACCGTCCTTAGAAAAACCACCAACAATAGAGCTGAAAACCCTTCCTAACCACCTAAAGTATGCATTTCTGGGGCCAATGAGAATCTACCGATAATCATTTCCTCTGCACTAATGAAGACCAAGAGAATGCGCTGCTGAGAATTTTGAGAAAAAATGTAAAAGCAATCGGTTGGACGCTTGCAGACATTCGAGGAATTAGCCCCGCATACTGTATACATAGAATTCGTCTCAAAGAGAACCACAAAGGATCGATCGAACATCAGTGTAGACTCAACCTTGTGATGAAAGAGGTCGTAAAGAAGGAGATAATCAAGTGGTTAGATGCGGGCATCATCTATCCAATAGTAGACAGCACATGGGTCAGTCCCGTGCAGTGTGTGCCGAAGAAAGGAGGGATGACGGTAGTCCCTAATGCAAATAATGAACTGATACCGCAAAAGACCATCGCCGAATGGTGTATTTTCATGGACTACCACAAACTAAATGCAGCAACAAAGAAAGATCATTTCCCTTTACCTTTTATTGACCAAATGTTGGATCGTCTAGCTGGAAATGACTTCTACTTCTTTTTTATGGGTATGTGATGACATGCAGAAATGCATGTCATCTTAGGCATTTTACTTAGAATTATGAAGGTTGTTAAGCAGAATATGCGGCAATTGTTCTAGGAATTCACGAGAAAGTGAGCTTGCATCGATCAACATGATGAATCTCGGCTAACCCGTTATTATGCATTATTATGCATTCAATGTTCTATTTTTGTAGCTAATACAGGAAGTGTACGCAAATGCGGAAACCGGACCACCGCATAGACGACCGCATGCGGAGAAACACTCCATTGCAAAGGCAAACATGTCGATCAACGCATGGATGTTGCGATGATCAGCCGTATGCGTCCATCGCATGGGAGTTGCACTCGTCAAACGATTGCGGTCATGGTGTAGAGTTGTGGTATTTAACGAATGCGGTCATTGAATGATTGCGGCTACATGACAACACATACTAATGGGATTAACGCAATGTTGGTGGAATGAACGGATCAATGTATCTACCTCGAGAAAATCATAACCTGATGCTGACATTTCACCTACCACGCCGTTAGCGGCAGAGGTTCAGAAAAGGACTAACGCGCCGAATGTCAGACTTAGAGCAGTCCATTAATGTCGTCGGTGATCCAAGCTCTATAAATAGAAGCCGATAAGCAGAAATTCAAGTTATCCAAGTATTTCGCCCAAGGTTGAATCCAAGGTTTTCGCCTGAGGTTTGCCTAGGGCGGATCCTTGTGATCCAGACAAAATGTGTGAGAGGATGCTTGAGAGTTCTTTACCTCCTTCATCCATTTCGTGTGACGACCAGAGCCTTTGACGGGAGCTAAATCTCAGGAGAGTCAGCTCCACTGTTCATCCATGGCACCACCGACAACCTTGACGCACATCCCCTGGAAGCAAGTCTTTGCTTCCAGTCGGTCATTTCATTTTCCTTTATTTTCTTATATTGTATTGTATGACATTTTGTGATTAAGGAATTAATACAATTTGTTTTTAATGCATTTCTCTGTTTTCTTCGACTCCATGTCCATCTTCTTTGCTTAGCATCTTTACTTTCATTGCAACACTTAGTTAGATTGCTTGGGTATCACATACTTAGTCATGTGGATTAGGGATATGAAGCATGTAGGAACCCACCGAGAGGTGTGCATTGCGTGAGTGTGAGAGTAACCTTATTTGCTTAGTGTGAAGCCGCGGCAATGCCTGTCTATAGGCTAACGCAATGCTTGTCTATGAGTAAAGTCAACAACAACCAACTGCCCGGGAGGGTAAGTGGTTGGTCGCATTAAGCAATGTATGCATTGTTCACTAGGGATAGGAACAATTTTAGGTCAGCAGAGTTCATACGGTTACCTTGTCTTATGAACACTTCATTCATCATTTAGGCATACTTGGGAGAGTAGTCTAAAAAATCTAAGACTCAAGAGAGGGGATTAGAATGCATAGGCAAGAATGAGGAACTTAGGGATAAGCTCCGTTTGCTATCACACAGCGTATGCGCCCTACAGATAGGATATGACATGCATCCAGGAAGTAGGATAAGGTGTTATACGGCAACCATGTTCATGCGGCGAGAGTTAGTGAGTGGGTTATGGAGGTCTAGGCAGGCATAAGCTTCTCGGCAATATCGCAGATACACCGCATACGTCCTAGAGTTACGTTCACGTGTGTGTAGCATGATTGCATGGCTTGCGTTGACTAAGGTTACCCTTGCGGTCACTCTGAAGGGTTGCAATGAAATCATCTCCGCATTTTATCTATTTTCCCATTCATTTATTCATGTCAAGAGTTGTCGTGTCTTTACCTCTCATGCATATTCTCATTGCGTTGTCTATTAGATAGAAGTAGGAGTAGGATTAACTTAGCAATAGGATTAACTTAGAAACCTCTCTTCCATTCTTTTATTTAAACTGCCGCATGCACATCACCACATTCATTTTGCTACAAGTCCCTGTGTTCGACCTTTAATCACCCAAGAAACTTACGTTCGTGTTATACTTGGTGTGAGCACAAGAAAACCTTTGACAGGATGCATGGTCATCGCATACATTCGTTAACGCATTATCAGTCCAATGCATGACCATCGATGTGTCCACGGGATTTTAGCTGTTGAATAATTTGACTTCTAATTTCCCGTCACCAAGTTTTGGCAAAAACTTGATGCGTTATTTTATGATGTGGAAATATGGATGAAATGCGATGGTGAAATTGCGTTGAGCACTCAAGTTTCCTCAGTGGATTCCAAGTGTAAACTCCACTAAGTTTCCTGGTAAGTCTAAGGTCAAACTCAGGAACTTGTGAAAACAGGCTGCGTTGGTAATTTTTAGAAAACTTTGCGGTAACCAAATAAATCAATAGTTGTTGAGGTTGTTGTTTGCGGTGATGAAAAATAAATAAATGCGGCAGAGTTTGAAAAGAGTTGAATAAACGGGAAATGCGATGAGTATGCAGTGAATGGGTTAAGAAAAGTTTCAGCTAACACTTCCTAGGATGCGTTAATGTCATGCGATCATACAACATGCATACAATAGTAAACCACCTCTTGGTGCGAATGCCACGGCTTCTAAGGCTAGAATGTATGAGATATATGCGATAAGTCTATAGGACCTACACAGAAGCCTCTATTCTTATTTATGCGATGACAAAATGACACATACATAAATAAGGCGACTACATAATATCATTCCTATCTCTAGGATGCATGCGATGCAGGTTGACAAACAGAGCTTATCTCTAAGTCCCTATCTCTTATTTATGTGGTTCTAATCTTTCTTTCTCGAGTCTAGATTCTAACCTAGCTCTCTCGAGTCATTAGGTTCTTTCTTTAGATTCTCTCTCGAGTAGCTCTAAAGGGGTGTTGGGCGTAACATAAAACAAGACAATCGTAAGCAATGAACTTCCAAGGTCATGTTAGCTTAGTTCTTCTCAACCCATTCGACTAGTTTAGCTACTCATGCGTGCTAAGAGACTGAACAGATGTAGAATAAGAACTTCCATTGTATAAATATAAAGATGAAGTACAAAATAATAATGCAAGGATAGAATAAAGAGCCTGGTAGCAATAAAAAACTTGGTGACGGGAAATTAGAAGTCAAATTATTCAATAGCTAAAATCCCGTAGATGCAATATGCGATGCATGTTCCTAAGATATGCGTTGATAGTCATGCGTCGATGGTCATGCGTTGGACTGATAATGCGTTAACGAATGTATGCGATGATCATGCGTCCTGTCACAAGTTTTCTTGCGCTTATGCCAAGTATAACGAGAACGCAAGTTTCTCGGGTGATCCGAGGCCGAACATGGGGAATTGTAGCAAAATGAATGCGGTGATGTGCATGTGGCGATTTAAATAAAAGAATGGAAGGGAGGTTGCTAAGTTAATCCTACTCCTACTTCTATCTAACAGACAACGTAATGAGAATATGCATGAGAGGTAGAGATATGACAACTCTTAATATGAATAAATGAATGGAAAAATAGATAAAATGCGGAGATGATTTCATTGCAACCCTTAAAAGTGACCGCAAGGGCAACCTTAGTCAACGCAAGCCATGCAATCATGCTACACACAGGTGAACGTAACTCTAGGACGTATGCGGTGTATCTGCGATATTGCCGAGAAGCCTATGCCTGCCTAGACCTCCATAACCCGCTCACTAGCTCTCGCTGCATGAACATGGTTGTCGCATAACACCTTATCCTACTTCCTGGATGCATGCCATATCCTATCTGTAAGGTGCATATGCTATGTGATAACAAACATAACTTATCCCTAAGTTCCCCATTCTTGCCTATGTGTTCCAATCCCCTCTCTCGAGTCTTAGATTTGGGTTTTAGACTACTCTCCCAAGTATGCCTAAATGATGAATGAAGTGTTCATAAGACAAGGTAACCGCATGAACTCTGCTGACCTAAAATTGTTCCTATCCCTAGTGAACAATGCATACATTGCTTAATGCGACCAACCACTTACCCTCCCGGGCAGTTGGTTGTTGTTGACTTTACTCATAGACAAGCATTGCGTTAGCCTATAGACAGGCATTGCCGCAGCTTCACACTAAGCAAATAAGGTTACTCTCACACTCACGCAATGCACACCTCTCGGTGGGTTCCTACATGCTTCATATCCCTAATCCACATGACTAAGTATGTGATACCCAAGCAATCTAACTAAGTGTTGCAATGAAAGTAAAGATGCTAAGCAAAGAAGATGGACATGGAGTCGAAGAAAACAGAGAAATGCATTAAAAACAAATTGTATTAATTCCTTAATCACAAAATGTCATACAATACAATATAAGAAAATAAAGGAAAATGAAATGACCGACTGGAAGCAAAGACTTGCTTCCAGGGGATGTGCGTCAAGGTTGTCGGTGGTGCCATGGATGAACAGTGGAGCTGACTCTCCTGAGATTTAGCTCCCGTCAAAGGCTCTGGTCGTCACACGAAATGGATGAAGGAGGTAAAGAACTCTCAAGCATCCTCTCACACATTTTGTCTGGATCACAAGGATCCGCCCTAGGCAAACCTCAGGCGAAAACCTTGGATTCAACCTTGGGCGAAATACTTGGATAACTTGAATTTCTGCTTATCGGCTTCTATTTATAGAGCTTGGATTGCCGACAACATTAATGGACTGCTCTGAGTCTGACATTTGACGTGTTAGTCATTTTTTGAACCTCTGCCGCTAACAGCGTGGTAGGTGAAATGTCAGCATCAGCTTATGATTTTTTCGAGGTAGATGCGTTGATGCGTTCATTCCACCAACATTGTGTTGATCCCATTAGTATGCGTTGTCGTGTAGCCGCAATCATTCAATGACCGCATTCGATAAATACCACAACTCTACACGATGACCTCAATCGCTTAACGAGCGCAAGTCCCATGCGATGGACGCATACGACTAATTACCGCAACATCCATGCGTTGATGGACGCGTTTGCCTTTGCGATGGAGTGTTTCTCCGCATGTGTCGTCTATATGTCCGGTTTCCGTGTTTGCGTACACTTCCTGTATTAGCTACAAAAATAGAACATGGAACGCATAATAACGAGTTAGTCGAGATTCATCATGCTGATCGACGCAAGCTCATTTTCTCGTGAATTCCTAGCACAATTGCCACATATTCTGGAAAACAACCTTCATAATTCTAAGTAAAAGGCCTAAGATGACATGCATTTCTGCATGTCATCAGTATGCTAGTTTTAATCAAATCATGATTGCTCTTGAAGATCAAGAAATGACCACATTCATCTATCCGTATGGAATGTTTGCTTTTTGCCGCATGCCGTTAGGCCTCTACAATGCATCGAGCACTTTCCAAAGGTGCATGATGGCCATCTTTTGAGAATAACTCGAAGACTGTGTAGAAATATTCATGGACGACTTCTCTGTACATGGGCATACATACGAAGTCTGTCTTGACAACTTGGAGAAGATATTGAAAAGATGTGAGTAGACGAACCTCGCGGTTAATTGGGAGAAATGTCATTTTATGGTGAGGGAGGGCATTGTGCTAAGGCATAAGGTATCTAAGGACGGGTTGGAGGTGGACAAGGAAAAAATTAAAGCAATTGAAAAGCTCCCACCTCCAACAAGTGTAAAGGCTGTCAGAAGTTTCTTGGGATATGCCGGATTTTACAAACGTTTTGTCAAGGACTTTTCAAAAATAGCACGACCACCGAGTGCGTTGATAGAGGCTGATAGAAAAATTGATTTTGATGATAATTGCCGCAACGCATTCATGATTTTGAAGAACGCACTAACAACCGCGCCCATGTTGATCGCACCAGATTGGACACTTCCCTTTGGATTAATGTGCGACGCAAGCAGGTATGCGATGGGAGAAGTGCGAGTGTAGAAGAGAAAAACAATACTGCATCCCATCGCATACACGAGTAAGACTTTAAACCCTGCTCAAACTAACTACACCACCATAGAAAAAGAGTTGCTTACGGTAATATTTGCGTTGGAGAAATTCAGAGCATATTTGCTGGGAACAAAAGTACTCATCCATACTGACCACTTGGCGATAAAACATTTGATGACAAAGAAGGATGCGAAGTTGAGGTTGATAAGATGGGTTCTCCTCCTCCAGGAATTTGATATGAAAATAATTGATCGCAAGGGGACACAGGACCAAGTTGCGGATCATTTATCCAAATTGGAAAATCCTGAGGTTGACCGCAATCAGTCAGAGGTGAGCGTAGTGTTCCCAGACGAGCAGCTATTTCAGATTGAAGAATTGCCATGGTACGCAGATATGGTAAATTATCTTGCTTGCGAGCAATTTCCCGAAGATTATACCGACCAACAAAAGAGGCGGCTCAAGCATGAATGCAGATATTATTATTGGGATGAGCCAAATCTGTATAAGAGGGGGTTATACCAGATTCTACGACTATGTGTACCGAATGCTGCTTAACAACGCATATTGTCGCAATATCATGATTCACCATATGGCGAGCACTTTGGAGGCCAACGCACCGCAGCGAAAGTATTACAAAGTGGGTACTATTGGGCAACACTATTTAAGGATGCCAGAGACTACTTAATGAAGTGTGACCGGTGCCAATGTACGGGTCATATTTCATGGAAACATGCGATGCCCATGAACATCATTTTAGAGCTGGAGTTGTTCGACATCTGGGGCATTGATTTCATGGGACCATTCCCACCATCGAATGGTCAAAACTACATTTGTTAGCCATCAAATACATGTCCAAGTGGGTAGAAGCAATAGCATGTGCTACAAGCGATGCGGCTGTAGTCTCTAAATTCCTAAAGAAGAATATTTTCACTCGTTTTGGCACCCCATGTGCCATATAAGTGATGAAGGCACCCACTTTGTCAATTACACTGTTAGAGAATTGCTACGCAAATATAATATACTCCATAGAGTGGCCATCGCATACCATCCACAAACAAATGGTCAGGCTGAAGTGTCCGATCGGGAAATCAAGCTGATATTGGAGAAGGTGGTAAAGCCTTCGTGAAAAGATTGGGCAAAAAGTTGGACGATGCGCTGTGAGCATACCGAACTGCCTATAAAACACTGATAGGCATGTCACCGTATGTGTTGGTAATTGGTAAAGCATGTCATTTACCACTTGAGCTGGAGCACAAAGCGATGTGGGCTGTGAAGAAACTTAACTTCGATTTAAAAGCAGCAGGGGAAGCAAGAAAACTAAAACTGGTCGAGCTTGATGAGTGGAGAACGCAAGCTTATGAAAATGCCAGAATTTACAAAGAACGAGCAAAACGTTGGCATGACAACCAGCTATGCAGCAAAAATCTCCACGTCAGACAAAAGGTCTTACATTTCAATTCACGGTTACGACACTTTCTCGGCAAATTAAAGTTGCGCTGGGCCGGACCCTTTATAATTAAAGAAATATTCCTGGATGGTGCGGTTGAGCTGATTAATGAGGGAAGGACCCACACATTCAAGGTTAACGGGCAAAGAGTCAAGGCATATTGTAGGGGTGATTTTCATCGAGAAAAGACCTCTGTGAACCTGAGAAATCCGGAATGAAGGAAAATTGAGTGGCCCCTGTGCTGACATGTGACAGAAAATCATCTGGGGCGCAAGTCTTTTGGAGTATCCTTTCTCTTATTTATGATTCATGAACTCTCACTACTATGATGTTATTTCAAATATCGTTTATCTTTCTTCATTTACATCTTTATATAAAAAAAAAAAAAGAGAAAAATTTTGTTGACTTTGTTTTTTTATTATTTAACCCTCTCGATGTTTTTCTTTGCAAACGATCGAGGTAAACGATTGCAGAGGCGCTACACGAAGACGCAATTGAGAATGCTAGAAGAAGGAAATTAGTAACCAATTTTGAACAAGATATGGACGAATCGCTCAACGATGCTTGGGCGAGGTGTAAGAGGCGGGTAAGAGACTGCCCGCACAATGGATTACCTGATTGCTTACAAATGGAGATCTTTTATCGCGGATTAAACCCTGCTTTGCAGACCGTTGCCAATGTGGCAGCTGCTAGAGGTCTGCTAGATAAAACGCATGATGAGGCGAAGAACATCCTTGATTGCATCTCTAAAAATCACGAGGACTGAAGAAAGAGTGATCAAATATTGAGATAAAGGATAATGATGCGAACAATGGTGCTATCACATCCCTTCAGAGTCAGATGACTGTGATGATGAACTTGATACAAGAAATCGCAATCAACAGCCCAACAAACATAGTGGGTAAGTGAGCGCAATCAACCAGATGACCGCAAGGTGTGTTACTTGTGGTGAAGGACATGCAATGGAGGAATGCTTGCAAAACCCACAGTCAATTTATTTTGTGAAGAATAACTAATTTTCTAACACATACAACCCTGAGTGGAGAAACCACCCCAACTTTGCATGGAAAAATCAGCAGTAAAATTTCCAATCAGTGGCGCAAAAAGAAGGGCCAACCGAATTTTTCCCACGAAGCAACAGTCAGACAAGTAATCAAGCCAGCAGTTCGCAGGCGCCGCAATCTTCCTCTTTGGAAAGTTTGTTGAAGCAATATATTGAGAAGAACGAAACTGTGCTTCAAAACCAAGCGACGTCTATATGCAACCTGGAAATACAGATAGCCAGATTGCGGGAGAACTCAAGAACATACCACAAAGGCCCTTCCGAGTTCAACAGAACTCCCACACAACCCAGGGGTACGGGTAAAGAACAATGTCAAGTGGTGACATTGTAGAGTGGAAAGACTATGGTAGGGGAGAAGAAGAAGCCTAGTCGGACTGCTCTAATTGCGCTGGAACCAGAGATTGCGGTGACTCGAGAAGAGGAAGGAGAAAAAGAAGCGATATAGCCAGAGATTGTGTCCACCTTAGAGCCAAAAGAACAGAGGACCGTGAGAGTACAGTTGCCACCTTTTCTATAGAGACTCAAAAAAAAGAAAAATGGCGAGATACAGTACCAACGCTTCATGAATATGTTAAAACAATTACATATTAATATTCTGTTCATTGAAGCAATTGAGAAGATGCCCGCATATGCGAAGTTTCTAAAGGATATGGTGACAAAGAAGAGAGGCACTAGTAAGTTCACCACGGTGGCTTTGACGCAGAGCTCAAAATCTATAATCCCACCAAAGATGCGCGATCCTGGGTGTTTTACTATACCTTGCTCCATTGGAGGATTGTACCTCGGGCAAGCGCTATGCGATCTTGGAGCCAGCATTAACTTGATGCCTCTGTCTATTTTTAAGCAGCTGAATGTGGGGCAACTTGCGCCCACGACAGTGACTCTCTAATTAGTCGATAGATCTCTGGTGCATCTAGAGGGGAAGGTGAAGGACGTGCTGGTTACAATCGACAAATTTATATTGCCAGCAGACTTCATCATCTTAGACTATGAAGCAGACAAAGATGTGCCCATCATCCTGGGGCGACCATTTTTATCAACCGGTCGTGCCCATATTGATGTCCACAAAGGAGAGATCACCTTGAGCGTGAATGGACAGAAGCTCAAGTTTGACATCATCCATTGAAGAAGACCTTAATGAATCCTACAATGAACAGAGTTTGAATGAAGAAGAGAAGCCTGAAGATGAAAACGAAGATGAAGATGCGATCGCATCCATTGTTGCATGCAATGGGATCATAGAAAAAACAAACAAGGAAGAATAGATGATCGCAACCAAGAAGTTGAGCCGACGGTGAATGAAGAAAGAAAAACAACACAACCGTCTTTAGAACAATCACCAACAATAGAGCTGAAGACCTTTCCTAACCACCTAAAGTATGCATTTTTGGGGCCGAATGAGAAGCTATCGGTAATCATTTCCTCTGCACTTAATGAAGACTAAGAGAATGTGCTGCTGAGCATTCTGAGAAAATATGTAAAACAATTGGCTGGATGCTCACAGACATTCGAGGAATTAGCCCTGCATACTGTATGCATAGAATTCATCTCGAAGAGAACCACAAAGGATCGATCGAACATCAGCGCAAACTCAACCCTGCGATGAAAGAGTTCGTAAATCAGGAGATAATCAAGTGGTTAGACGCGAGCATCATCTATCTGATAGCAGACAGCACGTGGGTCAGTCTTGTGTCGTGCGTGCTGAAGAAAGGAGGGATGACAATAGTCCCTAACTCAAATAACAAGTTGATACCGCAAAGGACTATCACCGAGTGGCATATTTGCATGGACTACCACAAACTAAATGCGGCAACAAAGAAAGATCATTTCCCTTTACCTATTATTGACCAAATGCTAGATCGCCTAGCTAGAAATGAATACTACTACTTTTTGGATGGGTATGTCGGTTATAATCAGATCATGATTGCTCCCGAAGATCAAGAAAAGACCTCATTCACCTGTCCGTATGGAACATTTGATTTTCGCCGCATGTCGTTCGGCCTCTGCAATGCACCGAGCACTTTCCAAAGGTGCATGATGGCCATCTTTTAAGAATATCTCGAAGGCTCTATAGAAATATTCATGGACGACTTCTCTGTATATGGGCACACATACGAAGTCTGTCTTGACAACTTGGAAAAGATATTGAAAAGATGTGAGGAGACGAACCTCGTGCTTAATTGGGAGAAATGCCATTTTATGGTTAAGGAGGGCATTGTGCTGGGGCATAAGGTATCTAGGGACGGGTTGGAGGTGGACAAGGCAAAAATTAAAGCAATTGAAAAGCTCTCACCTTTAACAAGTGTAAAATCTGTCAGGAGTTTCTTAGGACATGCCGGATTTTACAGACGTTTTATCAAGGACTTTTCAAAAATAGCATGACCACTGAGTGCGTTGATGGAGGCCGATAGAAAATTTGACTTTGATGATAATTGCCGCAACGCATTCATGATTTTGAAGAATGCACTGACGACCGCGCCCGTGTTGATCGCACCAGATTGGACACTTCCCTTTGGATTAATGTGCGATGCGAGCGGGTATGCGATGGGAGCAGTGCTAGCACAGAAGAGAAAAACAATACTGCATCCCATCACATATGCGAGTAAGACTTTAAACCCTGCTCAAACTAACTACACCACTACAGAAAAAGAGTTGCTTGCAGTAATATTTGCGTTGGAGAAATTCAGAGCATATGTGCTAGGAACAAAAGTACTCATCCATACTGACCACTCAGCGATAAAATATTTAATGACAAAGAAGGATGTGAAGTCGAGGTTGATAAGATGGGTTCTCCTTCTCCAGGAATTCGATATGGAAATAATTGATCGCAAGAGGGCGAAGAACCAAGTTGCAGATCATTTATCCATATTGGAAAAACCTGAGGTTGACCGCAATCAGTTAGAGGTGAGCGCAGTGTTCCGAGATGAGCAGCTATTTCAGAGTGAAGAATTTCCATGGTACACAGACGTGGTAAATTATCTGGTTTGCGAGCAATTTCCCGAAGATTATATCGACCAACAAAAGAGGCGGCTCAGGTATGAATGCAGATATTATTATTGGGATGAGCCAAATTTGTATAAGAGGGGGTCAGACCAGATTCTCCGACTGTGTGTACCGAATACTGCTCAACAACGCATATTGTCACAATGTCATGATTCACCATATGGCGAGAACTTTGGAGGCCAGTGCACCGCAACGAAAGTATTACAAAGTGGGTACTATTGGGCAACACTATTTAAGGATGCCAGAGATTGTGTGACCAGTACCAACGCACGGGTAATATTTCATGGAAACATGCGATGCCCATGAACATCATTTTAGAGCTGGAGTTGTTCGACGCCTGGGGCATTGATTTCATGGGACCATTCCCAACATCGAATGGTTAAAACTACATTTTGTTAGCCGTCGACTATGTGTCCAAGTGGGTGGAAGCAGTAGCATACGCTGCAAGCAATGCAGCGGTAGGATCTAAATTCCTAAGGAAGAATATTTTCACTCGTTTTGGCACCCTACGTGCCATAATAAGTGATGAAGGCACCCACTTTGTCAATTACATTGTCAGAGAATTGCTATGCAAATATAATATACTCCACAAAGTGGCCACCGCATACCATCCACGGACGAATGGTCAAGCTAAAGTGTCCAATCGGGAAATCAAACTGATATTGGAGGTGCTAAAGCCTTCGCGAAAAGATTAAGCAACAAAGTTGGACGATGCGCTGTGGGCATACTGGACTGCCTACAAAACACCGATAAGCATGTCACCGTATGCGTTGGTGTTTGGTAAAGCATGTCATTTACCACTTGAGCTAGAGAACAAAGCGCTGTGGGCGGTGAAGAAGCTGAACTTTGATTTAAAAGCAGTAGGGGAACCAAGAAAACTACAACTGGTCGAGCTTGATGAGTGGAAAACTACTTCATTTTTTTTCATACTTCATACTTGTAACACTTGATACTTCATATTTTCATCTTGTAAACAAAAAATAATAACAAGCTAGAGTATTTATATAATAGCAATATTCATACTCTCTTAATCTTCATACTCTCTCCATCGTCATACTCTCTCAGTCTTCATACTTGTAACAAAAATGGATCATATTGAAAACAAAAAACAATAACTTCATACTCTATCAATCTTCATACTTGTAACAAAAGTGGATAACAAATACTCTCTCAATCTTCATACATATAACAAAAAACAATGACTTCATACACTGTCAATCTTCATACTTGAAATAAAATGGATAATAAATACATATCTCAATCTTCATACGTGTAAAAACAATGACTTCATGCTCTCTCAATCTTCATACTTGTAACAAAATGGATAACAAATACTCTCTCAATCTCATTCTCTCTCACAATCTTGCTCTCTCTAAACATCTCGCTCTCTCTCAACATCCCGCTCTCTCAATCTCGCTCACTCTTACAATCTCGCTCTCTCTTACAATCTCGCTCACTCTTACAATCTCGCTCTCTCTCAATCTCGCTCTCTTTTACATTCTCACTCCCAATCTTGCTCTCTCTTACAATCTCGCTCTCTCAATCTCTCTCTCTTTCATAATCTCACTCTCTCTCAACATCTCGCTCTCTCAATCTTTGAACTTTGAACCTTGAACCATATAATGTTCTAAGCTCAATTATGCATGTTCTGATAAAATTCTGATGTAGAACTTTGAACTTTGAACTTACATGTTCTGATAAAATTCTGATACTGATAAGAACAATCGCAGAACACATCCAAAACCAATTATACAATGAATGTTTTTACAGAACACATACTTGAAACAAAATGGATAACAAACAAAGATTATACAATGAATGTTCTTTCAATTGGATGTGTTGTATAATTGGCTTTGGATGTGCTCTGTTCTGATATTGATAAAATTCAAGTATACAATGAAAAGAGCAGTAGCCAGGTGTTATGATAAAATTCTGATACTGAACTTTGAACTTTCATAAAAAATGTATGTTCAATTATACAATGAATGTTTTTACATACATAAAAAAAAAAATGAATGTTTTTACAAAGAATAAAAAATACAATGTTACATATAAAAAATATGAAGTGTTTGCCCATAGCTGACATGCTAATTGCATCCTATATTCACTCATCTTCTCCTGAGTGATTACGGATGGACCAGCACCAGTCACCAGGTGTTCCAGAAGTTTTATTGCGAAGATGCCACAATCAAGCGACCCGTGTTGTATATCGGCGTTCTAAGGTCGCGAGATTTTCCAATGGGCTGTGGACAGGTCCGGTTTCAATCAATCCACGTCACAGTAGTGAATAGGGATGGTACTGTGACCGTCAATGGCTCTAGCTAATTCACCAACTTTGTCATTAGTGTGTATGATGGAAGTGAATCGAATACGAATATGTGGCCTCTGTTAATGTCTATGGCAAGAACCATCCAGTGTTCACTGATATTCATCGTCGTGTAAACAAAATCCACATGCCCATTTGACATCAAATTTACCGATGACGTAGTCCTTGTACGTGTCTTCATCTTCCCAAGCTAGGGCAGCCTCCAGGAATGACTTATTCTTTATTCTTTTAAATACCCCACCATGAGCATTGAGGTGACTCTGTTAAATAAAATGAGAAGTTAAGTAAAGAAGTAAAGACCAGGAAACTTAACGAAATGAGAAGTTAAGAAACGAAATATCAAAATTTAATGTTACACCAATTGGCAAGATGGTGAACTTATGCATGTACATGTCAGGCCGGGTATAAAATTTATCTTTCATAAAATAAAATAAAGTGTTTATGGTCTGCACAAAAAAAGAATATGTCAGTAAAAGTACACGATAGCCAACATGTAACGACGTAAAGGCTAGGACACTTACATCGCACTCGACAACGAATTCGGGGTAATCAATTCCTTGAAGAATTGTTTGTTGAGTGGTTTGAAGGAGTTCTCTCGAACCTCGTTGTTTGTATTGTCGTCCGAGATCCAACCCATCATTTCTGTCATGATATTGTGTGGAATGGGGTGTGCTACATTATATGTGACGATCGATCTGAATGTTGACGTAGCTACACCTGGGAGAGGATGTTTAGCCACACTTTTCTTCTTTGCTTGGGCTGGGGGTGTATATTTGTCAACTGGTTTTCTCTTACGACTAATTCTTCGAGAATCCTACACAAACAGATAACAAAACGTTACTCATCAAGAAATATAAAAATATAAACAAAGATTATTGATCAATAAATTACTCACCAGTGGAACTCCTTCTGTGGTCGTAACAATCCCAGAAGTGGCTGCCTCCGAGATGCTAGACATGTCAGCCTCTGTAGGTGGCATGGTGAATAAGGCAGACATATCGGGCTCTGTCTGTGGGACGTTGACCTGTATAGGTTCGACGTCAATCGGTGATGACGTGGTAATGGTGGTATCGAGCTGTACAGGGGGGTTGGGAGTAGGTGAAGGGGTGGTATCGGGCTGTAGAGGGGGGATGGGGATGGGAGTGTCAGACGCAAGTGCAGTTCGTATCAGGCTCCCGAGATGGGATGGGTGACCTGGTCGTTCCTCATTCACCGTGGAACCCTTCAATTAGTAAAGGAAAATTGTGAATTCACGAACACGTAAAGCTAAACACATAAAGAAATAAAAGGATGCAAACCTTGTGCATAGACTGCAATAATGAAAGGATGGTCGACAATTGCCCTTTCATTTCAGTCATGTTTTCCTCCATACTGGAGACACGACTATCTAAACCCGATTATCGGCCATCCAACTCGATAGTGCATTGTCAATGGACCGCAGGTACGAATAACTAGACTCGTCTGCATTGGCTCCCTCCCTGCGGTGGGCAGGACACTCAGGACACTCCTCATCCACAGGACGCTCTGTCCGAAGTCTGCATGAATGACATCAACTTGGTTCAACTCGTCCTCCTCGCGTACGTTCCCATCATATCATTGAACATATCATCACTACGTGTGTATGTCCTCCTTCCACCCTTCCTTTCACCCTTCCATATTCAGCATCCTCGTGCTTAGAATGCTCAGGATCATCCCCTCCCTCCACCTTGACAACCTTATATTGGCATCTCCACGATGGTCATCGTCGTGTCTTTCACTCTCGGGACTACCCCCCTCACTCGTCGACTTGAGCCACTTTCAAAACTATCATCATTCGCACCTAGCTCAAATATAGGTCTTCGTTCCACCGGGTATCCCGAAACTCCTCTTCAGCATTTGACATCACAGTGCCCTCTTTAACCTTTATCTGCATTAACAACCCAGTAAACTGGTTAGTGTCAATTTAACAACCAGATAAACATGTTATGCATAGAGTAAACTTACATTGTTAGACTCGAATTATCGTCCCTCTCGAGTACTTTGAAGGACACTGAGTGGGAGCATGACCATCGTAATATGCGGGGCAAAGCCACCTTGCTCCCTCGCTCCGCAATGTTCCCAACTATCGATGAAGCTAGGATCTCGTACGTCCATACCTAAATAAAATTTTAAATATATTAAGAACAATAGTAATGTTAGATCAAATAACACGATTAATATGTTAATCAAATTTACCTGAAACGCTTGTGGAAATCCACGTAAGGAGTACTTCACAACGTAGTTTTTATTTGATTTGACCCTCATCTTGTAAAGACTGCTCTTGTCATTCAAGGCAGTCTTTAAGGCATCCAATGTCCTCTCCCAGATAATGGTACCCCAATCAAGACTATTGTAGTACTCCAAGCTCTGAACGTCCTTGAAACGTTTGAGGTCGACTGCATTTTTCTGCTTGTTTTTCCCCATCATTGCGACCTCAGTGTAGTAAACTAGGCTGATCTTCACAGCATCATCATCGTTTTCAAACTCTAAGTCCTTGTATTTTTCTTCGAGTTCACGAAGGTGTAAAGTGTCTTTCGTCACTCGATTGCCAAAATACTTGATGGCAAGTTCATATGAGGACTGTTGGTTTCGATCAACTCGTGATGGGGATTGCCACAAACCAGTCATCACCAAAAAGTCATCCTTCGAAAAGGTGACAAGCTTCCCACAGACAGCGAATGTCATTGAGTCTGATTTTGTCCTCTTCACTTCTCTGAGCAACATGTGATGGACAATTGGGCTATTGAACACCATATCAACGTCAACAAATCTTCCAAAAACTGTTCTCTTAAACATGGCCAACTGCGTTGGCGTGAGCTTCTCTTTGACAATCTTGTTTGCATTGGCAATGTGGGCCAAGCTGGTTACTTGACCGGGAAATCTATCACCTTCAGCTATTCTAAAATGTGTAGTCATCTTAAATCACTTCTACATTTATTAATAAATTCAATCAGTAAACTCCTTCAGAAAAAAATGTAAAAAAACGTTCTATTTAAATCTCGCTAGAATTGATCTCACTAGCATCGCTCTCGCTAGAATGGATCTCGCTGGCATCGCTCTCGCTAGAGTGGATCTCACTGGCATCGCTCTCCCTAGAGTGGCTCTCGCCGATGTCGCTCTCTCTCACAATCTCGCTCTCTCCAATGTCACTCTCCCATCTCTCCAATGTCACTCTCCCTTATCTCCCTCACATTCTCTCTTTTTACTCTTCTTCAACCACATAACACATCAAAAACCAGAAAAACAAACAAAAAAACCATAGGTTCACTTATCTCTCCGGTGTCGCTTTCTCCGGCGTCGCTCTACCGATTTCACTCTCACCTATCTCGCTCACAAACTCTTTCTACTCGTCTTCAACCACAAAACACATCAACCACAAAAAACCAAAAAAACAAACAAAAAAACCATATTGAAAGAAAGACTTACCGATAAGATTCGATTGAAAGCCAGAAGTAGAATCGTTTGCAAACTGGAAATAGTTTTTTTTGTTTATGAGAAATAAATTCGTTAGCCTTGGAAATTTTGAATGAATAATAGTTTAGTTTTGGTAGATTTTCTCAATAAAAAGGTAAGAAGACGAAGTAAGGGCAAATTAAGTAATTTGGTAAGGCGATGACATCAAGGTCAATTAGACATTATTTTTTAAAAAATGGTCCATTGACATTTTGGACCCATACAAATTTCTCCTAATATTTACTAGGGATGGGTTGGGTTATTTTTTGGACACCCAAAAATTGAGTGGGTGGGTCAGATTGTCTATCAAATAGGTCTCTAAACATTTTGGACCTGTACAAATTTCTCCTAATATTTATTAGGGATGGGTTGGATTATTTTTTGGACAACCCAAAAATTCAGTGGGTGGGTCAGATTGTTTATCGAATAGGTCTCTGATTTAATCCTTAAAATTCGGATTGAATTGAGTTTTCGGTTGAAAGAAGTAGATAAATGAAGTAGAATAACGAAGATTATTCACGAAAGAAGTAGACTAGCGAAGTAGACGAAAGAATCAAACTTACCGATCAAAAGAAGTAGATAAATGAACGAAACGGTTGAAGCTAACGAACAAAAGTAATTCGGGTTGAAGCAGGCGAACGGAACGACTGAAGAAACTAACGAACTGCACGACTGAAGTGAAAGACCACTGGTACTGGTCCAGAAAATCGAAAGAGGATAGAGACGAAAGGCAGACAAAAGCGAAACTTGAAAGAGGGAAAGCCGGGGAGGTAAACAACACAGCAGACGGAAATCGAAGTTGATGTCGAAGATTTGAAAGAGGGACGAAGGGGATGGGACTCAGTCTGAAAGAGAGACAGCGAACAAGGGAGAGGGACTTTGTAAAGGAGCGGCTTCGGCACCACAGAAACCCTAAAACCTAAAAAGTTGTAATATATATATATATATATATATAGGTAGGTAGGTATAATTTTAATAATTCGGATTAGGTTGAGTCAACACAAATTTTTAAAAGATATAACCCGAGACCCAACCCAATCCAAAAAAACTTAAAAAAAATTAACTCAATTCAATCAAAATTTAAAATTAACCTAACTCTACCTTTATAATTTTGAGTTGGATAGTCTGGATTGTCGGATCATTTGAACACCCCTAATATTTATCCATACAAAGTATATTATATTAACCAATAAAAAAAATTATATTATATGAATATTTAATATTTTTAGTACATGAATTTATAAAAATAGTCTTAAGTAATTTTAGAAAACAATTATATTGAATAATATTTTAAAAAATATTTGATATTTTGAATATACATGTGTGTTACACGTGGTAAAAATACTAATAGTATATAGTTAATTAAAAATATTATTTATAATTAAAATATATAATATTGAGATATAAATATTTGAATAAGATTCAAATATTATTCACATGAATTAGATTCATATAAATATTATAGGTTAAAATTAATATAAATATGATTCATATTAAAATTATAAGTTAGATGAGAGATTGGTTTTTTTAATAGGATTTAAACCATATTAAATATATGATATTTAAATGATTGATTAATTAAATATTAATTAATCTTATTAATTTAGTTATATCTTAAAGTAGTTTAACATATAATTTAAATTAATTAAAATAACTCCACATAAGTGGAGAGTTATTTTTCAAAAAAATAACTCCCACTTCATCTCTCATTTAAAAAAAAAAGAAAAAAGAAAATAAGGTCTTGAAAGAAAAGAGAGGAGGTTTTGAGAGAGTGATCATTAAAAGAAATATTGTTTTTCTCTGACAAGAATTCTTTAACCACTCTCTCTTAAATCTCTCTGTCTTTTCTTTCTCCCAAAAGCAGAATGGTGACTACGCTTCCTATCTTTTATTTGAGAATAACAAAGGCTCCAAGTGGTGGTGTCTTGTTCATTAGGTATACTACAATAATTTGGACCTTTTCTGACGTTGAAAACCATCGGGATTAGGTGAAACGAGAAGAGGACCTTTCTACGTAGATTTCTATTATTAGTGCAGAAGAGTTCTACGGTTTTTTAGAGAGCAAAAACAAGAAGATGTTTTCTACAAGGGTAAGCAATCTTCTTCTTCCATTTCTTTTTAGAACCACATGCTTATAGGTTTTATAATGTTTATCTTTTGTATAATTCTGTATGAATTTTCTCTGTATTTTGTGTGTTTCAAATTGAATTTTGATTGTAGGGCGTTCACGCGCTTCCGCGAGGAATTTGATTCCTTCATTAAGATCCAAAATAAGTTAGATAATCTGAAACATGTTTCTAGGACTTACACTCTTACATGGGGTGGAGATATGAAATTTAAGATTGAAAGACGTAATGATCAATATTCTATTGATGTAGATAAAAGAGAATGTAATTCTAGATGGTTGGATTTGACAGGAATACCTTTCCATCATGTTTTCAATGTATACTCTACCTAGAAAACGGCTCGAAGAATTTGTGCATGACTAGCACTCTAAAGAAACATTGATGAAAATGTATTCATTCTTTTTAAAACCTATTAATGGATCAAACTTATGGCCTAATCAAATTATGACTCGATACAACCACTAGTAATACGAAGGCCACTAGGAAGACCAAGACGACAAAGGAAGAGGGATGTGGATGAGGCTTCTTCCTGATGATTTAAGTGTTGTGGATCAACTATTTGATGTAGTAAATGTAAAGGTGTAGATCATAATTCTCGATCATGTGAAGGATAGATGGCTAGGAGGAGGAAGCAAACTAAAGGAGAAACAACTTTCATCAGATTCACTATCGTAAACAAGGTAAATAACTTATTCAATTCATTATGTAATCTTTTTAATTTTCAATTGTCTTCATGTAACTTAAATGCATTTATCGTGTCTAAAATGGAGATTCTTCACAACCTCAAATTTCTGGAGCTACATCAACCCAAGACTAAAAAATGGCTCAACATTCAGAATTAACCACACAACAACGATAGGAATCAACCTTTATTTTGTAGCAAATGGAAAAATTCTTTGGAGACTTTTTCAAATCGAACTTTTTGGACCCCACATTATGCACTAAGTATTTTATTTTGTAAAAGGGGTGTTTTGTTAACCTCTTGTTGGTAATTTGAGAATGTTAAGACCACATACAATCTTGGTATACTGTCTTTTAATGCTTTGGAATGTTGTCTTTTGTATATATCGAAGCCAAGATATTTCATGTTGTATTTATTTTGGAATTAAAATTATGAATATGTTGAAATTTTATACTTTATTGCTTTGTGTGTGTAACAAAAAGAACCGAAGGTTGTCGTCTTCTTTCTGTTTTGTTTGTTGTAACCACCAGAGCTTCTTCTGTTAAAAATGAGAGCCTGTATAAAAGGTAAAAAGAATGAGAGAGTAACAGAGAGCGAGAGCATTGATTTTGTAAAGAAGTTTGAAAGAAGCAGCAATAAAAGATATCCTCCCCCCTTCTTTTTGCACAGTGGATATAGACATTTGGCCGAACTACTTAAATTCTTGTGTTCTAGATTTTTCTTAAGTATTGTCTACACGATCGTTTAGCTTATCTTGTATCGTCTAAACTATCATCTAGCTCCACTTTGCATCATCTATACGATCGTCTAGTTCCTCAACTATCATCTACACGATCGTCTAGTTCCACTCAACTATCGTTTACACGATCGTCTAATGTTTCTTATTATCGTCTACACTATTGACTATCATCTTGTTCCTCTGAGCATCGTCTACATGATTAAGCTTGCATGCAGGCAGACGATTGAAGTTTTGAAGCTTAAAGGATATAGTCTTCCCTGAGTCTTGAAGTGAGATAGATCGTTTATGCTGAGTAGTGTGGGCCAGCAAAGAAGAAAATTATAGTTAATCTAGGGTCACAAGTGGTATCAGAGCTCGGAGAATAAATCAAGACTGATTTAAGATTTGAATTCTTGCATACAAAAATTCAGACAAGTCAATCTTGAAATTGAAGAATGGCAACAACCAGGTTTGAAATTAAAAAGTTTGATGGAAAGACAAATTTTGAATTGTGGAAAGCTAAGATCAAGGCAGTATTGGGACAACAGAAGTCTGGCCATCACAGACCCAACAAAATACCCTGAAATACTCACAGATGTAGAAAAAGAGACAATAGAGGTAAATGCCTATAGAACTATTGTTTAAAGGCAAATAGTTGACCAACAAACTGCTTATGATCTCTAGAACAAATTAAATGAGATTTATCTCAACAAAGATCTTTCTAATAAAGATTTCTTGAGGGAAATATTCTTCACATATAAGATGGATGCTGCAAAATCCCTCACTGAAAATTTGAACGAATTCAAGAGAATGTCATCAGAATTCAGATCAATAGGAGACAACATTGAGGAAGAAAATGAGGTTTTTATCCTACTAAACTCCTGACCAGACTCGTTTAAAGATGTTAACACGACAATGAAGTATGGTAGAGAAAGGATCATTACTGAAGCAATTATTTTAGTAATCAGAGTTAGAGAGCTAAAATTACAGATGAGCAAGAAAGATCAACAAGGAGGAGAAGGTTTGTTTTCAAAAGGGGAAATAAAGAACAACGGGAAGGGCAAACAGAATGGGGGTGACAAGTCAAAAATCAAGTGTCATTTTTGTCACATACTTGGACACATGAAGAAAGGTTGTTGTGCCTTGAAGAGAAAATTGAACCAATAAAACAAATAAGGAAAACAGATAGAGGCAACTGTAGGGGAAAATTCCCTTGTGTATTCAGATGCCTTGGCGGCAACTGAAGAGTGTGCTGAGCAGAATTCTATGGAGGCTCAAGATTGGGTTATAGGTTTTGGTTGTTCAGTCCATATGATACCATCTAAAGGGTGGTTTTGTACCTACAAGAAGTGGAATGGAGGACTGATTTACATGGGAAATAATAATACCTGTAGGGCAGTTGGTATTAGGTATGTTTCCTTGAAGTTACAAGATGGTTCAATGAAGTTAATCAAGAATGTGAGGCATGTTCCTACCTTGAAGAAAAATCTTCTATCATTGGGGATGTTTGACTCCATTGGTTGCGAATATAGAGGAGTTGGAGCCACCTTTGAGATAATCAAAGACTTAAAGGTGGTGTTGGTGGCTACTAAAGTAAATGACTTGTATGTCATTAAGGATGTGCAGATGACACAGTCAACCTTGATGGATTCAGATGAAGATCCTGCAGAGGATGAGCTCTGACACACGAGGCTATCCTATATCAATGTGAAAGGGTTGCAAGTTCTTTCCAAACAAGGGATATTTCCTAAAGGGATTGGAGATAGCTTGAAGTTTTGTGAACATTGCATCCTTGGCAAGGCAACTAGGCAAGGCTTCCATAAAGGACAAACTACTACAAAAGAGATACTTGAATATGTGCATTCTGACCTATAGGGTCCAACACACTTTCTTTCACTAAGTGAAGCAAGGTATTTCCTTTATTTTGTTGATGATTATTCAAGAAAGAGTTAGGTTTATTTTCTAAAAACCAAAGATGGAGTGTTTGGGAAATTTAAAGAATGGAAAACCTTGATTGAAAAACAAACCTTTGAATACATTAAACACTTGAGAACTGATAATGGTTTAGAGTTTTGTGGAGAAGAGTTTAACTTGTTTTGCAGAGAGAATGAAATTGTAAGGCATAGAACAGTGAGGTATACACCTCCACAAAATGGAGTTGTTAAAAGACTCAACAAAACAGTGCTTGAAAGAGTGAGATGCCAGCTGTCTAATGCTTTTTTGCCTGAGAAATATTGGGTAGAGGCAATGTCCTACACAGTCTACACTCTAAATAGATATTCACATCAGTCTATTGAGCTGAAAACACCAGAAGAAAGATGGACAGAAAAGCCTCCCAAGTTGGAACATTTGAAATATTTGGGAGTGGAGGGTATCTGCATCAAAGTCAAGGTAAGCTGAAACCAAGGGTTATTAGGTGCATGTTTATAGGTTTTACACCTGAAGTGAAAGGATACAGACATTGGCATCCTATTGAGAAGAGATGTATCAACAGTAGAGATGTTGTGTTCAGAGAAAATGAGATGTTCATGCTATCCGAGCAACAACCTACACCTATGTCTAAGACCAATAGTACAAGGTTTGAGGTGGGGTGGAGTCTCAAAGTGAACAGGGAGCTTCTACTTTTTCTCAGATTCTAGAAGTTAAAGGTGAAGACATTGTCGAGACAAGTGAATTTGTGTCAAGAGAACAAGAAAAGACATAAGGAGACCTACAAAACTACTCTTTAGCAAGGGATAGGACAAGGAGAACCATTGTGCCCCTTGCAATGTATTTAGAATCTGACTATGCTAGTGTTGCTTTGAGTGCTGCCATTTCACTAAGTAACAATGAACCCACTAGTTTTGATGAAGCTACAAACAGCTCTAATGCTAGACAATGAATTGAGGCCATGAATGATGAAATGAGGTCTCTTAATCTAAATGATACCTGTAAACTAGTACCTGTACCTAAAGGGTACAAACTTATTTCATGTAAGTGGATATACAAGTTTAAAAAAGAAATTCCAAGGGTACAAAAGTCTAGATTCAAGGCAAGACTTATTACAAAGGGGTTCACACAAAAGGAAGGGATTGACTATACATAGGTCTTTTCTCCTATTGTAAAACACACGTCCATTAGGCTACTCATCTCCCTAGTTATTCAAAAGGACTTGGAGTTAGACCAATTGGATGTGAAGACAACATTTTTACATGGAATGTTGAATGAAACTATCTATATGAAACAACCTCAAGGGTATGTGAAGAAAGGAGAAGAAGACTTGGTGTGTCTACTAAACAAATCAATCTATGGGCTCAAGCAGTCACCAAGGTGTTGGTATGACAGATTTGATGAGGTGATCTCTAAAATGGGATTCAAGAGAAGCTCTTATCACTGGTGTGTGTATACCAACTTTTGAAAGCTTTCAAGAACCAATGTATGTAATCCTATATGTAGATGACATGTTGTTGGCTGAAAGTTTCAAAGAAGTTTTAGGGCAAGTCAAGGCCCTACTAAAGAAAGAGTTTGACATGAAAGACCTAGGGGAATCTAGAAGGATTCTTAGTATTGAAATCAATAGAGAAAGAAATCAAGATAGATTGTATGTAAGTCAATTTGATTATTGTGAGAAAGTTCTACAGAGGTTCAAAATGGATGGTGCTAAGCCTATTGGCACTCCCCTTGCACCTCATTTTAAACTCTCAGCTGCTAATAGTCCTAAGAGCACAGATGAGGATCACATTAACCATATGAAGGCAATTATCTACTCCCAGCCAGTGGGATCATTGATGTATCTAATAACTTCAACCAGACCAGATCTGTCCTACGCTAAGTTAGGTCAGTAGATACATGGCCAATCCTGGTAAACGATATTGGGAAGCAATTAAATGGATACTAAGGTATCTTTGTTCATTAAAGGAAGCTCGAATCTTATACAAACAGAATGACCCCTCTAATGATGAAATGTATGATTATGTGGATGTGATTATGTAGGGGATCTAGATAGGAGACACTTACTATCTGGATATGTTTTCCTATGGGAAAACAATCTAATAAATTGGAAAGAAAGTCTGCAATCTGTTGTGGCCCTATCTACAACAGAAGCTGAGTTTATTGAAGGATCTCAAATCGAGAGTTCCATGAGTGAGTTTAGATCACTCCGATTTCACAGTGACTGGAATATAAATGATATACATGCTATACTAACAGCTATGCATATTAAACTCAACAACAACATGCTCAGAATACGATAAAACATAGAGAAAGGGGTTCACACCAGAGGAAGACGATCTTCGTTTGTGTAAACCCATAGCAGAGGAAAACTCCACCTATCTACTAGCACCCGGCGAGTCTCTCGACTGTTACTGCACGATTCGAACGTACACGAACAAGACTTCAGGGACAATACCACCACAAGGGAAACCCAGGTATCCTCGACGTCAACAACCTAGAGAGTGGGCTCTGGTGAGTTTGGTAGAAGATGGAAGAGAAGATTTTGTGTAGACAACAAGTGCGTATGAGAAGAACTCTACTATCGTATAGCAAGGACGCTTATCGTATAGTAAAACTACATGATCGTTTAGGAAAAACTGGACGATCGTTTAGGAAAGTGGTATACGATCGTTTAGAGAACGCATGAACTAGACGATCGTTTAGACGAATGAGAATCTATCGTACAGGCTCTCGGCGATCGATCTTTCACGGTTTCTTTTAGGGTACAGGGTCTCAAAGCGACTAAATTAATTAATCAAAATGAAAACAATTTTCAATCTTTAACCCGTCGGTTACCTTAACCTTCGCGGCCCCCACGTTCCCACGTTCATACGTGAATTAATTGGTTAATTATTAAATAATCAATCAATTAATTTATTTAATAAATATAATCATATTATATTTATATCCTATAGTTTGATATCATATATCTACTATAGTATTTTTCTTTTACTTGATATAAATCATATTTATATCTAATTTCCTCCAAAATAATGTATATCATACATTTAGCCAATTATATCATATATAATTAACTAGTCCAATTATATTATATATAATCGAACTTCCTCTTGTCAATTTGAACATTTGAAATTAACCCAAACACTGGTTCTTGAATTTATCCAAGCTACCCAGGGGACCTAATGGACCTGTGGCTCGAAGTTCTAACGATCCGTGAATAGCTGACTAAACTCTTTAGCCATGAGATCTACTATTCGTTAATTGTCAGGCATTCCACTAAAAACCAATAGCTGAACTCTTCTTACCACAGATATATTTTTGTGTCCATCGGATATAACCATTCATGAGTACGATGACCCTTCACAGATGCTCGTAAGTACAGTTGGGCCAAATTACCATTTTGTCCCTGTAGTTACATCTCACTCCTTAAGTATCACTGATTCCTCTAATGAATAATATAACATAGTCCAATCATGTGTGAACACCTCTCGGACCAAGAGAAGGTGTGTGGTGCCACATCGTTCAAGCCTCAAAATCAACCCTTAAGGGAGCCATCTATCTACTTACTTCTACCTTAGGGAAGGAGTAAATTCCATCTTATATAGTTGAGTTCCCAGCTCCCAAATCGGACGTCTCCTCAAAATGGTAGGTTTGAATCGGCGACTTGGCCACTCACACCCATACAAATCAAAGGATCGTCCTCAATGGCAGGAGTTCCCAACTCACTCAGGATTGAGGTCATGTTACCTATGGTCATCCTAGTGAAAAGAAGTCTCTGTCATGAACGATGTTATATAACGAGACATTAGCACTTCGTGGTCAGGTCTTATACAAACTCTTTGTATAGGACGCCCCCGCTCACATGTCCCCAACACGAATGATCAGGATCAAATCATCTGTGGCAAGTCACAACACTTGTGACCATTTCATAAAGTGGGCCGTGTCCGTAGCATTACCATGATAAGGTTTTCCTCCTCTATCCATATACTATAGACCATTTTGGTTATCACTCAAGACATGATCCACTTGTATGTCACCACATACATGCTTGAGTCACATACAGATAATCAGGGATTTTATGTTTATTGGTTTTTGGTAAAGCAAATAAAACAAGTAAATGAGCAAAACAACAAGGTGTGAAGTAAATATCATATATTAACAATCACAGGTGTTCGTATATACTGTTTACAAACTACAGAACATGAGACTTTAGGGCATCAACCCCAACATTTATAGCTCTGTCTGAGGCTGTCAAAGAAGGTTTATGACTGAAGGGATTACTAAACGATTTCAGCATTACACAAACTAAAGTGAGAATATATTGTGACAATCAGAGCACAATCTACTTGTCCAAAAATCAACAGTTTCACAACAGAACTAAACACATTGACATCAAGTACCATTTTATCAGGCAGGAGATTGAGAAAGGGGAAGTTGAGGTAGTAAAAATACATACCTCAGATAGTGCGACTGATATATTGACCAAGACAGTTCCTCAAAGCAAGCTTAGTCATTGCTTGGACCTCCTTAGGTTTGAGTTACCTGAAAAAGTTAGCTCAAGATCAGTTCTACAAGCAAAAAAGGAAAGGTTCTCTAAATGTTTACAAAGGTGGAGATTGTAATAGAAAGAACCGAAGGCAAAAGAAGTAGAAGGTAGTTTATCGTTGTCATCTTCTTTCTATTTTGTTTGTTGTAACCACCAGAGCTTTTTTCGTTAAAAATTAAAGTCGTATAAAAGGTGAAAAGAATGAGAGAGTAGCAGAGAGCGAGAGCATTCATTTTGTAAAGAAGTTTGAAAGAAAAAACAATAAAAGATACCCTCCCTTTTTACACAATGGACATAGGCCTTTAGCCGAACCACTTAAATTCTTGTGTTCTTTCTTTCTCAATGATCGTCTAGCTTTTTCTTAAATATCATCTACACGATCGTTTAGTTCCTCTTGCATCGTTTAAACGATCGTCTAGCTCCACTTTGCATCGTCTATACGATTGTCTAGTTCCTCAACTATCATCTATACGATCGTCTACTCAACTATCGTTTATACGATCGTCTAGTGCTTCTTAGCATTGTCTAAACGATCGTCTAGCTCTACTTTGCATCGTCTATACGATTGTCTAGTTCTTCAACTATCATCTACACGATCGTCTAGTTCCACTCAACTATCGTTTACAAGATCGTCTAGTGCTTCTTAGTATCGTCTACACTATCGAACTATCGTCTAGTTCCTCTAAGCATTGTCTACACGATTCAGCTTGCATACAGGTAAACGACTGAAGTTTTGAAGCTTAAAGGATACAGTGTTGCTTGAGTCTTGAAGTGAGGTAGACCGTTTATGCTGAACAGTTTGGGCCTGCAAAGAAGAGAATTATAGTTAATCTAGGGTCACAGTGTGGTTACGTATGTCTTAACTCTTCCTGATTAGTAATTAAGAAGACGACTAATGAAAATGTTTAACCATTTTTTATCTCCTATAGTGAATGTTCCGAGAAGAATTTCCACAAATTTAAGACCTTAATATTCCAAATCATTCAACCCTGGCCATTGAAAATTCTAGAAAGTTTTCATTTGAATAACAGAGACTAAAAGAAATGCATGGAGCAAAAATTTTCATAAAAAAGGAGTAAGAAAAAATTGTAGGCGATGTGTTATTGGTATCTAGTCCGTTCAACCTTGGTCATTCAAATCTTTAATTTCAATTGAAGTTGATTTCAAAATCCTCATTATGCAAACAAAAAACTAGAAAACAGTACTATCAAGCATAGGCATCCTCACGAAGGTTAGAATTCTGAAATTTCTACCAATAATTATTTTTAATGAAAAACTGATATTTTATGGAGAAGAAAAAAAGTATAATGCATAAAAAATTAAAGAAAAATCCCACAGAGAATGAGGCTTCAAAGTCCAAACTAGTGAAGAAAAGAGGAAGGGAAGTTTCTCCAAGGATTAGATAGGAGAGGATAACATGCGGCGACTGGTGGAGGTAGAAGAGGGTTTCAACGTCCGTCGCCGGTTGACCAACCAAAACGTAGAAGGTTCACATCCCATTTTGAAGTTTTTCTACTGCAATTAGGGCTAGATGTATTTTCAAAATTTTTTAAATATTTTAAATAACTTTTCTTTATATTTTAAGTTAAATTTTAATTTAATTTCCAATTAATCTTATAAAAGTGACACATCATCGATAACGTTTAGCATCCACGTCAGCACATAACAGTTTAATAAGCATTTCGTTAGCTAAAAGTTACGTCAGAGACTATTTAGAAACATTTAGCAAACGTGAGAGACTAAAGTGTTTGTTTTGAAACTTCGGGGACCAAATAGACATGAATTTCAAACCTCAGGGATCAAAAGTGCATTTTCCTCTTGAATATAAATATGCAATAATGAATTATCCATTATAATAAAATCTAAGGTGATTACATGGAACTTGAATAGTATGTAGTTGACATATAGGTGGATCATATTCAAGTAATAACCTAAAGGGTATATAGTCTATGGATAAGTCGCGTGTCTTATCCTGGTGACAATATGGATACGACCGACTTTGTAAATGTTACAAACTATATGATCCAACTTGTTCATATGGAGACATGCGAGTGGCAATACCTATACAAAGAGTTTGTATAAGACTGAACCGCGAAATAATTATTCTCTATTTGTAATAACATTGACTGAAGAGATTAATATTTCACAAGATTACAATATGTAACTCAATCCCAATCTTAAGTTAGTTATGAACTCCTATCTATGAGGGTTTGTTCTTTGATTTGTATGAGTGAGAGTGGACCAAGTCACTAACAGCAACACGCAAGCGTACGTATCATAGTAATAAAATCCCGAATGAGGTATCGTCCTCAAAGATTAGATCTAAAGATTTGCTAGCTATTGTTAATTGTGAGCTAATTTTATTTGGACAATCGACCAGGAAAGTTCGTTGTTGAAGCTTAATTAAACAAGAAAACAAGACTAAGAATTCAATGAGATAATGAATCTAGGGTGTTGTTTGCTATGAAATTCCAATCAATTATTAACATATGAATCAATTGTTTAGATCGAATGCGCCTAGAAGTCTATGATCAGGATATCACTTTTCAAGTTCAACATGTTATAGTATAATTATACCAAATTGAATCTCTTCCTCACTGTTATAATCATGTCGCATTATGTTCCTTTATTTTCAGCCCCTACTATTCTCTAATTATTCTCATGTATTGTTGAACAATAGATTAATTACTTAGTTCCAGCCAAACTTCTCTTTCTCAAGCAAAAAATTCAGCCTAACGTACATTCGTTTAATGACCAATCAAACATATAGATTCACATGGAGAACTTAAAGTTCAATCACCATACAATTAATTCAAACGTTAATAATCTACTCAAATGAATTTATAGCAATAACAACACCCTATAATTGAGAGATTTAGCTACTCATGTTTCTAAAAACAAAATATCCAAAGCAAAATAAAACATCATAGAAAACAAGAAAGGTAGAAAGATAAGTAATGCAATCTCCCTTCACCACCCTTGTGACACGATCTTGATCTCTAGAATTTTGTTGTTGAGTTCTGGATCAATCTCAGCAATGGCTCGATCCTCCAAATGATTCTCTCTCAAATAGGTAAAAAATCTCACGAATTGGCTCTCCTCTCACCAATAGCAGAAGACCTGTTTTATAAGCAGCACTCGCAGTGTCGCAACGCTATCAACAGAATTGCAGCACTGGCATAAGTAACAGGTGCATTTCAATTCATAGCATCGTGATGCTATCAGCAGCATTGTAATGTTGCGTTGTTTTCTTTAACTCTCTAGTCTTTAGCGTAGCTACGCTCTGGCCTTATGCTCCTTTTTGTTTCAACACTTAGCAAATGATGAACTTATTCCTTCACTTCTCTTTGCATTGGATGGTCTTGGGGTCCTTGTTTTTAGACATTTGCACCAATTTTCATCCAAATAAGCTCAACTTGCTCTGATGACCGAGTTTCTTGAAATGAACTAATTCAACCACGTCAAATCACACAAACTAGAAATATTAGCTTCAAATCTGAAGGTAAGAAAAGCACGTTTCAGGTGTTTTTCAGTCACTAACTTAATAAGTCTACCATTTTTTGGGCTTGACCGAGTGGGGAGTTGAGAACATAATTATACAAGATGAAACTCACTCTTTCTTGCCTTAGGGTAAGGAGATGAATAGCTCTCTTAAGTGCTGAATCAAGGTCTTGAATAATGGGACCTCACCCTTTTACTAGCCTGGAAGGAACTTGGTTTATGATTGGACCATAAACAAATTGTTCATTAGAGAATCAATGGTACTTAAGACAGAGAGGTAATTGCATGGGTAAAACAATAATTTGACCCAGCTATAATTACGAACAACTCGTAAAGAACGACTTATTTATAATGGTTGTATCCTACTCAACATGTTCTATAGTGCATAAGAGTGCAACTATGTGTCTATAGTAGTTTGCCTCAAGTTAATGAACGTTGGTTAATTTAATTAAAGAGTTTAATTAGTTAACCTCAGACCATTGGAGCTTATAATTATAGGTCCATTAGGCCCCCCTGCTAGCTCACAACGGATTAACAAGAACCAACAATTTTGAAAGAATTTGAAATGTTCAAATTGATTAAGGAAATTTATGTTAATTGTCTATGATACAATTAGTATAATATATTATAACATAAAGTTTAGTTTGAATGAGATTAAAAAAAATTTAAATAATATGGATAAGATTCATATTAAAGCTATATGTTAAAAGTTAATATGGATGAGATTCATATTAATATTATAGGTTAAAAGTTAATGTGAATAAGATTCATATTAAACTGTAAGTTATGAGAGAGAAGTACATTTGAATAGGATTCAAATGTATATTTAATTAAATATGAGATATTTAATTAATTAATTAAGTTAAATAAAAAAAATTAACTCCCTTGCAGTTAATCGCTTCTGCTATGGAATTCAATCTCTTCAAGAAGTTGTTTTAAATTCATAGAAAATTGGTCGATGTTAACATGATGTGTCTGCATAGTTTAAGGCAGTTTATCCATGGGTTGAAACCTTATTTGAATTTCTTCTATTATATTATTTTTTATCTTTATTATTTGCAAACAACATCAAAATCATTCATTTTATTCGTTACCATTTGGTTTACATCAAAAAGCTCTTTCTTGGAAAAAATAAATTGCATAAATTTTGAGGTCTCGAGCTAAATCACGATTTGGTTTAATTCACACGAATTTGTGGGGACCCGCCCCTATATTATCAACTAATTATTTTCGGTACTGTCTCGTTTCTTGACGATTTTAGGAGCTACTTATGGGTTTACCCTTTGAAGCTAAAGAGTGATATATTAGCAGCATTTGAGCACTTTGTGAATTTAATCAAGACACAGTTTAACATAGAAATTAAATCATTGTAGTCTGATAACAATGAAGAGTATGTTATATCCATCAATGGTGCAAGTACATAATAATTATCTCTCGCTTTTCTTGGCCTCACACATTATCACAGAATAATAGGGTAGAACATAAACACAAACAAATTGTCGAAATGAGCCTTACTTTTTAGCCCAAACTTCGTTAGCTCTTCAATATTTGTGGGATGCATTTACAATTTCAACATCCTTGATCAATGGTCCTTCAGCCACAGTTCTTCAAGATAAACTTCCTATGGAACTAAGGTTTGATGGAGAATTTAATTTTTCACGATTGAAGAACTTTGGTTTCACTTGCTTTCCATGTTTGAGGTCATATCGAACACAAACTCCAATACCATTATGAAAAGTGCGTCTATTTGGGACATAGTACCTCGTATACAAGATAAGAGTGTGTAAATGCCTCTGGAAGAGTATTCATTTCTCGACATGTCAAATTCAACGAAGAGGAATTTCCCTTCTCCACTGGGTTCAGTTTTCATCCAATCCTTCGCAACAACCCAGCCCAATCTCCTAAGGCCCAAGATCTCCCAGCTCAATCTCTTATGTCACCTATACTTGAGAGTCTTTCTTGGGATATCTCCCCAGATGCTCAGACATTTTGTATCCCACTTTGTCTCCAAAACGGTCCATCTTCTCCAATGGGCTAAACTGAAAAACCACCTGAAGCCCATTACCCATGCCTCACAACCCATATAACCCATTCCCCTCACCCATGTGTTTGCCCAATAGCTTGTTACTCACAACCCAACTCTAAGTCATATTAGAGTTGATGCCCTAAATCTCATGGTCTTGTAGTTTGTAAACTGTATTTGTACAAATATATTATTTGTTAATAAAATAAGTGTTATTTTATTTGACTTTTAGTTGCATTGACCCAAAAACCAATAAACTAAGAGGTTATTAAATGAAGCTTAAACATGTATGTGGAGACATACAGGTGGATCATGTTTAAGTGATAACTGGAAAGGTTTGTAGTAAATTAATAAGGTTGGGTACTCTATCCGAGTGACACTACAAATGCAACCCGCTTTGCAATTGTTACAATCATTGTAAAGTGTTACAAATGATCTGATCATGATCATTCATGTAAAATTATGTGAGTGGATATATCCTATACAAGGAGTTTATATAAGATGAAACTACAAAATGAATAGTCTTTCTTTATAACACCATTTCTAAAAGAGACTTACATTTCATCAGGATGACCATAGGTGACTTCACCTTAATTCTAAGTGAGCTGTGAACTCCTACCATGAGGGTGGTCTTTTGATCTTCATGGGTGAGAGTGGTCAGATTCGCCGACTCAATATGCCTACTATTCTCGAGATTCATCTAATAGGAGAGCTGGGTGAAGGAACTCTTATCAAAGAGAACCCATGAACGGAAGCACGATCAATCCAAATTCATTGTGACTGAATTACAAGCATTCACAAACATACAAACCAGTTATGCATCTATTAACAAATTACGGCATGCTTTAGTAACTAATAACAAAAGGGATGAGAGACATACCTTTGAAGAATTTTTCTTCTACAGATCTCTCGCTCTCGTGAATACCTTGGACAAAAATATCTCACTCTCGCCCAGATCGTGTACCTAATCGTCTACTAGTCAGAAATAAACTTCTCCACAAACAAGTAACCTCTTGGACACCACCACTCAGTAACCTTGGTATTCTCAGAGTGAGAATCTAGGAGGTGTGGGCTCTGTTATGAATTTGGTAGAGGGTTGGAGGAAACAACGATCGAACTATACGACAAAGCAAGTGGGAGATTATACTGTCTATCGTATAGATTTTGTGCTTGATTATTTAGTAAAACTCAGAAGGTACATGATCGTTTAGGAAAAACAGGCTTGATCATTTACACGATCATTTAGAGAATCTCGCTAAGGCACTCGATCGTTTGTAAAACTTTACACGATCGTTTAGTCAAAAGCGCATACACGATTGTTTAGTCTCTCGCTTGGAAGGCTATCGTACAGTCTCTAGTTAGCTAAACTAATAGTAGTAGCACTTAATGAAGCGATTCTTTACAAAAATGAATACATTTTTCATTTTATCCTTCAATTATGAAAACTGAACATAACCTCCCACTTCACGCACGGTTAAAGGAGAAACTGCCTACAATTATTGTATAATTGTTTTAATTATAAATAAATATAATAATTAACTTATCATATTATATTTATAACCTATAGTTTTAATATCACATCATATGTAACATTTAAACTATAGTTCTTTTCTCCTTTACTCGATATAAATCATATTTATATCATATTCCTCCAATTAATGTATCTCATACATCATGTCAACTATATCACATATAATTGAACCAGTTTAATCATATCATATATAATCAAACTCCCTTTTGTCAATTTGAACACTTTAAACTGACCCAAAAATTGATTCTCAACTTGAATCCATTGAGCTACCAAGGAGACCTTATGGAGTTGTAGCTTGAAACTCCAACCGTATGTGAATAGCTGACGAAACTCTTTAGTCACGAGATTTACCATCCATTAACTGTCGGACACTCCACTAAATACCGACAGCTGCATTCTTCTTACTACAGATATATTTCTGTGTTCATCAAATATAACCAGTCAACAATACAATAAACCTTCACAGATGCTCGTAAGTACAACTGGACCAATTTACCATTTTGTCCCTATAATTACATCTAACTCCTTAAGTACTAGATGTATGGAACCATATCATTCAAGCCCTGGAATCAGCCCTTAAGGGAGCAATCTATCTACTTACCTCTACTTCGGGGAAGGAGTGAATTTCATCTTATGTAGTTAAGTTCCCAGCTCCCCAATCAGATGAATCCCCAAAGTGGTAGGCTTGAGTCGGCAATCTGGCCACTCGCATCCATGCAAATCAAAGAACCGTCCTCATAGGCAGGAGTTCCCAAATCACTTAGGATCAAGGTCATGTTACCTATGGTCATCCTACTAAAATGAAGTCTCTGTCATGAACGACGTTATATAACGAGACTAAACACTTCGTGGTCTGGTCTTATACAAACTCCTTTGTATAGGACACCCCCGCTCGCATGTGTCTACATGAATGATCCGGATCAGACCACCTATAGCACGTCACAACACTTGTAACTATCTACAAAGCAGGTCGTATCCGTAGTGTCACCAAGATAAGGTTCATATTTCTCCTTAAATAGTTCACACGGTGAACTCTATGATGGGTCAATAGTCCTGTAGTTTGTAAATACTAATCCTCCCTTCCTCCCTTGCCTTGAATGCTTTAAAAGTGAAAGTTGTCCCTATAAACCAGAACGGGAAAATTCCCAGGAGGTCACCCAACATAAGATTGACCCAAGCTAAGCNCTTGAATGCTTTAAAAGTGAAAGTTGTCCCTATAAACCAGAACGGGAAAATTCCCAGGAGGTCACCCAACATAAGATTGACCCAAGCTAAGCACGCTTAACTTTGGAGTTTTCATGGTTGAGCCACCGAAAAGGAAGGTGCACCTTGTTGGTATAGGTAGTAACTTTCAATTCTTTTAAGCCTTTCTTAAGCATACTTTCATGTCCTTAGGATCCCTCTCATTTGGATGTGATACTAGTTCATTCATGTACCCCTCCTGAACTCGGGTCGTTATAGAAACCTTATCCTGGTGACACTACGAATGCAGCCCGCTTTGTAAAAGAGTTATAAGTGTTGTGACTTGTTACAGATGGTCTAATCTTGATCATTCATGTGGAGACATGCGAGCGGGGGCATCCTATGCAAAGGAGTTTGTATAAGACTGAACCATGAAGAGTTATAGTAATGTTATATAACGTTGTTCATGACAGGGACTTTACTTCACTAAAATTACCATAGGTAACATGGCCTTAATCCTGAATGAGTTGGGAAATCCTATCTTTGAGGGCGGTCCTTTGATTTGCATGGGTGCAAGTGGCCAGATTGTTGACTCAAACCTTCCACTTTGGGGATTCGTCTAATTTGGGAGCTGGGAACTCAGCTACACAAGATGGAATTCACTCTTTCCCCAAAGCATGGATAAGTAGATAGATTACTCCCTTAAGGGCTAATTCCGGGGCTTGAACGATGTGGCGCCACACATCTTTTCATGGCCTAAAAGGTATCCACAAATAGTAGGACTATGTTGTATTGTTCATTAGAGGGATCAGTGGTACTTAAGGAGTTAGAAATAACTACAGGGGCAAAACAGTAAATTGGCCTAGCTGTACTTATGAGCATCTGTGAAAGGTTATCATACTATTGATTGGTTATATCCGATGGACACAGAAATATATCTATGGTGAGAAGAGTGCAACTGTCGATCTTTAGTGGAGTGCCTGACAGTTAACGGATGGTGGATCTCGTGGCTAAAGAGTTTAGTCAGCTATTCACGTACCGTTGGAGCTTCAAGCCACAGATCCATAAGGTCCCCTTGGTAGCTCAATGGATTCAAGTTGAGAATCAATTTTTGGGTCAATTTGAAATGTTTAAATTGACAAGAGGGAGTTTGATTATATATGGTATGATTAAACTGGTTAAATATATATATATATAGTGAGATATATTAATTTAAGGAAAAGGATATAAATATGATTTATATTTAGTGGAGGAGAAAAGGACTATGGTTTATATGTTGCATATGATGTGATATTAAAACTATAGGCTATAAATATAATATGATTATATTTATTTATAATTAAACAATTATAAGATAATTGTTGGTGGTTTTCTCCATAACCGTACGTGAAAGTGAGAGGTTGCATTCAGTTTCATAACTAAAGGATAAAATGAAAATAGTTTTCATTTTGCAAATAGATCAGACAATCGCTTCACGAATTGTACACTGCCCATCGAATAGTAAATGAGAGCCTACACGATAGCTCAAGTTTTCCTAAACGATCGTATACACGTGTAGTCGACCTAAACTATCGTGTATTTTTACTAATCGATCAGGCGCGAGAGCGATATTACCTAAACGATTGTCTAAACGATCAGCCTCGATTTACTAAACGATCGTGCACCTGTTTCTAAACGATCAAGCATCCATTTATACGATAGACTCAAAATCTCTCCCACTTGCTTGGTCGTTGAATATGATCGTAATTTCCTCCTCCCCTCTACCAAATCAGACAGAGCCCATACCTCCTGCATTCTCACTCTGAGAATATCAAGGTTACTGGGTGGTGGTGTTCTGCTTGCTATGTGTTCGTGTAGAAGATCGTTCGGTGGTGAGCGACAGCGAGATTTGGTGGATGATTGACTTGGCGATCACAGTGACAACGAGAGTTGCTGATATTGACGAGAACGAGAGATCAAGGGAAGAAAAGTTCTTCAAAGGTAAGTCTCTTGTCCTTTGTTATTAAATTGTTAAAAGCATGCCATAATTTGTTAGTAGATGCATAACTTGTTATATGTTAGTGAATGCGGTATTTCTGTCACAATGAATTTGGAACGATCGTGCTTCCGTTCATAGGTACTCTTTGATAAGAGTTTCTTCAATTAGTATCAGAGCAAGATTCTGATATTCCAAATCTATTGTTGTATAGAATAGCATTTACTCTATCGGTGGGTAAAGCATGTCTACACTCTGTTTAAGTGTTAATTAGTTTTGTGGATGTGGATTAATGGAGTTTTCTGCGATGATGTCTCTAGTTATTTAATTCTTTTACATTCAAAGTAAATTGTGAGGGCCCCTGTATTTTTTGGGCGTATTAACTTGCTATCGAGTCTGTAATTCAAAGAGTTTGTCACTTGTGATGAGGCTTCAAGGCAAGGAGTTGTTGTACTTCGAGGATGAAGACGACCAAGCATTGTTCAGGTCGTGTAAACAATGGGGTAAGCGATTGTTGAGTATCGGATACTCAGCAGCAAGGTGAATGTGTGCGCACTAGATGATTGTGTAGCTCAGCAAGCTTCATCGCTTAGTTACTGACTACACGATCCCAGAGTAAATGTTACTTAAATGCTTGTTTTATGATCTTCTAGAAGATCGTGCTTCACAGCAACGTCGTCATCGTCTAAACGATCGTTTAGACTTGCGTGTTTGAATTCGGTGCACTAAATGATCGAGTGCATCATGCTTCATCGCATTGTAAATGGTACTCGATCGTAGCTAAACGATCGTGGATACTGGCCTGTTTACTAAACGATCAAGGAGGCTTCGCCCGGGCGATTCAAGACCCAGTTTGCCTATGAACCGGTTTGCTCGATGGAGTTAATGTAATAGATAGAATTTTATTTTCGGTTTTTTAGGCTTAATCATCCCGGTCCATTAGTCTTTGGTGAATTTACATAGGATGTATGTTTGATTATATGTCATATGGTATGCCATATAGTTGAAATCCCACCTTAGGTTATGCATTGGTCATGCATCATCTCTATATTATAAGTGTTATGATATAGTTTGCATGATTTAAATTACATAAGAGCATGCTCATGCATCATATAATATAAGAGTTATATTTATGCATGCATTAAGCATAGACATGCATCATCTTTATATTATGTATGTTATAGTATAAGGGTGTATGGAAGCATGTTGCTTAGTTCATTACAAGTATATAAAAGTTATATATAGTAATGAATGGACATTGCATGAAGCATGACACATAAGTTAAAATTTATAAGTGTTATAAATACCTAGTTTTGCTTGGCAATGTGTATAGGTTTCGGTTGTTTCTTTTAAAAGTGTTATAAGGGAAATTAGAACTAAAATCTATAAGAAAGACATGCATGCGAACTTAGGCTTGAATCATGGTTTTGAAAGTGTTTTAAAACTTTGTAGAGATAGATCTAAGATCACGATTCTAATAAGATTAGCAACCTAAGGTTTAATCTTTTAATCAGTTTAATAGGATTAAATTGACTAATAAAAGATTAAAAGTGTAGCAAATCTATCTATAAGGGACTTTTTGTCTAAGGCAGGTTCTATCTAGGCTGGGGTATTTAAGCTGGCAGAAATGGAACACCCCTACCTGGGAACCTACCTGGAAAGGTGAATTAGATAGATTTGATGCGTGCAAATTTGAGGACAGTCCATTAAAGAGTTTAATAAGACTACTTGAACTTGTTTAATTTCAAAGACAAGAGTTGTTTTTGAACAAATTAAACTGACTTAGATAAAATCAATAGTCGGATGGTCTAAGTTAATGAACCCCTAGGTAGAACATTCAGTGGGAGGTACTTGGGGTATATGATACTTCATTTAAACTTCTTCGCGTTTCTCCCTTTATGTTCACACCGTGAGATCTATCCTCAGCCTCGTGGCACCTTAGGAGTGTCCTTCTAAAGGATGGTGTTTGGGTAGGTCAATATCAAGGTGAACGGATAGAATGTTCATAATAAGTGGGAGCGGAACATGCAACAGTATATCCCGCGGTCTCTCTCGTTAGGTTGGATAACGTTTCTATGCATCGCCTCGAGGCACCCTGGGAATGTCCCCCTATAGGATGGCAGTTTTGCACGACTCTTTATCTGATTTCCTGTATAGGATAAGGTCGTTTTAGTCTCTTGTCCTAATCTGCTTTTTCCCTATGGTGGACACATTAGGGCGGGACTTTAGGACTGAGAATGAGGGGTTACACTTACGCAAAATTGTTAAGGGTTAACAGTTCTGGACCGAAAAAATGGTGACTGTTAGGGTCAGTTACAAGAGTTGTTTCTGCCTAATGGTTGAGAGTGTCTCATCCCAATGAAGGGGCATCTGATCACCCCACCGGTGACATTTGTCCTGCCTTGCTGGGGCATCATTGCGAAATAGAAGTCATTTCACTTAGGGTACTTGGAAACTATTTTGCTAAAACTAAAATTGGTGTTAAAATGTGGTATTTCATAGATTTATTAAGTTTGTTCGTTTTTTCAGCAACGTAATTATGGCTACAGTACATTAGCTCTTTTAAGCGCCGACAAACTGACTGGTGAAAACTACGCTAGTTGAAAACACACGATCACAACCATATTAATCATCAATGACTTGAGGTTTGTCCTTACGAAGGAGTGTTCTCCTATTTCACCTCAGAAGGCCACTTGAAACGTTCGAGAGGCATATGAGCGTTGAACACGAGTGAATGAGAAGGCCCAGGCATATATCTTGACTAGTCTTAACGATGTTTTGTCCAAGAAGCATAACCCTACGGTCTCAGCGCATGAGATCATGAAGTCCCTGTGGGGGATGTTCAGACAACTGTCTAGACAGCTCAAGCAAATGCATCTTCAACTCCAAAATGGAGGAAGGCACCTATATTCGTGAACATGTGCTTAATATGATGGTCCACTTCAACGTGGCAGAGATGAATGAGTCACACATTGATGAGGGCAGCTAGGTTAGCATAATCCTGCATTCATTGCCGAATAGCTTCCTATACTTTGTCAGTAATGCTATTCTGAACAAAATGGACTATACCCTTACAACTCTCCTCAACGAGTTGCAGACATTCCAATCCTTGCTGAAAAGTAAAGAGAAGAAGGTTGGTGAGGGAAATGTTGCCTCATCATCAAAGAAGTTCCATAAAGGTTCAACCTCAGGAACAAATTCTGCACCTTCTACTTCTAACACTTCCAAGTGGAAGAAGAAAAAGGGTGATAAGGGGAAGGGTAAGGCACCTGCTAACCCACAGCCTGTTGCCCAGTGGGGAAGGCGACCAGCACCCAGAGAAAAGGGAAAGTGTTTCCATTGTAACCAGGTTGGGCACTAGAAGCGGAATTGTCCACACTGGATCAAAGAGAAGAAGAAGGCTAAGACCAAGGCCAAACAAGGTAAATATGATTTACTGGTTTTGGAAACTTGGTTAGTGAAGAATGATGATTCTGCCTGGATTATTGACTCTAAAGCCATTAATCATGTTTATTCTTCTTTAAGGGGATTATATCTTAGCGACAACTAGAGGATGGAGAGATGACGATGTGAGTAGACACCGGGAACGTCATCTCAGTTGTGGTAGTAGGAGGAGTCCAGTTCACTTTACAGAAGAAGTTTATCATTTTGCATGATGTTTATGTAGTTCACGAGTTAAAGAGGAACTTAATTTCTGTAAAGTGTCTGATATAGTATAATAATACTCTTAATTTCAATTTGAATAAAGTGTTTATTCATAAAGATGAAGTTGAAATCTGTTCAGCAAATCTAGAAAATATCTTATATGTACTAAGGCCGTTAGCAACAAGTTCCCTCCATAATATAGAGATGTTTAAAACTGCCGTAACTCAAAATAAACGACAAAAGGTTTCTCCTAAGGAAAATGCCCAACTTTGGCACCTTCGATTAGGGCACATCAATCTCAGTAGGATTGAGAGATTAGTGAAGAATGGACTTCTAAGTGAGTTAGAGGAAAATTCTTTATCAGTGTGTGAATCTTGCCTTAAAGGCAAGATGACTAAAAGACCTTTTACTAGAAAAGGTTATCGAGCCAAAGAGCCCCTAATGTTAGTGCATTCTGACATTTTTGGTCCGATGAATGTGTGAGCCAGGGGAGGCTATAAGTATTTCATCGCGTTTTCAACTTCAGCCTTGAACTTTTTGAACTTTTCAAAGGATTCAGACTTTCGTTGCACCAAATAAACATACCCATACCGAGAGTAATCATTAGTACTATATGATAGAACATGGAACCGTTTCTCAACTCTCAGTGCCGATACACCTCAGCAGAATGGTGTAGCGGAAAGAAGAAACAGAACTTTGTTGGACATGGTTTAGTCGATGATGAGTTACGCTTCCTTACCGGACTCGCTTTGGGGTTTTGTAGTGGAGACTGCAGTGTATATCCTCACTTGTGTTCCTTCCAAGAGTGTTGAGAGAACACCTTTGGGGTTGTGGAACGGGCGTAAAGCTAGTTTGCATCAGTTCCGCATATGAGGTTGCCCAACACCTGTGCTTGAGGCTTATCCAAAGAAATTGGAACCCCGGTCGAGGTTGTGCCTCTTTGTAGGCTACCCCAAAGGTACACGAGGAGGTTACTTTTATGATCCTACGGAAAATAGAGTGTTTGTGTCTATGAATGCTACCTTCCTGGAGGAGGATCATATTAGGGAGCACAGTCCACGTAGTAAGATCATGTTACGTGAGCTTTCCAATGAAACTACTGAAACTTTAACAAGATTTGTTGAAGGGCCTGCTTCATTAGTAGAAGTTGTTGATGATAGTTCATCTGGTAGGTCAGTTCCACCTCAAGAGTTTAGGGAACCTCTACATAGTGGGAGGGTTGCGAACCTACTTGTTCGCTATATGGGCTTCACTAAAATCCTGGCTATGGTAGCCGATGGCGACGTTGAGGATCCATTGTCTTATCAAAAGGCAATGAAGGATGTTGACCAGGATGAATGGGTCAAAGCCATGGATCGCGAGATGAAGTTAATGTACTTCAACTCAGTATGGGATCTTGTAGATCAACCTGATGGGGTAAAACCTATAGGTTGTAAATGGATCTACAAGAGGAAATGGGGTGCTAATGGGAAGGTGCAAACTTCAAGGCTAGACTTGTGGCAAAGGGTTATACCCAGGTGGAGGGAGTCGACTACGAGGAGATTTTCTCGTATGTTGCTATGTTGAAGTCTATCTGCATCCTCCTATCCATTGCTGCATTTTATGACTGAGATATGGCAAATGGACGTCAAGACTAGCTTTCTGAATGTTAATCTTGGGGAGACCATTTATATGGTGTAGCCGGAGGGATTCATAGCCCAAGGTCAAGAGCAAAAGATTTGCAAACTAAATGGTTCATTTATGGGCTGAAATAGACGTCTCGATATTGGAACATTCGGTTTGATATTACGATCAAATCGTTCGGCTTTGACCAAAATGTTGATGAGCCTTGTTTCTACAAGACAATCATCAACATTTCAGTAGTTTTCCTAGTGTTGTATGTAGACGATATCCTACTCATTGGGAATGATGTAGGACTACTGACTGCAGTTAAGAACTAACTAGCGACCCAATTCCAAATGAAAGATTTTGGAGAGGCTCAGTTTGTTCTTAGTATTCAGATTTTTCGGGATCGGAAGAACAAAGTGTTAGTGCTGTCTCAGGCATCGTACATTGATAAGATGTTGCTCAAGTACTCGATGCGGAACTCCAAAAAGGGCCTACTGCCTTTTAGGCAAGGAGTTACATTATCTAAGGAAATGTTTCCTAAGACGCCTCAAGAGGTTAAGGAGAAGAAATGGGTTCCCTATGCATCTGCCATTGGCAGTTTGATGTATGTGATGCTCTGTACTAGACAAGACATCTGCTACACTATGGGGATAGTCAGTAGGTGTCAGTTTAATCCAGGATAGGGTCGCTGGACCGCAATCAAGAACATCCTTAAGTATCTTTGGAGAATGAGGGACTACATGCTCATGTATGGAACTAAGGATTTGATCCTTACTAGATACACGAACTTTGACTTTCAGACTGATAAGGTGATGACATGTAGAAATGCATGTCATCTTAGGCCTTTTACTTAGAATTATGAGGGCTGTTAAGCGGAATATGCAGCAGTTATGTTAGGAATTCACGAGAAATTGAACTTACGACGTTCAACATTAAGAATCTCAGCTGACCCATTATTATGGGTTATTATGCATTCAATTGTCTATTTTTATAGCAAATGCAGGAAGTGGACGCAAATGCGGAAACCGAACCATCGCATAGAGGACCGTGTGGAGAAACTCTCCATCGCAAAGGTGAATGCGTTCGATCAATGTATGGATACTACGGTAATCAGCCGTATGCGTCCATCGCATGGGAGTTACGATCGTCAAGCAATTGCAGTCATCGTGTAGGGTTACAATATTAAGCAAATGTGGTCACTACACGATTGCGGCTACACGATAACGCATAATAGAGGGATCAACGCAAGGTTGGTGGATGAACGCATCAACGCATTTACCTCGAGAAAATCAAAAGATGATGTTGACATTTTACCTACCACGCCATTAGTAGCAGAGGTTTAGAAAGGACTAAATGCGCCAAATGTCAGAATCAGAGCAGTCCATTAATGTTGTCGACAATCCAAGCTCTATATAAAGAAGTCGATGAGCAGAATTCCAACCGGTCCGGGGATTACCCCTGTAACCCATGGTTTTCCTTGTGCTCCAAACAAACGCATGAGAAGATGCTTAAGAGTTCTTCACCTCCTTCCTCCATTTCGAGTGACGATCGAAGCCTTTGACCGGAGCTAGATCTTGGGAGAGTCAGCTCCATCACCCATCCATGGCACCACCGGCAGCCTTGACGCACATCCACTGGAAGCAAGTCCTTCCTTCCAGCCGGTCATTCCAATTTCCTTTCTTTTCTTATATTGTATTGTATGACATTTTGTGATTAAAGAATTAATACAATTTGTTTTCAATGCATTTCTCTGTGTCCTTCGACTCCATCTCCATCTTCTTTGCTTAACATCTTTAACTTCATTGCATCACTTAGTGAGATTGCTAGAGTATCACATACTTAGTCATGTGGATTAGGGATATGAAGCATGTAGCAAACCACTGGAAGGTGTGAGTTGCGTTAGTGTATGAGAAAATCTTATTTGCTTACCGTGAAGCTGTAGCACGCGTGTCCATGAGTAGAGTCAGCAACAACTAATTGCCCGGGAGGTAAGTGGTTGGTCGTATTAAGCAATGTATGCGTTGTTTACTAGGAATAGTAATAATCTTACGTTAGCCAAGTTCATGCGGTTACCTTGTCTTGTGTATGCGTCCATTGCACCTTTAGAGCTACTCGGGAAAGAGTCTAAAGAAAGAACCTGACTCGAGAGAGCTAGGTTAGAATCGATGCTCAGGCTAGATTAGGTTTGCATAAGCAAGAATGGGGAACTGAGGAATAAGCTCCGTTTGCTACCACACAGCATATGCACCCTACGGATAGGATATTGCATACGTCTAGGAAGTAGGATATGGTGGTGATGTGTGGCCATCAAGCTCATGCGGTGGAAGCACGTGAGCGGGTTATAGGGGCTTAGGCTGGCATAGGCTTCTCGGCACTTTTGCATATCCACCGCATACATCCTAGAATTAGGCTCAAGTGTATGTAGCATGATCGCATGGCTTGCATTGACTAGGGCCCTTGCAGTAACTCTTAAGTTTTGCAATGAAAACATCTCCGCATTTTATCTATTTTTCCCATTCATTTGTTTCATGTCAAAAGTTGTCATGTCTTTACCTCTTATGCATATTCTCATTGCGTTGTCTGTTAGTTAGAAGTAGTAGTAGTGTTAGTGTAGAAACCCCTCCATTATTCTTTTATTCAACCACCGCATGCACATTACCGCATTCTTTTAGCTACAAGTTCCTGAGTTCGACCTCGGATCACCTGAAAAACTTGCATTTGCGTTATACTTGGCGTGAGTGCAAGAAAACTTATGACAAGACGCATGGTCATCGCATACATTTGTTGGCGTATATTCATTCCAACGCATGACCATCAACGCATACCTTAAGAACATGCATCGCATACTGCGTCCAAGGGATTTTAGTTGTCGAGTAATTAACACCTAATTTTTCGTCATCATAAGGATTCTCGAAAATCCACTTCAGAGTCAGTGTTTATTCTTAACAGAGAAGCAGTAGTGTGGTGAAGCACTAAGCAGGGGTGCATCACCGACTTCACGATGGAGGTCGAGTATGTAGCGACTTGTGAAGCTGCTAAGGAGGCCGTGTAGCTCAAGAAGTTCCTGACTGATCTGGTTGTTCCAGACATGTCTAAGCCCATCACCCTCTATTGTGATAATAGTGGTGTTGTGGCGAACTTCAGGGAGTAGAGTCACAAGCGTGGAAAACATATAGAGTGAAAGTATCGTTTCATCCGCGAGATAGTGCATCGAGGGGAAGTAATAGTCACGAAGATCGCTTCGGAGCACAATGTTGCTGACCTGTTTACGAAGGCTCTCACGACTACAGTTTTATAGGGTCACCTTCAGAGCATGGGTCTACGGGACCGCCCGTGCCTCGACTAGGGCAAGTGGGAGATTTTTATACTGGGCTTTAGTACCCTAATTTATTATTTTGTACTAGTTGTTTTGTAGACCCCACTCGCTTTAGGACAAGTGGGAGATTGTTGGGGTTGATACCCTAAACTCTCGTTGGGTTCTATAGTTTGTAAACACTGTATTGAACAAATGTTTGTGATGTGATAATATACGATATTTTCTTTACTATTGTCTATGAAACATGGGATGTTTTAATTACTTTACCACAAACCAATAAACTAAAATCCCTAGTTGTCATTAACTTAAGCATGTATATGGAGACATACAAGTGGATCATGCCTTAAGTGATAACCAAAATGATCTGTAGTATATGGATATAGAAGGGAAACCTTATCCTAGTGTCACTACGGATGCAGCCCGCTTTGTAGAAGAGTTACAAGTGTTGTGACTTGCTACAGATGGTCTGATCCTGATCATTCATGTGGAGACATGCGAGCGAGGTCGTCCTATACGCGAGCGAGGTCGTCCTATACAAAGGAGTTTGTATAAGATTGAACCACGAAGTGTTATAATCTTGTTATATAACATCGTTCATGACAGAGACTTCATTTCACTACGATGACCATACGTAACATGACCTTAATTTTGAGTGAGTTGGGAACTCCTGCCTTTGAGGGTGGTCCTTTGATTTGCATGGGTACGAGTGGCCAGATTGCTAACTTAAACCTATCATTTTGGGAATTCTTTTGATTTGAAAGCTGGGAACTCAGCTACACAAGATGGAATTCATTCCTTCCCCGAAGCAGGGGTAAGTAGATAGATTGCTCCCTTAAGGGTTGATTCCGGTGCTTGAACGATGTGGCGCCACACACCTTCTCATGGCCCGAGAGGTGTCCACACATAGTAGGACTATGTTTTATTATTCATTAGAAGGATCAGTGGTATTTAAGGAGTTAGATATAACTACAGGGACAAAACGATAAATTGGCTCAGCTGTACTTACGAGCATCTGTGAAGGGTTATCGTATTGTTGATTAGTTATATCTGATGGACATATAAATATATTTATGGTGAGAAGAGTGTAGTTGTCAATCTTTAGTGGAGTGCCTGACAGTTAACGGACGGTGGATCTCATGGCTAAAGAGTTTAGTCAGCTATTCACGTACCGTTGGAGCTTCAAGCCACAAGTCCATAAGGTCCCTTTGGTAGCTCAATGGATTCAAATTGAGAATAAGTTTTTGGGTCAGTTTGAAGTGTTTAAATTGACAAGAGGGAGTTTGATTATATATGATATGATTAAACTGGTCAATTATATATGATATAGTTGACATGATGTATGAGATACATTAATTAGAGGAAGAGGATATAAATATGATTTATATCTAGTGGAGAAGAAAAAGACTATGGTTTATATGTTGCATATGATGTGATATTAAAACTATAGGTTATAAATATAATATGATTTACTTATTTATAATTAAACAATTATGAGATAATTATTAGTGACTTTCTCCATAAATGTACGTGAAAGTAGGAGGTTACATTCAGTTTTCATAACTGAAGGATAAAATAAAATAGTTTTCATTTTGCAAAGAGATCGAACAATTGCTTCACGAATTGTACACTGCCCATCGTATAGTAAACGAAAACCTACACGATAGCTCAAGTTTTCCTAAACGATCGTGTACATGCACAATCGACCTAAGCGATTGTGTAGTTTTACTAAGCGATCGGGCGCGAGAGCGATGTTACCTAAACGATCAGCCCCAATTTACTAAACAATCGTGCACCTATTTTTAAACAATCAAGCACTCGTCTATACGATAGACACAAAATCTCTCCCACTTGCTTGGTCGTTGAATACGATCGTAGTTTCCTCCTCTCCTCTACCAAATCTGACAGAGCCCACACCTCCTAGATTTTCACTCCGAGAATCCGAGGTTACTTAGTGGTGGTGTCCTACTTGCTGTGTGTTTGTGTAGAAGACCGTTCGGTGGTAAGCGACAGCGAGATTTGGTGGACGATTGACTTGGCAATCACAGCGACGGTGATAGTTGCTAATATTGATGAGAACGAGAGATCAAGGGAAGAAAAGTTCTTCAAAGGTAAGTCTCTTATCCTTTGTTATTAAATTGTTAAAAACATGCTGTAATTTGTTAGTAGATGCATAACTTGTTGTATGTTAATGAATGCGGTATTTCTGTCATAATGAATTTGGAACGATCTTGGTTCTGCTCATAGGTACTCTTTGATAAGAGTTCCTTCATATAGTAAGTAGGAGAGGGGCGTGTGTCATCACACCCCATGGTCTCCTTCATTGGTTTGTTGTAAAGTTTCATGCTTGGCCTCGATGCACACCTTGCCATATGTCACCCTATGAATTACATTTGCAGGAAATTTTACACAAACTCTAGAAATGGATAATACTTCTTTAGTTTTTGTCCTAATTGGTTTTCTTCCTACAGTTAGCTCAGTGGGGCGAAACTTTAGAGTCTAAAATGGAGGGTTACACTTACAATAAATTGTTAAGTTAATGATTTCTTGACCGAATAATGGTGACTAATCGTTATAGGGATAAAATTTATTCTGGTGTAATGGTTGGTTGAGATTGTCTCAACTCAGTGAAGGGGTAACTAATCACCCTATGGTGGCTTTTATCATAACTCACTAAAGCATCATTGCAAAAGTAGATGTCACATAGGATAGATTTTTGCTAAATTTATTTTCATGGGTAATGCCTTAATAACTAATATAAATAATTTGTATGTTTTCAACAATCTTCATAATGACTAGCGCTACATTAAACTTGTTGAGTGCTGATAAACTGAACGACAACAACTATTCTAGTTGTAAAAACATTGTAAACAGTGTGTTGATAATCAATGACCTGAGATTTGTCTTGGTTGAGGAATGTCCTCAAGTGCCCGCTACTAGAGCATCTCAAAATGTTCGGGATGCATATGATAGATGGGTCAAGGAAAATGAAAAAACTCGAGCACATATCTTGGCCAGCTTATCTGAAGTCTTGGTTAAGAAGCATGAAACCATGGACACTACAAGAGAGATCATGAATTCATTGAAAGAGATGTTTGGACAACCGTCCACCCAACTCCAACATGACATTCTAAAATACATCTTCAACACCTGTACGAAAGAAGAGGCATCTGTTCAAGAACATTTCTTAACATGATGGTCTACTTTAACGTGGCTGAGATGAATGGGTCTGTCATCGACGAAGCCAGTCAGGTTAGCTTTATTTCGATACTGTACCTGAGAGTTTCCTTCAATTCTGTAGTAACATTGTTATGAACAAGCTAGACTACAATCTGGCCACCCTCTTTAATGAACTACAGACTTTTCTTCCGACATAAAAAACTGGAAGAAAAATAAGGAAGGTCGAGGGAAAGCTAACCTTATTGCACCCCACAGGAGCAAGAATGCCAAGGTTGCCAAAGGATTTTGCTACCATTGCAACCAGGAGAGACGCTAGAAAAAGAATTGTCCCAAGTATTTGGCAGAAAAAAGTAAAGTTAAACAAGGTAAATGTGATTTACTAGTTTTGGAAACTTGTTTAGTGGAGAATGATGATTCTGCCTGGATAAATTATTCAGGCGCCACTAATCATATTTTCTCTTTTTAGGGAATTAGTTCCTGGCAGTAGCTCAGGACTGGCAAGATGACTATACAGGTTGAAACTGGGCAAGTCGTCTTAATTGTGGTAGTGGGAGGCCTCCAATTACTTTTATAGAAATCATATTTATTATTAGATAATGTATACGTAGTTCTTGGTTTGAAGAGAAACTTGATTTCTGTAGATTGTTTGCTTGAACAATCTTATAGTTTGAACTTTAATGTAGATAAAATGTTTATTTACATATATGGTGTTCAAATATGTTCTGCAAATTGAGAAAGTAATTTTTATGTGCTAAGATCGTTAGGATCTAAGGCTCTTCTTAATACTGAAATGTTTAAAACTACAATAACTCATAATAAAAGACAAAATATTTCTCCTAAAGAAAATATCCATCTTTGGGATCTAAAATAGATCACATAAATCTCAATAGGATCTTTAGAGGTTAGTTAAGAATGGACTTCTAAGCGAGTTAGAATAAAATTCTTTATACCCTGAGTCATTTCCTGAAGGCAAAATGATTAAAGGACCTTTTACTGGAAAAGGTCATAGAGCCAAAAAAAAAAAAAAAAAAAACTTGGAACTTGTACATTCGAACCTCTGTGGTCCTATGAATGTTAAGGCAAGAGGAGGGTTTGAATATTTCATCTCTTTTATAGATGATTATTCTAGATATGGGTATATTTACCTAATGCAACACAAGTCTGAAGCCCTTAAAAAGTTCAAGGAGTACAATGTTGAAGTGGAGAATACATTAGGAAAAACAATAAGACACTCTGAACTGATTGAAGTGGAGAGTATATGGATTTAAGATTCCAGGACAATTTGATAGAACATGGAATCGTATTCCAACTCTGAGCACATGGTACACCTCAGCATAATGGTATATCAAAAAGGAGAAATAGAACCTTGTTAGACATGGTTTGGTTTATGATGAGTTATGCTCATTTACCTGATTCGTTTTAGGGTTATGCAATATAGACTGCAGTACAATTTGAATTATGTTCCATCCAAGAGTGTTTCTAAAACACCTTTGGAATTATGGACTGGTTGTAATGGTAGTTTATGCCATCTCAAGGGTTTCCTAGCACACGTGCGTGAGGCAAATCCTAAGAAATTGGAACCTCATTCAAAACTGTGTCTATTTGTATGTTACCCAAGGGAACGAGAGGTGGTTTCTTCTACGATCCTAAAGATAATAAAGTGTTTATTTCAAAAAATGCTATATTCTTAAAAGAGGACCACATCAGGTAGCATAAGCCACGTAGTAAGATAGTGTTAAATGAGCTTTCCAACAAACTACTGAAACTTCAAGAAGAGTTGTTAAAAAGCTTAATATACCAACAAGAGTTGTTGATGTCAGTTCATCTAGTCGTACATGTCCACCTCAAACGTTGAGGAACCTTCAACATTGTGGGAGGGTTGTGAACCCACCTATTTGTTGTAGGGCTTAACAGAAACCATGGTCGTCATATCAGATGGCAACATGGAGGATTCATTTTCTTGTAACAGGCAATAGAAGACATGGAGTCGATATACATCAATTCAGTTTGGGATCTTGTAGATCAACCTGATGGGGTAAAACCCATAGATTGTTAGTGTTGGGTTATATGTCCTAATACTCACAGTTGGTAAAGTTAAACATATTCTATTACCAATAAAGATGTTATTCGACATTACTTCAATAAAGTTGTTATTGAAACTCTAAATTGCACTTATAAAGTGTAAATCTAATAAACTAAGATCCACGACTATTATATGAATACTTTAACTTTATGTGGAAACATAAAAGTGGATCAGGTTTGAGTAAATGGTCAAAATGATCTATAGTATATGAATAAGGTTGGGTGCCTTATTCTGGCAACACTATCGGATGTGATCCACTTTGTAGTTGTTACAATTTATTGTAAGGTGCTACAAACGAAGTGATCCTGATTCGTTCATGTATTGACATGAGGAGTGGGAGCGTCTGATGCAATGAGTTTGCTAAGATCGGACCAAGAAATAAGTCACTCTTACTTTATAAAGTTGTTTACTGTTTAAGACTGACTATTTCGATTAAATGACTTAGGTAACTCCATCTTAATCCTGAGCTAACTATGAACTTCTGTTTATTCGAGATTATCCTTAGATTTACATAGGTGAGGGTTGTATCAACAGGGTCGGCTCAGTAAGCCTCCCATTTCAAAGGTAATACCGGGTAGATAGCTGGGGACATAAGGTGCAATAAGAAATTCATGCGTACCCGATTTTGGGATAGGAAAAAGGTTGTTCTCTTAAGTACTGAATCCAGGTCTTGAACAAGGGACTCCACCCTCTCACTAGCCCGAGAGGGATACGGTTTAGTGATTGCATCATAAACCAATTTTTCATTAGAGGATCAGTGGAACTTAAGGAGTAAGATATAATATCGGGGGTAAAACAACATATTGACCCAGCCGTTATTATGAACAACCTGTGAAGGGTTGACTTACTAATTATGGTTAAATCAAATGGACACAAATATATCTACAGTGAGGAGAGTGCAACTATCGAGCTATAGTGGTGTGACTTGATAGTTAACAAATAATGATTAATTTGGTCTAAAGAGTTTTAGCCAATTAATCTTAAATTGTTGGAGCTCATGATCTGTAGGTCCATAAAGTCTCTCTACTAGCTCGTAAAATATGAACACCTTGAATTAATAAATTGAGTGAATTTGGAATGATATCAATTTGAAGTGTTCAAATTGATTTTTAAATTAAAATTCGGGTTTGAATTTGAATAAGTTCAGATTCAAATTAGGGAATGTACAATTATATTCAATATATTTAATCAATGTTTAATTTATCGAAATTAAATGAAATTGGAGAGTTTATAATATTTAAATATTAATTACATGAATGGCTTCATGTTTAAAATTAGGTGTGTTATTAATTTAATATTTTATATTAAATTATTATTTAAGTAATTAATTATGTTTATTTAATTAAAATTAAATTAATTTCTCACTTTATTTCAAATTTCAGAATTTGAAGTTTTGATTTTGATTTTAATTAATTTTGAATTAATTGAAATTAAAACAAATAAAAGGGAAATTGGAAAATTGAAAATAGAAAGTGGAAACACCCCATTTTTGTGAAGTAAGAGGTGTTTCCTCTCCAATTACACACCTTGCCCACTGAATTTCAGTTGATTGAAGTGTCAATGTTGCTGAACTTCAGTGCTTGCTTGTGAATCAAATATAAAACCTCTTCAATTTGAAGATGTGATGAGATTTTTGCAACTGGAAAAGTTCTTGCTGCAGTGTTCTTCTTCTTGACAAAACCTCACTTTTTTCCCTTCACAAATTCACTCCAATTTGGAGTTCCACCACTCAAATTCAAGGCTGAGAATAGTAGAGAAGATCTCTTGATGGTTCACTATTGAATTAGAGTTGGAATCACGTGAAGAACAACTTGAAATTGGGAGAATTCATCAAAGGTATGTTGCTAAGAAACCCTCTTCTTAAGTTTCTATTTAAGCATGCTTTTAGAACTCAAATTAAATGTACCTACAGATCATAAGTTACAATGATTTAAGATTAATTGGCTAAAACTCTTTAGACCAAATTAATCACTATTCGTTTACTATCAAGTCACATCACCTATAGCTCGATAGTTGCACTCTCTTCACTGTAGATATATTTGTGTCTGCTTGATTTAACCATAATCAATAAGTCGGCCCTTCACAGGTTGTTCATAATAACAGTTGGGTCAATATGTTATTTTACCCCCGATATTATTTCTTGCTCCTTAAGTTCCACTGATCCTTTAATGAACAATTGGTTTGTGATCCAATCACTAAACTGAATCCCTTTCTGGCCAACGAGAGGGTGGAACCCCTTGTTCAAGACCTGGATTCAATACTTAAGAGAACAACCTTTCTCCTATCCAAAATCGGGTAGGCATGAATTACTTATTGCACCCTATGTCCCCAACTATCTACCCGATTTTACCCCTGAAATGGGAGGCCTACTGAGCCAACGCTGTTGAGTCAACCCTCACCTTTTCAAATCTAAGGATAATCATGAATAAACAGGAGTTTATAGTTAGCTCAGGATTAAGATGGAGTTACCTAGGTCATCTAAGCGAAATAATTAGTCTTAAACAATAAACAGCTTTATAAAGTAAGAGTGACTTATTTCTTGGTCCGATCTTATGTAGACTCATTGCATAGGACGCTCACACTGTGGGATTGTATTAGCAACAATGGAAGCAACAAGGATCATTAAGCACTCTAATTCATTAATTTTGGCAAAATATAAATCATGCTTCTGCAGAAACAAGTGGGTTTCATGATATACCTTTGTAGAACTTCTTCAAGGTTCGGTTTCCAGCTACAAACTTCTCCAAATCTTGTTGCAGACCACCTCAAGATCTTCCCCACTATTCTCTTGGTGCTCTAGATTGAGTTGTGGGACTCAAAAGAAGCTTGAATCAAGGGATTTTTTAAGAAGTGCTCACAACAATAATCTGGTTGAAGAACAGCTTCTTCACCACGATTTTTCAACTAAAATTCTATCGATTGCATGCCACAAATTCACTCTAATCTCTTCAATATATTACAGACCATCATGCAAGGAAGACAGTTGCATGAGTTGCAGCTCATGCTTGGAGTAATTGAAGGCAAGGTGATGGATCTTGTGTGAGCAAGTAGAAGATGGATAATGGAAAAACTTGTTTTTCCATTTGTGCATGTTACCAACTTTTAAATTTGCATCAAAACCGATTTCAAAATCAATTTTGATTTTAAAACTGAAGATTTTTATTAATTTTATAAAATTAATTTCATAAATTAATTTTTAAATAATACTAATTAACTAAATATCAAATATTAAATTAATTTTTACACATATCTATCTCCATATATTTAAATTATATTTAAATATAAATTCTCCTATTCCGTTTAGTTCTAAAATTAAACAAATAATTATATCTCATATAATTACTAATTCTCCTAATTATAATTTGAACGTTTCAAATTAACTTATCACGCTACTCTATAGCTAATCCATTTATGAGCTAGTAGGGGGACCTCGCGAACCTACAGATCATGGGCTCCAACGATTCGAGATTAATTTGCTAAACTCATTAGACCAAATTAACCTCTGTTCATTAACTAATGGGTCACTCCACCAAAGCCCATAGTTGCACTCTCCTCACTGTAGATATATTATGTCCACATGATTTAACCATAATTAGTAAGTCGATCGTTCACAGGTTGTTCATAATAACAGCTGGGTCAAATATCTGATTTACCCCTGAGATTACTTCTTATTCCTTAAGTTTCTACTAATCCTCTAACGAACAACAGGTTTGTGATTCAATCACTAAACCAAACTCTCTCAACCCAATGAGAGGGTGGGGCCCCTTGTTCAAGACCTGGATTTAGTATTTAAGAGAATAACCTTTATCCTATCCCTAAATTGGGTAGGCGTGAACTCCGTCTTGCACCCTATGTTCCCAGCTATCTATTGGGTCTTACCCCTAAAATGGGAGGCTTATTAAACCAGCATTATTGAGCCAACCCTTACCTATGCAAATCTAAGGATAATCCCGAATAAACAGGAGTTCATAGTTCGCTCAGGATTAAGATCGAGTTACCTAGGTCATCTAAGTGAAATAGTCAGTCTTATACAGTAAACAACGTTATAAAGTAAGAGTGACTTACTTCTTAGTCCGATCTTATGCAAACTCATTGCATAGGACGCCCTCACTCCTCATGTCATAACATGTACGAATTAGGATCACTTCGTATGCAACACTTTACAACTCTTTATAACAACTACAGAATAGGCCACATCCAATAGCGTTACCAGATTAAGGTACGCAACCTTATTCATATACTATAGATCATTTTGACTATTTACTCGAACCTGATCCACTCTTATGTCTCCACATAAAGTTCAAGTACTCATGTAATAGTCATGGGTCTTAGTTTATTGGATTTAGACTTTCATATATACAATTTATAAAATCAATAATAAGTTTATTGACTATAAAAAATGTTTATCATTTTACAAACTGCGAGTTTTAGGACATAAAACCCAATAATACTCCTATTTGGACTAAAAGTCCAGTGGATCAATATATACAAATATATACAATGTTGAGTTTACATGGAGAGAATAAAATGTTCAAATACAATAAACTAGGCCATTACAATACCCATAAATTTTCCCACTTGTCCTAATGATACAAAACTCGTAGACCTAGTCCTACTAGGTGACCTTCAAACACTTTAGCCGAGAGGACCTTTGTAAATGGATCAGCTAAGTTGTCTTGGGAAGCAATTTGGGTGACAATTACGTCTTCTATGTGTACAATCTCCCTAATGAGATGGTACTTTCGCTCGATATGCTTTCCTCTTTTATGGCTTCATGGTTCCTTTGAATTTTCAACTACTCCACTGTTGTCACAATATAGAGTGACAGGCAAGTGCATATTAGGAACCACTTCCAGATCAGTCAAAAACTTTATGAGTCATACCGCTTCTTTTGCTGCTTCACTTGCAACTACATACTCAGCTTCCATTGTGGAATCAACAATACAACTCTGCTTGATGCTTCTCTACACAACTGCTCCACCATTTAGAATGAATACTGACCCCAAAACTGATTTCCCTGAATCAATATCGGTTTGGAAGTCAGAACAGTGTATCCAGTAAGGATCAAATCTTTAGCACCATACACAAGCTTATAATCCCTCGTTCTCTAAAGATACTTGAGAATGTTCTTAACAACAGTCCAATGATCATATCTAGGATTGGACTGAAATTTGCTGACTATTCCTACGACGTAGCATATATCGGGACGAGTATACAACATTGCATACATTAAACTCCCTACTGCTGATGAATATGGAATTCGATTCATCTCTTCAAACCCTTGAGGTGTCTTAGGACTCTGTTCCTAAACAAGTGAATTCCATGTCTGGAAGGTAACAATCCTTTCTTGGAATTTTACATTTTATACCTAGACAACATCTTATCTATATAAGATGCTTGAGATAATGCTAATGTTCTGTTCTTGCGATTCCGAACTATTTGGATTCCAAGAACATACTGTCCCAAATCTTTCATTTGGAATTGCAAAGCCAACCATCTCTTAACGTCAGCTAGATATTCTACCTCATTCTCAATGAGTAGAATATCATCAACATACAACACCAGAAAAGTGACAATTTTGTTAATGATTTTCTTGTATACACAAGGTTTGTCAACATTTTGTTCAAAACCATAAGATTTGATCGCAGTGTCAAATCTCATATTCCAGGATCTAGAAGCTTGTTTCAACCCATAAATTGATTGATTAAGTTTGCAAACCTTTTGCTCTTGATCCTACTGTATAAACCCTTCTGGTTGAGACATATAGATACTCTCTACAAGATAGCCATTCAGAAAAGTTGTCTTGACATCCATTTGTCATATTTCATAATCATAAAATGTAGCTATGGACTGAAGGAACTCTTAACGAAGAGCATCCATGAGCACGTTTGGATCTTACCGATTTCATTGTGACCGAAATACCACACACACATTCTAATAAATAGTTATGCAATTTAACACTAATTAACGGTATACTTTCACAAATAAAATACAAGAGATTGAGTTCATATACCAATTAAAGAATCTCTTCACTTCGAACTCAACACAATGAAAGCAACCTCTACGTTTTTTATCGCTCAGCAAAATAGTCGACTACGACTGCACGATCGTCTACACGAATGACAGCAAACGAACATGCACGAGCAAGCGGGAGCGGGGACAACACCACCACTTAGAGCCCTTGGTATTCTCGAAGTGAGAATCCAAAGTGTGGTCTTTGTTGAATTTGGTAGAGGAAGGTGGAAAGGGTTGATCGTGTAAAACGATAAGCAAGTGGGAGAGAAGGCTATGGTATAGCGGATGCTTATCGTTTATAGAAAGCTACACGATTGTGTAGATTTTACTAAGCGATCGTCTAGTAATTGGTAAATGATCATTTAGAAAACACGACATGCTAAGCGATCGTATAGAAAATTTAAACGATCATTTAGAGACAACGTGCAATCATTTAGATGCGAGTTGTACGATCGTTTAGACGATAGGGCGCTATCGTATAGGCTCTCTGCTAAGCGATCGAAACGTTTTCACACCGTGAGCGATTTTCTCGAACTCCTTGCAAAATGAAAAAAAAATTCATTTTATTCTTTAGTTACAATAACCGAATAAGCATTCTCCCACTAACGCACGATTGAGGAAAGGTTTTCGGCCAATTTTCACATAATTAACCAATTTAATTAATAAATGAATATAATCATATTATATTCTTATCCTATAGTTTGATATCATATATCTACTATAGTAATTTCTCCTCCACTTGATATAAATCATATTTATATCTCATTTCCTCCAAAATAATGTATCTCATACATTTAGCCAATTATATCATATATAATTAATCGGTTCAATAATATCATATATAATCGAACTCCCTCTTGTCAATTTGAACATTTCAAACTGACCCAAAAACTGATTCTCGACTTTATCCAAGCTACCTAGGGGACCTTATGGATCTGTAGCTCGAAGCTTCAACGGTACGTGAATAGCTGACTAAACTCTTTAGCCACGAGATCCACCATCCGTTAACTGCCAGACATTCCACTAAAGACCAACAGCTGAACTCTTTTTACCACAGATATATTTTTGTGTCCATTAAATATAACCATTCATGAGTACAATGACCCTTCACATATGCTCGTAAGTACAGCTGGGCCAATTTACTATTTTGTCCTCGTAGTCACATCTCACTCCTTAAGTACCCCTAATTCCTCTAATGAATAATACAACATAGTCCAACTATGTGTGAACACTTCTTGGGCCAAGAGAAGGTGTGTAGTGCCACATCGTTCAGCCTGGAATCAGTCCTTAAGGGAGCTATCTATCTACTTGCCCTACCTCGGGGAAGGAGTGAATTCCATCTTGTGTAGTCGAGTTCCCAGCTCCCAAATCAGACGAATCCTCAAAAGGTAGGTTTGAATCGACGATCTGGCCACTCCACTCATAAAAATCAAAGGACCGCTCTCAATGTAGGAGTGTTGGATTTTATGTCCTAAAACTCGTAGTTTGTAATATCATATTCTTGTTCAATAAAGCTGTTATTGAAAATCTTTAGTAAATTTAAATTCTATATTCATGAATCCAATAAACTAGGTTCCGAGGCTATTAAGTTTAAGTTTGAACTTTATGTAGTGACATAAATGTGGATCAAGTTGAAATATATATAGCCAAAATGGTCTATAGTATATGAATAAGGTTGGGCGCCTTATTCTGGGGACACTATGGATGCGGCCCATTTTGTAGTTAGTACAAATGATGTGATCCTAAACCGTTCATGTGGAGATATGAAAATGGGGGCATCCTATGTAAAGAGTTTATATAAGACTGAACCATGAAATAGTCACTTTTACATTCTAAATGCCATTTAATGTATAAAACTGACTATTTTGTTAATTGATGACCTAGGTAACTTAATCTTAATCCTGAGCTAACTATGAACTCCTGTTCACTCGGAATTATCCTTAGATCTGCATAGATAAGGACAGCTCATTTTCACTGGCCCAATAAGCCTCCCATTTCAGGGGTAAGATTAGGTGGATAGCTGGGAACATAGGGTGCAAGACGAAATTCACTCCTACCCATTATAGGGATAGTAGATAGGTTGTTCCCTTTACTACTGAATCCAGGTCTTGAACAAGGGACCCCACCCTCTCATTGGCCCGAGAGGGGTTCGGTTTATAGGTTGGTTCTTAAACCAATTGTTCATTAAAGGATCAGTGGAACTTAAGGAATAAGATGTAGTCTCGAGGGTAAAATAGTTTTTATGACCCAAACCGAGATTACGAACAATCTGTGAAGGATTAGCTTACTAATCATGGTTATATCATATGGACACAAATATATCTATAGTGAGGGGAGTGTAACTACGGGACTATAGTGGAATGACTCGTGAGTTAACGAATGTTGATTAGCTTCATCTAAAGAGTTTAGCTAGCTAATCTCGGATCGTTGGAGCCCATGATCTATAGGTCCATTAGGTTCCCTTACTAGCTCATATGGAATAAACTTAGAACGTATGATAGAATAATTCAAATTGTTCGAATTAGGTGAAGAGAGAGAAATCGACAGATATATGTGATATAGTGGTCGGTTTTTTCAGTTTAGAGATGCGGCTTTAATATTTAAATGTGATGTAAATATCAAGAATATGAATACGTTCATATTCGGAAGCTCGGAAATAATGGAAATGGTCAAAGATGTAAAAAGTCAAAGAGTTGACTTTTGACTTTGAAAAGTCAAACTTTGACGGACCTTATATTCAAACGTGATTTTAATTTCGAGAAAATGAATCTGGATTCATGCTCGGGAGGACGAGGGGGTTATTTTTATGATCTTGTCAAAATATAGGGTGTTTGTTCAAAAATGCTACTTTCCTAGAGGATGATCATATAAGGAGCATAATCCATGAAGTAAAGTCGTGTTCTATGAGCTTTCTAATGAAACTCTGAAATTTCAACAAGAGTTGTTGAAGAGCCTGCTACATCAGCAAGAGTTGTTGATGGAATTCATCTAGTAGGTCGGTTCCACCTCAAGAGTTGAGGAACCTCAACGCAGTGGGAGGGTTGCAAAACCGACCGTTCGTTATCTGGGTTTCATCGAAATCCTTGCTATGGTAGCAGATGGCAATGTTAAGGATCGTTGTCTTATCAGAAGGCAATGGAGAATGTTGATTGGATGAATGGGTTAAGCCCATGGATCTCGAGATGGAGTCGATGTACTTCAACTTAGTTATAGGAACTTGTAGATCAGCCTGATGAGGTAGGACCTATAGGTTAAATGGATCTACAAGCGCAAATGGGGTACTGATGGGAAGTACAGACCTTCAAGGTTTGATTGTAGAAAAGGTTATATCCAGGTAGAGGTAGTCGGACTATGAGACACTTTCTCACCTGTTGCCATGTTAAAGTCGATTCGTATCCTCCTGTCCATTGCAGCTTATTATATTATGAGATCTGGAAAATGACCTCAAAGATGGGCCTTTTTGAATGACAATCTTGAGGAGACCATTTACATGTGCAACCGAGGGATTCATAGCCTAAAGTCGAGAGCAAAAGGTTTACAAGCTGAATCGGTCCATTTACGAGCTTAAAAAGGTGTCTGGATCTTGAAACATACGGTTTGATACGCGATTAAGTCGTATATCTTTGACCAAAATGTTGATTGAACCTTGTGTCTACAAGAAGATCATCAACACTTCAGTAGTTTTCTTAATGTTGTTTGTAGATGATACAACTACTCATTGGGAATGATCTAGGTCTACTGACTGCAGTTAAGAACTGACTAGCTACCCAATTTCAAATGATAGATTTGGGAGAGGCTCAGTTTGTTCTAGGTATACAGATCTTTCGGTATCGTAAGAATAAAGTGCTAGCACTGTCTTAGGCATCGTACATTGACAAGATGTTGCTCAAGTACTCGATGCAGGACTCCAAGGGGCCACTGCCATTCAGGCATGGAGTCACTTTGTCTAAGGACATGTGTCTAAGAACGCCTCAAGTGTTGAGGAGATGAGTGGGTCCTATATGCGTTTTCGTTGGCAGTTTTGATGTACGCGATGCTCTGTACTCGTCCAGACATCTGCTACACTGTGGGCATAGTCAGTAAGTATTAGTCTAACCAGGCCAGGGTCACAGGACACAGTGAAGAACATCCTCAAGTATCTTCGAAGAACGAGGGATTACATGCTCGTGTATGGATCTAAGGAATCTGATTCTTACTAGATACACGGATTCTGACTTTCCAGATTGATAAGGACTCTCGCAAGTCCATGTCAGGGTCAGCCTTTACTCTTAACAGAAAGCTGTAGTGTGGCGAAGCACTAAGTAGGGATACATCGCCGACTCCACTATGGAGACGGAGTATTGTTAGCGGCTTGTGAAGCTGTTAAGGAGCCCATTTGGCTCAGGAAGTTTCTTGATAGAAACTAGAAGTTATTCCAGATATGTCTAGGCCATTACCCTATATAGTAATAATAGTGGGTAGTGACGAACTCTAAGGAGCCTAAGAGTTATAGGCACGACAAACACATAGAGCGAAATATCTCTGATCTGCGAGATAGTGCATCGAGGAGACGTGATCGTCACGGAGATCGCTTCGGAGCACAATGTTGTTGACCCATTTACAAAGGCTTTCATGGCTATAGTGTTTGAAGGGTCACCTTCAGAGCATGGTCTATAGGATCCCGCGGTTGGACGAAGGCAAGTGGGAGATTTTCTTGTATTGGGCTTTTATGCCCTAGTCTATTGTTTTGTACTAGTTTTATGTACACCACTTCGCTTTAAGACAAGTGGGAGATTGGGGTTGATGCCCTAAAGTCTCGTGTCCTGTAGTTTTTTAAACAGTTTGTATGAACACTTGTGTTGTATAATATATGATATTACTTCACATCTTGATTTTGCTACGTTATTTGTTTTATTTGCTTTAACACAACAATAAACATAAAATCCGTGGTTATCTGTATGTTACTTAAGCATGTATGTGGTACATGCAAGTGGATCATGTCTTAAGTGATAACCAAAATGGTCTGTTAATATATGGATAAAGGAGGGAAACCTTATCCTGGTAACACTACAGATGCAGCCTGCTTTGTGGAACGGTCACAAGTGTTGTGACTTGTCACAGAATGGTCTGATCCTAATCATTTGTTGTAGGGGACATGCGAGCAGGGGCGTCCATTACAAAGAGTTTTGTATAAGACCTGACCACGAAGTGTTAACGTCTCGTTATATAACACTGTTCATTGACTGAGACTTCACTTCACTTCACTAGAATGACCATAGGTAACATGACCTCAATCCTGAATGAGTTGGGAACTCCTTGATGGAAAAGTCGGCATGCGTAGCGAAAATAGGAATCAATTTCACTCTCTAATTGTCCAAATTAAACATGCAACCCTTAATGAAATTAATAAGGTTATTTTGAAATAAATACCTTTGAAGCTCCCGAACCGGACAACCACTAGAGCTGACCTACTATCCTTTGGACTCATAACCGGGTTGTGGGACCCGATGGATGAAGAACTCGAGGAGAGAGAAAAAGAGATGGAAATAGTAGAGTGGTAGGTTTAGGTTTTTTTTCAGCCCAAATTTTAAAAACCAATTTTTTCAAAATATCCAAAAAGTTTTTAATCCAAAATCACAAGCCCACATTCATAGAAAGGGCCATGCAAAATTGCATGAAATAACTTCATAAAATCCCAACACCTAGAATCCACTATCTAAGTGGGCTTAATTGTCTCACTATGAGCCAACACCTAGCCACTATTTTGTTAGTGGAATTATTCAACATAAGTTTGGATTTTCCCACTAACTTTAGTCAAAGGGCAAAAAATAGTCATTTTGGTCAAGTCAAACTTTGACCGAAAGTCAAATTTGACTTTTTATGATTTTTTTCGTTGTTGACTAATATTGACG